>NC_081533.1:22333441-22678441 GCF_030273125.1 Centropristis striata
ACATTAGCAGGGAATGTTTTGTGTTGGGTAAGCGCCAGACTCCCTGAGGTACACTAGCAATCAAATATGAACATGGCAATGCAACACTGCTTCAATATTGATGTTGTTTGCTGCAGGCAGTCTTGATTCAATAGCAAAATAATACATGGATTTACCATAAAATTTAAATGTAATCCTTTAAAATGTTAGAGGTTTGTAATATTGAGGAAAAGCAAGAAGTGGAGTTCGGTTTTATGTTTTGAAGCACCACGGAAGGCAATGAAATACTGCCATCGCCACCTCCATCGTCTCAGTCCGTGTTATTATTTTGAGACGACTTTCAGAGCAGTTATTTCCCTGAAGTGTTACACTAAGCTAGTTGGCTCAGACACCACTGTAAATGCTTTTGAATTCAGCCTTTATGTCTTCAATAGTTATACATGTCAGGTTTTTATGACTCAGTTTGCTGCTTTGAGGTTCATGGCCTCTTGCACTGCAATTGTCTTGTTTTCACAGTCGATGCATTTAACAGATGGATTCTCTTTTTTCTGAATTTCACAAGCTATTAGGATGAGTCTTTGGTTCAAGTGGAGTCCATGAACCCCCCAGAGACATGCTGAATAAATGTTTTGATTGGTTGATCGTTTCCAATAAACTTTTCCTGTCACTCTTCACATAGGTGGAGGTTAGACAGCTTAAGAGTTCCTTTATGGCTTTGTATAGCGCATCACATTGAAAACATGTCTCATAAACCGTATGTCTTAAGTGGAGTTGCATTGTGTGTAGGTTATGATTCTCTATAAGAAGGTAAGGTATTAGTTCCTTAATTGCTACCATGCACATCAGGAAATGATGCCTTCTGCATCCCAAATGAGTCTTGACACACAGTATCCTGCTATCTTATTGGCTTTTGACACTTGCCATTTTGTGTCCAATATTTATTATTTTCATATCACCCAACAGGGTAACTTGAGAACGCCAATATCAGTCTGACAGGCTATGGTGACTGTTCGCAACACTACGTTTCCACTATATTCAAAGAAACTGGGTGCACCGATTTGCCTTACCTGCCTCCAGCCTGGCTGAAGTGCTGCTGTCAGCGTAATGCTCCATTTACATCTGCAGGCACTTTTGTGTACTTATAGCGTATTCTTGCTACTCTAGCTCAACTCAAAAGAACGCTATTAGCAACTTTAGCTTAGCAGTTAACAATAGCATTTTCTCTCTCTCCCTCTTTCTCCAGAGCTCTCTTTTACTCAGTGTGTCAAATGTTTATCTATTCCCCTGCCTCCTTAGGTGATAATGGTATCTGTTAAAAATGTCTCATTGCCATTTTTAAATTTCCGATTCGTCGCCATATTTTTTGACGTCATCACGATAAGATAAAACAATTTAAATAAAGTGGCATGACTGTTGGAGCCAAAGTTTTTGTTATTGTGATTATGTAAATGTAATTACTACCGTTAGACCGCTGCAAAACAAGCTAGTCAAACCATAATTGGCATTTTTCCATCATTCTGTTACCATGATGTTATGTTAATTTATTCTGCGTGCAGCATGAGTCTGCAAACAGCAAAAGTGAAAGTAATTGGTTACCTTGCTGAGAAATTGGAGGTGCAGCCTATCGCCTGCAGCTCTTCATCTAACAGCTCACTGTGGCTGCTCCTGCTGTTCATTAGCCTACTAACTGCAGTATTTCAAACTGATCTGTTGTCAAAAATGCTGAAAATTACCATTGTCTTGTTTTGTGGACGCGGCCAGTGTCAATACAATGCATTACATGTCCTGTGACTTGTTCACAAGAAAAGCCATGCCAATGCCTTTAATTTAAAGCTGCTGCAGTAGGAAATGTTCAGTTCCCATACCAGTAACTTACAGAATTAACATTCTGAATGAATGTTGGGCCACTGACACCTGGCTACTTTTACAGAATAAGTAGACATGCAAAAAAGGCCATACAGCATTTGAATATTGATTAAGAATTTGAATGTCAATGTTTCAAGCCTAAACTGTTTGATACATCCCTCTCATACTTAGCTGAAATGGAAACCAGTGCACATAAATAAGCTAAATAAGATATTTGGTTACGGCTGGGCGATATGGACCAAAAGTCATATCCCGATATATTTAGGCTGAATATCGATATACAATATATATATCCCGATATTTTTATAGTAAAGTGAGAGCAAATGTTCAGTCAAAGTCAAAGCCAAAGCCAAATATGACATGTCACAAGTAGTTTTATTGAGAGCTCCAAAAAGTGCACATTTGAATAAATAAAAAATATCTTAAATAAAAATAGCCTATGAAATAAAATAGGTCAATCTTTTTTCTGAAATAGATATATTTATATGAGAAAAGAATAGCAAACAATACAAAAGAACTAAATATGACAAATCCTAGTAAGGGCTGCATTTATATATAAAGAAAGAAAGCAAGTTTTAACTATGTCAATATATGCGATGTCTAAATCCATATCACATTTAGAAATATATTGATATATTTTTTATATTGATATATCGCCCAGCCCTATATTCAGTTTGTTTTTATTGGGGCTCCTGTTGGTCAATAGTAGGGGAAACACTTTGTGTGTGTGTGTTTTATTTCTTCTTTAGAATGTAACATTATGTCCATGGAACAGTCAGAAACTAAATCTGTGTTCCTCCGATTCACGGTTCTTCTTTGTTTCTTCAATCACTCTCTAGCTTGCTTGACCACTGCTGCCCCCTCACTCTCTGTCTGTCTGTCTGTCTGTCTGTCTGTCTCTCTCTCTCTCTCTCTCTCTCAAATTCTCTTACAGACACAGACTGAAAATAATTTCCATAATATACATTGTAAGTCTCACACATACAGTACCAGTCAAAAGTTTGGGCACACTTCCCCATTCAAGGGTTTTTCTTTATCTTTTAAAACTTATTTTCAACATTGTAAATTAATACTGAAGGCGTCAAAACTACGAAAATACACTTATGGAATTATGTAGTACCATAATTCAACAAGAATATTTTCTATTTTTTAGATTCGTTAAAGGAACCTACTCTTGCTTTGATGACAGATTTTCCCATTTCAGTTATTCTCTGTCAGATTCATGAGCTGCTCACCTGAAATGGTTTTCAGTTAACAGGTGTGCCTCGTCAAGAGCTAATTAGTGGAAGCAAAAGGTGCTCCTTTCAAGAATGTATAATGTAAAACATGTTGTGGTTTGTTTAATACTTTTTACTACGTTTAATACATCATTCCATATGCTTCCGTCACAGTTTTAATTTCTTCAGTGTCATCTGCAACGAAGAATAACGAAAAACCATGATCAAACTTTTGATTGGTACTGTATTTTCAAAGTACTTGTTGAATAAGAGATCAGAGTGCACAGACACTGTGAATATGTTACATATGCACATATGAACGTCATTAAGAAGGTTATAAGTACTTTTCAAACATTAGTAAGAGCAGAAAACATTTGTGTAATAGGTGTAATCAGTACTATTGTGACTTGAGTCCTTAAAGCGTCAGGAGTCTTTTCACTATGCAGAAATGATTGTAAAATTAAATTGTTATCCTTAATTTTCAGTTAATCATTGTACATGAATTGCTCAGTGTGTCGTCTTCATGTGCACTTGGAAGTTTCTCAGCACATGCATCACACACACAACTTTGCAATTCAAGTAGTTATATCGTTAATATCGCAGAGTAGCAGCTTGAAGCTTTTTACCGTGGCACCTGGTCATTCAACCAGAGGTTTCTGCTTCAGTCATCAAAAAACTATAAGTCACTATAATTTACCTTTTGAACCTGGCAAGAAAAATGACAGCTCAAGTGTTTGAGCAAATGCCTCAAAACGATGTATGTTTATGTTCAAGTGGCAAAGCCTTCTAGTTGCTGCAGAGAGTTGACTCTTGGGAAGCAAAGCAGGAAATGGTGAACGGTTGTTATCGACTAGAAAACCCTTGTGTGTGTCATCTGAAGGGAAGAACTAAAGCTGTAATTTACTTTGATAGCATGGGTGGCAAAAAAGAAAAATTAACACAAAGAACATAGTCCTCAAATTCAGTTTACTTGTTATGACATTGTGTTCGGGAAAATATCTGCTAATGATTTTATCTACAGGGCTGGTGAGAGCTCAAGCATATGGTCTGTGTACCATACAGGAATACACAACAATGGACTACATGTGGCATACAGCTGTGGTTGAGTGGAATGTAAATTTTTAGTGGGTTCAACACAAGTGACCTTTTCATATTAAACCGAGCCATTTTATCATTTGTTAACATAAAAATATTGCATAATACAGTTTTAATGTAGTAATTTGCCTTTTCTGTTTTTTTATAATGAGATCTTTTATCTCTGAGTGGAAGCAATACCAGTGCTTGTAACAGTCTGGTATTGCTCCATGTGCGCATGGACAACACACACACACACACACACACACACACACACACACACACACACACACTAATGCCCTACCACCTACACCTTTATTTGTCGTGAGGTCATGAGGTTATCTTAAGGAGGATGTTTAATTTACCTGAGTCGATATTAGCCTGCAACCATCCGTGTCTATATGTGCTGCTGCTGCCAGTAATTGAACACATAAGCCCACAGCATGCATGTGCAGGCATGTGTGTGTTCAGAGTTCAGTGCAAGCAGAAGGGATTAGCATTTGTTGGTGTCCAGGGCACACAAATTATCTTGAAAGACGGAAAGCAGTAATGGAAAATCTGATTTTTAACGTTGACCCTGACCTGATGTTTTTTTTACACTTTCAGCTGGCAAGTAGAATAATCAGATCTGCCTCTGCACATTTCAACAGAGACTAGTCCATGAAAGACACATCTACCTGGATTTTACCAAGGTCTTTGATAAAGACATCTTCATTTCAGCAGTTTCACACAAAATACTTGACCCCCAAGGCTGCCTAATTTTTTAAACATATTATGTAGATTTCTTTTTTCTTCTTCACATTTGAAAATACAACTTTTTTACTTCAATGTAAGAAAGAATGAGAGCAAGGTAGAAGATATGAGTAAACACGCATGCAGGGGGAAGATGATTTTGCAGGTCATTTTGCACTCTGTAATAGAGGGAATACTGTTTAGAATGGAGATACAGGACAAATAATCTGTCTGCTGGAGATATTTTAAAATACAGAGTTGTCAGACTTGGACTATCACAGGTATAGTATAGTTCATTACTCAGCTGACTACTCTGCAAGTTACTCTGGGATCACCTTAACATTGTATTGATAAATTACAGCAAAACGTCCCACCTCTTGTATTGGCTCTTGTATGAAATAGATTAAATATACAGATACTGAAAAGTAAATGTCTTGGTTTAATCTTTGACATTGAGTTGCAGACAAAAAGTTTCTCACACTGCGCCCTGGAGCATTTTATATGTTATTCCAACTTCTGGAACTTTTGACTTTTAGCTTTGAAGGGTTGTGCAGTCATGCTATCTAACACTCTTACTCAAAGCAATGTCCTTGTTCGGTGTGCAGCAGGTCAGGTTGTGTCTGGTGCAACATTTGCCCCCACTGGTTGTTAGTGTTAGATCTGATTTTACAGATTATTCTGAAGGTACTACATAGTTTGGCCCCTAGCTACATTTCTACCCCTCTAACGCCCTTCAAGCCAGAGAGCACCCTGAGGTCTTTAGGCAGAGTCCTCCTGTCTGATCCACAGTCATGCCTGAACACCAAAGCAGGCCCATTTCAGTCAATGTACTGTGTGTAGAACATCCTCTACAAACAACTGAGGCTAGAAACACCACCTCAACTCCCTTTCCTACAGTATACGATCTCTCATTCAGTCTCCCTGAGCGTTCTCTTTCTACTTCATAGGTGAATTGCACTTTACACATTATCACAGACCCAAATGTTTCCTGCCTCAAAATGAGGCGGAGGTGGTACCATACTGATGAAGAGCACACACATGCACTTGTACCATGTCTTCAACTGACTCATAACTGTGTTCAGTCACAAATGTAGAGGTACATGGATCATGTAAAGACATTTTTATATGCCTGCTTGCAACATAAAACTATGTTTAGATATCGAACAGCAGTGAATAGTGTTTCTTTAGTGATCATTTTTGTTGTGTGGCAAAGACGTTCCCGGAAAACACATGTCTAATACAACAATTACTGCAACATACAGAATGTAAAATGTAAAATCCTGGTTCAATTTATGAATCTTAAACTATAAGGTTCTTGTTTACTAGCAGTCCCCCAGTACCTCCCTGCTGCTGACACCTGCCTGTCTAGTTACAGGCAGAGGCATTGAGGCGCAACGACCATACTGTGCTATGGCCCATCCTAAAATGGACAGCTCATTTCCTCCTCTTTGGCAGTTTTAGCAGCGCCTATCCCAGTGCACTATGTTGATTACAATAGCGCCACCACTTTGGTGCGATACTGCTGCTGCACTTACAAATGACAGAAATCCACCAAGTGCAACGCTAGCTAGGACATAGTCGTTAACATGAAGAAACCTGTCAGAGAGAGAGAAATTTGGGGGGAAAACCCTGCCAAGTCCTCTTATATCACTCGTGAAATCATCATTTCCCAGTCAAAAGAACCTCTTTGCCTACTTCTAGTTCTAGGATGCCTTAAGAAATGAAAACTCATTTAATTTCTTTATATTTTATTCAGTTTCAATTCAATTTGGATACCATGGCTAGCTGAAGTTGAACAGATGTAGATTAATAACAAGGTCTTATAGAATTTGAAGTGTAACATATTATAGTTTCACACCTAAAGCAATCAATAGGAGACAACTGGTGTTGCGCAACTTAAAGGAGCATGTGTATGTGTGTTCTCATGTTACTTTCATTTTTAGATTATGCGCTGTAGGCGTTAACATGTTGTAGCTACTAATAGGAACATGAGTC
The DNA here is from genome assembly GCF_030273125.1 of Centropristis striata. Classification (NCBI taxonomy): domain Eukaryota; kingdom Metazoa; phylum Chordata; class Actinopteri; order Perciformes; family Serranidae; genus Centropristis; species Centropristis striata. The sequence goes on from NC_081533.1 coordinate 22,340,305, forward strand.
ACTTATTTATTCAGTTTAAGCAGCAACTTCCTCCTAAGTCAGTGATACCTGGCACTGGACCTGCTGATCAGAGCTGTTTACAGTTTTCCTTAAAAAAAAACAACCTTTTGAGCTTGAGATTTTTTAATGCAAACAGTAGTAAAGTAGGAAGCATCAGGATGAATTTTGACATCTAAAAACAATAATTCACAGGGAGATAAAATTATATCTGTCATTAATAGGGCGGATTTCCTTCAGTGTTTGTATGGTTTGTACTTATACCTACGACAAGTAATGCACCATAATTCGTATCACACCCTAGTTGTGAGCCAGGAAATGCAAGGCTGCCTCAAGGAGGGTTAAAATGCCATTAAACCATTACGGTTGGACAACTAACATTGTATATTATAAGTGTCTTCCTGACTTGAATTTACTCACATCATTTAGAGGAAAATAAGAAAATAATAAAAAAATTGAGGCCCCCTTTCCACCTGGCATTTAAATGCATTTTTGATTATATGATTGCAATCGGAGAGTGACCTCATTAAAATACAGATGTAAATGCAGCCTTGAGGACAGATAGGGGGCTGACCTATGTGTTGTGACCACATTGAACCAAGTGTAAATACATGGGTTTTCAATTCACATACAACAACTACAAGCACTTGCCTCGAACAGGCCTCAAATGGAAATAAAAAGAATCCCATTGAAGCCCGGTGCAGCACCTTCAAAATGTATATCAACCTCCAAAACTGCATTTCAAACAATAAACGTCAACAATGTGCAACATGTCTATCTTTCTGTGGTGTGCTTTGGCCAGCGTGCAACAGCAGCAGCAGCCAGACAGTCACTTCACCTCTAAAGCAAATAACAGCTGCAGCTGGAGGAGGTGGTAATAAAGGGAGAGATGTTTGGGCTGGACAGAATGATCAAACCTCAGTGGACACTGGAGACACATGTTATTAGCAGATGTAAATGTAATCAGGTGAAATAATAAACTGGTTAAAGGACGCAGTTTAATATCAAGTTTTAACAGGGTCTGAGACCATCAACAATAAACAATTTAATCTAATCTGATTAAATTTGTTTTAGTAATAGTTCAAGTAATAGTTTTCATCTCCAATCCTTTATAAGGGAATGATAAGGTTTGAGCCAAGAAATTGGATGCAATGGCAATAATGACCAACCATGAGGGTCCAATATCACTTTTCACCTTTTTGTCCATGTGTCTGTATCACGTAGAGTTCTTTTATTCTGTGTTATCTGTGATGATTATGGTGCCTCCTTGGTGTTATTTTGTGATGAAGTGTTGTAATTTACAGTTATTTTTGGATCCACTTGAGCCTCACCTGCTTCTACTTAAGATGTTGATTCCCCAGAATGACTGGTTGCAGCTCTCAGAGAACAGTTGTCAACTTCTTCTATCCAGCTGTGGATGAATAGTATAGTGATAGCTCAAGAGTTTTTCCAGTCTTAAAAAGTTACTTTAACACAGCCTGTCTACTGGCAGCTTTACATCCTGGTGTACTCAATCGCTGAATAAAAAGAATAATGTACAAAAGAAGACCTTGTGCTGTGACTGTGAGATAATGACACCACAACCACACATTTTCTATTGATGGATTTTTTTCAGCTGAAAATGTTCTGATGCAAAAACACAATTTCTCATTTGTGTGTGGGCGTTTTGCTGACGTTTCTATCATGCTGCTGTATGAAACTGTAAGAATATATATATCCGAGGGTGAAGAAGAAGGTCATTTACACCAAGACACCAAAAAAATGTCCAACTAGAAAGACAATGAGATTCTGGAACTTCTGATGATTGTGGTTGATGGCGAAATAGTCAGATAAATTCAAGAATCTGTAAGAGACTATGCACTATGTCCTGCCTCCTGCATGCTTGCAGGAAACGATGCATTGAAAACAATTTTGGTAATCAGTCAGTCGCTTGCTTGATTAATTAATTGTTTCAGCTCTTTTTACAGCCACAATTTTAGGAGCTGTGATCAACTCAGGCTGGTTTTGCAGCAGTAAACACCTCTCGTCTGGGTTGAGGGTATGAACATGTCATTTAATTTATATTCACATCCCGCTTAATGCCAGAACAACACAAGGCTGGGTTGTAGGGTGGCACTGATTTAAAAATGTTCAAACTGGTTTGATATGTAGCCAAACAATGGCCAATTAGATGCCGCACTTTTCTCAGCAGCCGCTCCCGAATTGAACATAATAAGACTGAGAGAGCCCATGAATGAGCATGTAGTGACTTTAGTCCACTTGTTGCCATGTCTTTTGCTGTGTTTACAAGTCTCATTTGTTTTCAGGCTTTCCTCTGTCATCAGCTTCAGCCACAAAAGCTACAAAAAGTTGCCATATTGGTTCAGTTTTAGTTCCCCCATAAAGAACACAAAACACATTCTGGAAAGCAAACACAATGTGCATCATGTACATCTTTTCCCACCAACCTCTGTTGAAATTTGATTTCCTTCATGTTGCTGGCCTCGGCTCAGCAGTAAATTGTGCATGGTTTGTCAGACACTAGTGGCTCCATTGTCCCATGGCTTATCACAGATAAATACCTGGTGAATTTAGCAATTAATTCACAATGACAAATGCCTGTCAGACAGTTTGCATAAAATCAAACTGGTTTAAACCCATTCACCGGACCAGACAGGCAACACCAGAAATCGACCCAAATCTACTGGGTGGATAAGTGAGGATGTAGAACTGTATGCCAACTTATCTTTTGGTATATACAATATCTGAAGTGGGAAATGTTCTCCATGCCTGCCTGAGCTACCACAAGGCAGATTCTGAAAGCAGCATTTTTGGCTGTGAAAATGTAGAGCTTAGTGAAGACAAAGGATTCATGTTTTCTGGTGTAGCTTTCAGGCCGTTAAGTCGATCTCGTAGAGCTGTGATTGTAGAATCTGACATTTGCCACAGGTGGAGCTCTCAGGCTGCCAGTACAAGTGTGACTTCTCACATGCTCAGCCTGAATTACCAGGTGTGACTCAGTGCTGATGTACAGTACTTGTTCAAACGCAGATAAAGACGATGTCTGTGCTCGACTGTAGTAATTACATAGACAAGTGACATTAAACCCTGGACATGTTCCTGTTTTGCTCTGTAACTTGCTGGACACAAGGTGCATCGATGTGTTTGTGCGAGAGTTGCATGGACTGTTTGTTCTTTTAGAACGAAATATTTTTCTGGCCTTTACATGCCTGTTTCCACGGTAACAATGAATATTCTGACAGCAAGGTGGAGAATATATACACAACTGATGACTGGCATAGTGTCTGTGACGCACGTGAATAAAAAATGAGTGATTTCGCTCCTTCTTTGATCCTCTGCCTCTCTTTGCTTTCTAATTCCTTAATTCCTGTCTCAGCTGTGTGTCGCAGTCTGAGCCGCTCTCCTCTCCTCTCCTCTCCTCTCTGTTAGCTCGCTCTGCCTCTGTCGCATTGAATCCTCCCTGTCTGACTGTGTGTGTGTCTCTGTTTCTGCTCTTCAGCTTCCCTCTTATATTTGCTGCAGTGCTTTGATTCGAGCTGGAACGCTTTAAGCTCACAGTGGCAAAGAGAGGTCACACTTTCAGACACGCACATGCACACACTCAAACACACAGGAACACACAGGAACACACACTTTAAAGCCGCTGTGTGTTAAAGAAGGAACAAAGTACATCAGCTGTGTACGTATGTGTGTGTTTTTGCCCTTTCTGGCACCTGGGGCTAAACCAGTTCTGTGGAACAGTTTCAGTATTTAATGAGATGTCTCATCACATACACACATGCAGGATAAACACTCCTTGTTTCTCTCTTCCTTCCCACTCTCTCTCTCACACACTGGCACACACATACTTGAATCAACGTGAAGTGTCAGTAGCTGTAGCATCAAAAAGGCTTGAGATTGACTCTGGAAATGATCCATGTCCTGGATAGCCAATGGCTATCATTTGATGCATTCATTAGAAATTGAATTTGTCAGTATGGTCAGCATGCAGCATTGATCTGTCTTGTTAATTGATGTGTGAATTGTTAACTCCTGGCCGTAAGGTTGCTCATGGCTTTGTGATGCACTGCTGTGCTGCTATTGGTGTTTAATGACGAAGTTGAATCTGGGGGAGGGGAGTACAGGCAGATAGTTTCATGTTTCTCACTTCTTGTCATTTAACTATGTTCATAACTGCACCTCAATTGTTCGGCGACATGCGGCCCTGTGATTTATGAGATCGTCACATCAAGAAAGTGAGCAGAGCCCAAAGTCGGTGTTACACAAGATGTGCCTTCAGGGACGTTTCTGTGTGGACATGCAGGGTGGGAGGATTTACTGCCCTGCAAGCCCCTGGCCTGTGATTCTCAGACAGGTGGAAAATTGTCCCCACAAGCAATCTTTGAACAGGGAGGAATGGAAAAGCAATGGAGACGGCGGTGGACCACACCTGCCGAGCGAGTGCTCAAAAATCTCTCATTTGAAGTGATGTGTGTTTGATGCCGTGCTGCTGTTTCACAGGATGTTTTTGACATTGTAGCATTTCATTTCATTCCTGCTTTCACACCACGATTATCAGTTTTTATCTGTGCTTTTTAAACATCTGACTAGTGCATTTGCCCAAAGCTATTTAGTATCCATTTCATGTGTCTGGCTTATTTTCAGCGATTAGAATCAGCCAGTTAGATATCTAAAGCATTTTTTCGCGGAGAGTCGAGTGAATTGGCAGCGCTCGTGTCTGAATGGATCAGATCCTGGCTGTGCTGATTGACGGGGAGCTTAGAGAGTGACAGAGCCGTCCATCCCGTCTGTCTGAGACACTATGTAGTCCGTCCTCCTCGTGTATTCTCTCTTTATTCAGGCAGGAGGATTACAGCAAAGAAAGCAGCAAAGCAAGCAGTGAAGGGATTATCGAACAGCAGCAAAGGGATTAGAGGGGAAAGTTGCACCTCAACAGAGCAGCGGACCCCCGTGGTCCATGTAAGAGACTCATGCATGGGTTTGAAAAAGTTGGCTCCTCCTTGGCTAGCTGCTGCTGCTCCGCTCTGCCAAAATTCCACAGAGCTTCTTCAGTAGGTGTTGACACAGAGTTGCCAAGACATCACAGCTCTCCCCAGTGGGTATTTACTGTTCATTTGGACAGTGGCAAAGCTGACAAAGGGATGAACAAAGAGAAAGCCACAAAGGGGATTTGAACTCTGGCACTCATTTATGGATTAGAGGCAGGAGTTATTAAACACTTTGAGTCCGGGATCCAAATGAGAAATTTGGTCTGTGACCTGAGGACCCAGAGAAATGAAAAGGTTTCCTTCTCTTGTGATGTTGAGACTCCATCAAAGCAGGTCCTTGACCCAAATTCAAGGCGCAGTGTCAGTGAAAAGAGGCAAAGGCTACAGAGAAGTCATGGTTTTATCTGGCAGTGGCCAAATGTTGACAAAAAACACTGCAGCTTCTCTTTGAGTAGCTGTGTACATGTTGACTTTTACTGTAGCTCAGTAATCCGAAGCTCACACTGTAGCTTTATCTGTAATATGCCATGAATAATGATTATTGATAACTGACATCTCCATTTCACCATCTGCAGACAGCACAGTGATGAATTTAAAGTCATTTATCAAGCATATCAAGGCCAAAATTCAGTTTTCTGAAAAATCAATTAAGTGAGTTGTGCTCTTCTTTTTTTTCTCTTTTTTCCCTATATTTTTAATTTGAGGACAAACAGGAGTCATACAATGTACAGCCCAATGTCTTACTTCCTTCATTTTTGTCCGGCCAGTTGTTGAAGTTATTTTTTCAAGCAAGGAGCAGAGCGGGTGGATGGCTTCTGGGGCTTCAGCCCAGAATGTTTTCTCAAAATAGAACTTTTGTTCAATGGAGTAGAGCGAGCAGAAGCTCTGACATTAGCCATTTTAGCAAATCAAATTCATCCAGCCCAGACAGCAGGCTGGTGGCCAGGGGCTAGTGTACTTTCTCACTTTTTAATGCTTTGTTTTGAAAATGGATGTGGCACCATGTTACTCATAGACAACCAAAATAAAAGAATAACCTCAGCATTGGCTAAAATGAAGCAAATTTTAATTGAAAAAATTCAGGAATAACAAAAGCGAATCTAAAACTGTAAATTAAATTTGTGATGCTTAAATTGCTCTTTTTATTGTAGGGCATTTTTCATTAATTGCTGACTATTTTGTAATGTTTTTCTTTTTCAATTATTTTGGACCAAATTAATTATAAATAGAAAAGTATCTCCGAATTAATTGATAATTAAAATAATCATTAGCTGCAAGCCTAAATAGAACACATAGGGTTCTGGACCTTCATTTTGAAGATGTCACTTTGGGCTGCAGGGAATTGTGATGAATATGTTTCATTATCAAATACATTATATAATCTTAAACAATACATTTATTAACAGAAGAAGAGTAAAAGTAACTGCTGCAGACCTTTTTCTGAAACTGAAATGACCAAACACAGGAAACAGCTATTCAGTCTTGTTTTGAAAGCCAATTCCAGTTTGTTACTTTTTAAATGGACATCACTTTTTTTGTCCCAAGCATCAAGCGAGGGATTGAACCATCCACCACAATCGGATTTTCTCTCAATGTCACATACTTTATATCTCCAGTGCCATGGGAACAGAATAATCTGTTTTTGTAGATTAGTAGGCCTTTCATTAATGTTGTCCTTATTACAGCATAAATATTCAACCACAACACAGTATTGCTTTGACCACAATAACGCCACCAGAGGCCTCATTAAGACAGAACGTTGTTGTTAGTGTGTGTTTAATGCACACCAATCATCAATAGTCTGAATCATGCACAAAGCGTGACAGCATGCAAAAGCCACAGGGAACCCTTCACAAATGGACGCTTAGATTAAATATTTTGCTTGCCTTTTAAATAATGATTAAAGCAAGGGCACCACAAGAGTTGTACCAGGATTATTTTTCAGAAAACTGTTGAGTTGAAGCACTTGACAAATGTTTGCTATATCATCACAAGAAACTGTGATATGTGTAACCTTTATTTGAAATGTCTTGATTTATGGAAATAGCCATGAAAATCTCCACCAGAAAGGATAACATATCCAGTTTTCACTTGACCAAAAATCCTATGTTGCTTTTTGAATAATGAATTTAGTGGCATATGCCACCACCGGTTTGTTTTCAGTGAAATCAGCAAACCAATCAAGGTCATAGCAGGCAGATTGTTACCTTCCACTTCTCCATTCACATATGCAAATTTGATTATGTTGTTATTAATCAAAGCTGTCACTCAAGTCAGCTGACAAGTGGGTCATAACATACATTGTGCCACACAGATGGCCCTGTATTTTAATCTGATGACAATTAAGTATCAACTTATTCTATCATCATGGGGCCATGGCAACATTTACTTTCTGGACACCTCCAGTTAACCCAGTTTATAAAGTGTGCAACTGTGCATGGCTGAGGTGGTGCATTGTCATTATTGATATTTGATTTACTTAATCCATACATGAGCCTGAGTATGTGAGAATTTAATTCTACAACTATTAAATGCCACTAACATAGTTCCGGCTCAGTAACTGTGGTTGCTTCCCATGGTGGGAACAATATTGAATTTCCTTAATGAAACAAAATCAGCTTTAAGACTAACAGAAACTAACATGGCTTATGTGGTAAACGCACTTTATGGAACAGGCCCCAGGTCTGAAGAACCTGTTAAACCCTCTGAAATCTGCAAGAATGCTGGTGATCCCAGCTGATATTACAGTCTATAACAGACAGCACTGGACTAAGTTTTAAGATAAAAAAAAAAAGGTCATTAAAAATGATCATCCCATAATATGTTTTTAATTGATTTTGGGATAAATAGAGCTATATGTATCACCATAACACAAAAGGCCATTTTGAGAATGTTTAGGCATTTTAAAAATGACAGTTTTTTTTGACAGAAATTGACATGCTTAGTATGCCCTTTAATTCAGATTTATATATATATTAATATGTTCATTTCTGTATATATATTTGCTATAATATGTCTCAACAGACTATAATAAGTACATTTTTTTTTTAATTTTGGGCATTTTTAAGTATGACCCTTTTCCCCCTCTTATATTTCTTTTTTACTTTTTAAAAAAGAAATTAAAAAAATAGTCATAGTCTTCTTTTGGAAGTATGATGCTACAGTGAGGGAAATAATTATTTTATTTTATTTGACCAATTTTGACAAAAATCGACATGCTATAGTATGACTTTTTTTCTTCAAATTTTAGACATGTAAAAATATGGTGTTTTTTTTGTTGTCATTTTTGGACAAACTATACTGCTACATGTTTCAACAGAGTACAATAATACCATTTTGAGCATTTCAGGGCATTTTAAAAATGTTGCAGTTTTTTACATGAATTGCTGTTTTACTTTATTTTTTATTTTTATTTTGGCCACCCAATAATATATGGTGTTAAAATGAAATTTTCATCACATTTTATATGACCATATAAAGTTATGACAATACTTGTTGAAAACTAGTAACCAAAGCTGGCCTTCATTCTTCTAATATTCAGGGTCCATCTCTAGCATCACCCCATGCTTTTTGTGTAGAATTTTCAATACACATCAACACAATGCAGACTTAGCTATAGTTTACTTTATTTATAAGTACAGATAGGACAAGAACATTGTTGCTTTATATCATGTTTCCCTTTTTCTGTGCTCCACGCTTAGATCTTTTAATGTAAACTACTTCAGTTAATATGCAAGGTTACACTAAATTTAGATTCCACATGTAGTATTTAGAAATAAGAAAAAGAAAGAAAACTTGACAACTAGTGAACAGTTTGATAGAAATGAGCAATCATTTTGCCTGCTAAACAAACAGTTTGTTTGGTTTCATAAAAACATACAAAGGAAAACGAAGAAAGTTCAGTTCACCCCGATAGTGTGAGCTCAAGAACGGGTCAATATCATATCCCTGTTCATGAAACAAAGAACATTTTACAGCTGTCCGAACTTTTTCCTCACATTTATTTTTTTCCCACAGACACTGACAGTAGTAGATTTTCATAAGCATGGTTGTTATAATCAATGCTGGCTAAGACAGAGAAACACTGTGATACAGTTGACATTATTGCGTGAGTTGATGCTGTCATCTTACATGTGCAAATTTACAGTGTTAAGAGAAAGGGGAGGGGGATGGAGAGGAAAACATGATGAAAAGCTTGTCGGATAGGTGGATGAGGCAGGAAAAGTAAATAAGAGGAGAGTGAAGAAGGAGAAGGAACTTTACATTATTGTGCAACAGCTTGTCAAAAACGCTCATTCATACAAGCCCACCACATCATCTCCATCTCTTTCAGAAGATTTCACATACAGATTGACACTGCCTGGAGGTACAGTGAGGCATGGCAGTGGGCTGGGGACATATCAGTCTTCTAATTAACTACAGCATCACTGCTCAGTGTTGATGCATAGTTCAAAAGGGGCTCATTCTCGGATGTAATGGAGCAAAAATGCTGGAAACAATTTAAGTACAAACTTAAGTTTTCTGTTTTAGTCGATGTATTGTCAAAGCCGCACAAATGTTTCGGGAGAATAAGCTGTATCTTTTCTGGCCTGCCGTCCCAACCACTTCATGCTTCATTGTATTACAAGGAGACCGACACTTCCTTTCTCACTGTAATTGATATGTGATCCATCATTTATTTTTTTATTACTTTCACTGGTCCGGTGGCTTGACATTCAATTCAGCATAAATCACTTTCAGGTTCAAGAAAGGTCTGATATAAATGGAAAACGTTAATTCATTATTCTGTAACTACACCATCTGACGGTTGAATAAGGTTGTTGCAGCATTGCTTTTATTTATTTTTTGGATACAGTGGGTTTTTTTGGAGCCAGGCAGCACACAAGCGGGAGTGTTCGCACAAATATTGTTGGATCAGTGCATGTGTGTATGCATATTTCATTTCATTTTTAGAATGCATTTTCAACTCTGTAGAGGCATTATGGGGACTGGTTGACGTTGTCTTAAAATTTGCTTTCACACACACATACATCTAGACTCATTTATGCAAATACACATGCATTAGAAATATAAAGCCGAGTGCTGCTACTGGGAGTCTCCAGAGTCTCTTATTAGTCCGGCTAATTTCACATCATTTGACGGAGAATTAATTCACAAATTAATCAGCAGCGCCTCAGAAAATAACACCACATGCCTCCATTACACCACCATGTAATCCCATTTACACCTAGCATTAAAATCCCCACATAGTCAGAAAACCATTCACCATAATCTGCCTGGCTCTGAAAAGACAGACTGTACCGCTGACACCTTTTCCAACATCACACAATTAACAGAGACACTAAAAAGGCCTCAAAGTCACACCTCAAAAATGATTCACCAGATAGAGCTCAGTTGGTTTTTAGTGGGCCACCTTAGTACTGGTTTTGGATTAAGAAAGCCACATTTAAACTGACTATAACAGAGGTGTTTTGTAAAAATCATAAATTTAATCCTACAGCTTCATTTCATGTTGCTATAACGTGATTATGGCTTTGGGATTTTAAAGACAGGTGTGAATGGGGAAACATTTACCACCAGTGCAGATCTCTCAAAAAATAAACCATCTACTATTACTGATACAGTAACAGAATACATATTTCACTTTGGTGCAACATTGGACATTTCTGGTATGTACAACTGTGTCCCCGTCATCCATAAACTAAAAACGGTGCCGCTTGCTTTGTTGTGCTTCTCTTATCGTGAAAATATTGTTTATTCATACAAATCTGAAGTAGGTTGGACAAAATATTGTGATTACTTTCCCTCAGCCCGTGTAAACCTGTGTACTTTGTTGTCTTTCCAAGGAACAATGTTCAATTTCTAACAAAAGAGTTAAGAGTCTAACGCTACCAGTGATTACACAGTATGAGAATGCACTGTGGCTAATGTCAAAGATTGATAATGTCTTGCAGAGGCGAGCATGTGTTAAAAAATGAAAATATTGTTTACATATGAAAAATAATTTGGTAATACATCCTCAAGTCTATCCTTCTTTGTCTGAACCCTGCTAATTACACTATTAAGTAGTCATTAATATGAAGGCTCACCTACTCACTGTGAATATATTAGGCAACATCGACAGCACAGAAATGGAAATTGTGCCATTTAATTGCAAGTATGACCCTGTTAGTAATACATCACATTTAAGACAGAGCAGTTAGGTAATGGAATGTATCACAGTTCTAAAATATGTTATTTACCACAAGTTAACAGGACATTTAGAGATTCAATAAGATATACTATGTTTTCACCTAATTACCACACCTAGGGAGAATTAAATAGTTTGATTAGCCATACAATTTAAGATTAATCAAATTAATATATTATTAAGGATTGTCATATCATCTACTTAAATGCTACAGGCATGTAGTTATGTGTGGAGCTGTGCTTCATTTTGTGCCCAAGTACGACCGGACAGAATATGTACAAATTGAGGGCCAATATGCCAGTTGTTTCACAGATGAGAGTCGTCTTTGACGAAAAGGATTCCTGTTTTTTCCCTTCCACGTTTTCAGTTTTTTCTCTTTTTAAAACCTCACCATTTACAGAATCAGATGATCTAACTCCCGCCTCACACTACTCCTTCCCTCCCTTTGCCCTCGCGCTCTACTCCTCGATTTCCAGTATCAGGTCATCTCCCTCCAGGGAGGCGTCAGCTGTGACATGGACAGCCTTAATGGTACCAGCCATCGGGGAGTTGACCACGGTCTCCATCTTCATGGCCGAGAGGACACACAGTGGCTGACCCTTCTCCACCTTTAATATTATAAAGACAGTTCACAGAGCATTACAAACACAAGTTAAATGCACAGAGTACTGAACAAGCACTATCTATGGCTATTTTTCTGGACTGACTTTAAAAATAACAAATAACATTAGCACAGTAACTTATATATCAAAAAATAGTTACTGTGAATGTGGGTTTCAATGTAAAGACACTGCTCATCCAGATTATAAACATGTCAGTTGAAAATGTTTTTTTTTTAACTGTGGTGCTCAAAGCATTGAGAACTGACTGACAGCATCTCTGTTTCACTGTTTTCTAAATAGAATGGGTAACTCCAACATGTTATGTCTATGGAATTAGAACGTTCAATCAATATTAGTATACATTAGCTACTATTTCTCAGAGTGAGAAAGCAGAGAAATAATACTGTACTGTACACTGTATACTGTATTTCAGACAACTCACAATCCAAAAGGTTCTGAGTTTCAACTTGTAAACTCAGGACAAATCAATCGACCCTGACTTAATGAAGAAGCAGTTATCTGGTGTTATACAACTGTGGCAGGACTCATGGAAGCTAATTGGCCATAAACTAAAAGGGAATGTAGAGTATTTCCCTGTGCTGGTGCTGAGAGGTCTGCTGTGTGTCCACATCAAGTTTGGAACAGTCAGTCATGTTTTTTGTTCACATTTGGCATTGTGCATCTGAAATGCTTGGACTGCAATGCAGCATTAGTCTCAAAATGATTATGTCATCAGGTACAGAGTCCGAAGCTACTCCATAGATCAATGGAAGACTTTATGATTTTATGAACCATTAAAATGTTTTTCTTTGCATTCTTATCAATGCAGGCAGGTGACCAAGGTGATATTCGCAGTCAAAGTTCACCAAAGTTTGAAATCTAGGTGATGTAAAATTTGTCTCCTTGCTCACATAGGATGAAAGTGAACGGGAGGCAAATACTTCACAAAGTTTATATATAGACATGACTGTGCACTTATTCTACTGCAGTGTTCTCAGTTCTGAAAAGAAAATATTAATTAACAATAATAATGACAATAATTAACATTCCTCTGGGTTCTCTGTGTCCTCTACAACATATTTCCCAGTTGATTGTCTACAGAGCAGCTCCAAAATTTATTTTAACTTTGATGGAATCACTTCAGTTTTTGTATTTCGGCGACTGTATTTGTGTTTTTTACTAATATTTTGGACTGTCTTGGACCATAGGAATAAAATGTTCGAATTTTAAAAAAAATGGTGTGGTTTCTCTCTAAATAGATGTAAAACAGCTTTGCATTCATAAAATGCAGTTTAAAAACGGCAATATCTTCATTTAAAAGAGGAACTCTCATCAGAGAATATATGAACAAGAAGAGTTCAGCTAATCAAATCTGAAGTTGAGAGAAAACAGGATAACTGACCTTGGATCCCACTTCCACTTTGACCTCCAGGACTTTCCCAGGCATGGGTGCTCCCACCTGGCCCTTGATAGACTTCTGAGCCTTGGGGTGGAACTTCATTTCCTGGGTGGAGGGACAGAAAGAGAGTTCATGCATCTGTCGAGCCGATCATCCATCCAAGTCATCCACACGTCTGCCTCCATTTATCCCCCCATCCAGCCAACGAGCCATCCATATAGTCACAACCACCTCCCTACGGAGCCTCCATCTACCCCTCACAACCATATGTTTCTATGAATAAAAATCACCCGATTGAAGTGCACTGTGATAAAATCTTTTTTTTTCTCCCTATACATCTATTTATCCATATATCCCTCTATCAATCCTTTCTTTCCCTCATCCATCATTTCTTCATCTACCACCCTGCACCTCCCTCCATCCCTTCGGTGTACCTTCATGGCGACAGTGTCTTTAACCAACACAGACCGCAGCTGTCCATTCAGCTCAAAGAAGACTTCTCTCTGGCCAGCCTTGTTGAGGTCACCCAGTGCCAGCGCCTTGATGTGGAGGATCTTTCCTCTCTCCAGCTCCACCTGAGATAAAACAAAGCCGGAGAGAAAGAGGAGGGAGGACAGAAGAGGGAAATTGGAATAGGAGAGGGTGTGAAGGAGGAAAGGACAGAAATTAGATTATGCTAGAAAATTGAAATGAATACATGGGTGCCTAGCTCACAAGTCCAGCTAAAGCAATAAAAGAGACTGCAGAGCTTGGTGAAATTAAAAAAAGTGAAGTTAGTGGAGCGAGACAAGCACAATGTTTCCTCCTTCTTCCTTATTTGTTTTTACCGACACACTGGGCTGGAGTGTTTCCCAGCATGCACTTGGTGGAGGGCAGGGAAACATGGACAGAATCATGAGAGGGGACTCACTGGAATTAAACAGTTAGTAAATTAAATAAAGTAGCAACTCATGTCTGTATTATGCACTTTTTTTTTTAAAGCTGTACATTAAATTTGTGACTGGCTGCTTTTATCGGCTGACAGCTTCCCATTTGTGTTTCACTCTGTCTGCAAATGCAATTAATCTTTTGGGATGGGAATGTTTTGAATGTAAAAAGGTAGAGCTCCCAACAGGCCTTTTCCACAGCACACATTATGACTTGTTAAAGTGGGTAAAACACATGCTACTAACAACATTGGTAAGCTGTGAGAATACGTATGAATAATTTAACACTGGATGCATTGCATTTAGGTTTTATGACACTGAACAACAATGTTTGGCTGATTTTAGGCTTGTTTGGTTGTTGTTTCAGGCACTTCTGTATTATTAAGTAAACAAACTGATCTGCCGGCCAGTGACGCTGTGGGGACGGAGCTGGACTCTCTGGTGGGGTTGTCAGTGCAGAAGTACTTTCAGTCCAAGACTGACCCCACCGAGATGTACCACAGAGCGCCACAGGAAGTCATTCCTGCATGTGGCCATCAAACTTTTCAATGCCAACCTCAAAGTTTCAGACAGTCTGAGTCAATAGTCCTATTTCTCCCTTCAGCAGCTACAACCAAATAATGCCTAACTTATTTATATATAATAATTAATCTGTGCAATACGGACTTTCTACAGAAATCATGTGCAACAATTAAATTAGTCACACTGTTTCATATATGTATATTTGTACATCTCTATTTACTTCAAATTTATAACTATATTTCTATTTGTACAAAGCTCTATTTACTAAAGATTTGCATTTGTATTTTGCAGGTACATTTTAAAAACTTAGAATATCATGAAAAAGTTCAATATTTTTTGTCAATAATTTCAGAAACTGAAACTCGTACATTATACAGATTCATTACACATTGAGCAAAATATTTCAAGCCTGTTTTTTCTTGTAATTTTGATGATTATGGCTTAGAGATAATGAAAACCCACAACTCAGTGTCTCAGAAAATTAGAATATGGTGAAAAAACTCAATATGCGAGTCCTGGGTCAGTGATGATTTGGGGCCATGTCCTCTGCTGCTGTTGGTCCACTGATGTCCACAGTCAACATAGCAGCCATCTACCAGGATATTTTAGAGCACTTCATGCTTCCACAAGCTCTTTGGAGATGCTGATTTCATTTTCCAGCTGGACTTGGCACCTGCCCACACTGCCAAAGGTACCAAAAGCTGCTTCAGTGACCATGGTGTTACTGGGCTGGACTGGCCAGCAAACTCTGCTGACCTGAACCCCATAGGAGTCTATGGGCTATTGTGAAGAGGAAGGTGAGAGACACCAGATGCAGATGACCTGAAGGATGCTATCAGGGCAGCATGGGCTTCCATTACACCTCAGCAGTGCTGTAGGCTGATCTCCTCAGTGATTCATGCAAAAGGAGGCCCAACCAAGTATTAAGTGTATAGAAATGAACATAGTTTTCAGAAGCATGACATTTGTGTTTAAAATATCCCTTTTTTTAATTGATCTTATGTAATATTCTAATTTTCTGAGACGCTGAGTAAGCCATAATCATCACAATTACAAGAAATACAGGCTTGAAATATTTCACTCTATGTGTA
The DNA here is from genome assembly GCF_030273125.1 of Centropristis striata. Lineage (NCBI taxonomy): Eukaryota > Metazoa > Chordata > Actinopteri > Perciformes > Serranidae > Centropristis > Centropristis striata. Next base: position 22,356,020 of record NC_081533.1, read on the forward strand.
ATGAATCTATATAATATACAAGTTTCACTTTCTGAAATAACTAACAAAAACTATTGAACTTTTTCACGACATTCTCATTTGAGATGTACCTGTATATTGTTGTTGTGTATTTAGTGTAGCACACAGACTTACTTATTGTTTATATTCTTATATTCCATTTCTTATATAGCAGCAACTGTAACAAAAGCAACCTTTTCTACTGTGATGTTTAAACATTTGGGGGGCGATCCACAAAGTCCAGCTGAATGGGCATTTGACACATGTTATTGACTAAAAATGAATTCTGAGAGAAGAAATAAAAACAGAAGTCTGTGATGAACACGAGGCTACTACCTCAGAGTATTTCCAAAAACACAACATCAACGGGTCTGTGCTGCATCTCAATCTGCTTTTCCACCAGATATCAATTCTGACATCAAACAGAGAGGTATAGACAGAATGACAACCTAACATCAAGAGACAGAGGATATAAAACAGTTTCCCAGCCTTTAGTATCACTGTAAACTCTGTGGCTTTACCTGCCACCTGTAACGTGTCATTTTAAGACAAAGACATGACTCTATCTCTCTGTATCAACAGCAGACGCACTCTGTCCCCCTATCATATCAATTCTGGTCACTGCTGCGCTCTTTCTTGCGAGTCTTTCCCTCAACACTGGGCACTGTACTTCTTCATTTATCTCACGCCTCAAATCTCTCATCTCACTGGTCGGAAACTCATTTTTTCCGTCTTCCCATTTGTCAAACTTCCTCCGCCTGGCTTTCAATCTCTCTCTTTTGTCAGTCCTCCCATGTGTCAAAGCTTTCTATTTTGTATTGTTATTTTGCTCCCCGTTTCTGGGGCCACTCTGTCTCTCATGCCGATGTTAATTTCCCTCATCTGCCTCTTTTGGCTTCTCTCCTCTTTAATCTGTCTGTGGCTCTCTATCCTTCCACTGCTGTGTTTATCCACCCCTTTTTCTCGACCCTTCCCCTCTCATCTTTTTTGTTTTTCACATTGCTATCTCGGCTGTTGAGTCCCCATTGATATTCCAAACTAAGTCTCAGTGCGAAGACAAAAATACAAGCGGCTGCAGGTGTGTATTGATCTCAATTTCATTCTGCCTCTCTCTTTCTCTGGATGCTCTGACTCTTCATCTATTTCCCTCATTCCATATCTGGTAACAAAACCTTTCTTTGCATGCCTTTTCTTTCTCTCTGGCACTCAATCTTCATCTCTCTTCTCCGTTTCTCTCTCCACCCTCCTTTACACTGAACTTCTCCCGAGCTTGTGCTGTTTTGTCGGGCTCTTGGCAGCATTTTGCAAAAAACAAAACTGGCTTCTCCTTTCCAACTGTGTGGCTTCAACACTACAACTCCTCGCAACTGTTCACATGAAAAATACAGTACGAGTCTCTTTGAAGAGGTGCACAAGATTCATGAATCCTTTGAAGATTATTTTGCCTAAAATGTAACTGTGTGTATATATGCCACTTTTATTCAGAGCTAAAAAGACAATTTCAGTGCAGTGTTTTGATATTGAAAACACCACAGATGCATTAAGACTTTCACAGATAAATCAGACACTCACTGCTTAGCTGCTAAACACTGATGCTGCTTCCACCTCCCCTACGGGTGGCTTCAATTATCTGCTTTCATCTTTCATCCGATTCCAGGTAAAATACCAGGGCTCATTAAGCTTTGTGTCCAAAAACATTCAAGTAGTCATTTAGCTAAATAGCCAACAAGGATGTAAAGATAAAAATAAATTCTCTATTTTCTACAACTGCCCTGTGCAGCTCATGACTAATACAAATGCTGACTCAGAGACCCAAACTGTGTCCAAATTCCATACTACCACCACCTTAATGACTCTGTTCTACAGATCCTTTATCGAATCTGTTATTTCATTTTCTATCATTTGCTGGTATTGAAACCTTGGAACTAAACATAAAAATGTCCTACAGGGCATTGTGAAGGTTGCTAGCAAGGTTTTGTTGTTTTGAATTGTATATTTAAAAGGCAAGTAGTGAGGAAAGCTAGGAGTATCTGTTCAGATGGTACCGTCCTCTCAGCTCTGAGTCTGTCTGGATACCAGAGGTGTTCGCTTATGTGCCCCTATGGTGAAAAAGAACAGGTACAGATATTCATTCATCCCCACCTCCATTAGGGAACTGAATCTGGTTGAATGATGATGGTGATGTTGATGGTGATGATGATGATGATCAGTTTGATATTGACGATGATGATGTTGTTGATGTTGGGGACCTATGTGGTTGACACTTCACCTGGAATTGCCTTCTTTTGCACTATTGTTTTTGTTTTGTTTTTTGTTATATATATATATATATATATATATATATATATATAATGAGGCTGTGATCTGTTGTATGTATGTGTGTTGGAATGTATTGTTTTTTATGTCTTTTATACACTTAGACTGCAACCAAATTGCCCAAGTTGGGACAACTATACTACTACTACATGCACTGTGATAAAGTGTATAAGAAAATATTGATATACTTGAGTATCAACTGTAATTTGTTTTGAGATAGTGTATTGGTTGTTAAAGACATTTTTTACAGCAGTTTCTATGCAAAGATATGTTTTAGTTGATTTGGTGAATACAATAAAAAATAAACTTTTTTGCAAAAGCACAGAGTGGAGTGTTTTCATACTATGACTTTTTTCCTAAAATCAAAAAATATTGTCTTGCTTACAATATATTGAATTGTATGGTATTGCCAGATTCTTATTATGATACCTTTATCACATTACACTACTGTCACTGAACTTCATATGCAGAGAGCTAAACTTTTCTTAATATTTTCTACTTATTTTTGGAGATCTTCCCCCAGCTGTATTTATTAATGCAATATTTGTGGCAAAGCACTCACAGTAAAGTTACAGACAACATGTGACTTTTTTAAACATCTACGAGAAATCGAATCAAAGTAAAGACATGACTCTTGATAACTTGCCCCACATCAGCCTGCTGGTGCAATCGGTTCATCACTGGGTAGAAGAATGCCTTATGCAAAAGGAATATATATTTTTTTCCACTAAGAATTTGCCCCCACACCCTCAAACAAACTACATCAATAGATCAAAATGAATCAAAAATCAAACCCGACTCTAACCACTGAGCTCCTCCTGTTTTGGTTTCTTATTACCATACTTGTGATAGCATCTCTTGTGCATTATGTATGTTCCATATCTCTGCTGTGTTCTCATCTATACAGCCTTCACACTTTTTCAGCGAGTACCCTGAAGCACAGAGCTTTTTCTGTCAAACTCAACCACTTATTCATTTTGTGGCATGTCTGAACCCAGTTAGCAGTATGCTTCACATCATGCCTTTGATATGACTTTATTAATAACGTGTGTTGCCAATGACATAGTAACTGCTGTGAACAGAGCTTCATGTATTTGTGTCTGTGCATATTAGCACCGACAGGACATGTAGACAGGGTCCATGTTTGTGTTTATATTTCCATCAAATATGATTACCATACTGAGTCATCAGCACACACCACATACGTTGATGTTTTTCCTCTCCGGCTTGTGATGTATGCATGTGTGGGTGGAAGAAAGCCATGTGTAAGTGTATATTTATGTGGAGGAATACACTCTAAATGGACTTCAGATGCTTTTTCACAAAGTGCTCATTTGTATTTCAAAAACTATTACAGAGATGCATGTCTAAGTGGGCCTTGTCCAACTCATCAGAAATGAGCTGAAAATGCAACATGGATATGCAATGCAGGACGTTCACAGACCACAAAGAAATTATACCACATTAAAAAAAAAAAAAAACAGTGGGGAAAATAAAATAGCAGTTGTGTCCTCCCACCACACTCACTGCACAAAGAGAAATCTTCCAGGCTTGCTGTTCTCTCTTTGGCTGATAAGGCTCTCAAACTGGATTTGCAACAGGCTTGAAATGAAGTGCTTAACAATACCAAATGATTACTGTGAAAGCCTTTATATCTACTTCCCACAACATCAACAACTCGGGGCTTTAGGTCTAGCTCAGCGCTCAAAAAGATTTGGTGCTTAAATCTGTTTTGATAAAGATTTCCGCTGTGTGCTTCACACACTAGCTGCTGCCAGGAGCTCATAAACAGCTTTTGTTCCAAATATACAGGTAATAGTGTGGTTGTGCAAGTGCAGCAGGAGTCATCTGTAATGACAGTGGACGTCTTTTGTTGCCGTCATTGTGGATTTACTGCAAAGGCCAACAAAGGCTCACAGTCACAAACTCAAGGGCTTTTTCCTGCCTTATCTTCTGAACATCATTTTATATTCAAGGTAATTTCACAGATAAATTAAATAAATCTACCTTTTTCTACAACTACAGAGATCTACTGTATTTGCTCCATTAATCCTGTACTAACCCTCTTAGCCTACATTAGATATCTGTTCTGTTACATACAGTGGCAGATTATTATGCAGACACTGCTGACTCATCAATTCAACATAAAAAGTTATACCGGAGCTTTCTACAGGGAGGACTGAGGTATGCATGCTGGAGTGTGTGATACCTGATTTTAAAACTCACTAAATTGCTTTTGTAGCACAGTGCTATTCACCTTCATCTCTGCCTTAACAGTGGCCACTGTAATTATACAAAGCAATCAGCATTGCAAAAGTCGCCATGCATGAGCGCAGGCATAATGTGCTTCTTATGAGCACCTAATAATTACCATTTGTGATGGTCCTGAGACAGACTGACACTCTACAACACCCACACCATCTGTCTGTGAATTTGACAACAATCTTTTTCTTCCGATATGCATCTCAAAAAATTTGCAGCAGCTGCCACTCACCTGGCCTTCAGTCAACCTGCCTCTAACATATTCTCACATCAGACTGTCATGGGTATCACATGCACTCACCTCGTATCACCAGAAAGTCAACTTGTCAGAAATTGAGGCAACTCAATTTTCCCAAGTGATGTGTATCTATGTTTTAACATTTTCCCTGCATCTTTGATGGATGTGTGATTGTCAGATCGTTAACATTTAATGAGAGATAACCCCAGCTATCAAACACAGACAAAGGAAATGTGAGACCTAAGGACACTGATGCAACTTGCATCCAATGGTGCGCTCTCATTGTGGGCAGAAACATAACTAGTTTCAAGATACTGCACACGGTCTATCCCTGCACTATGAAACATACATTTCATGAGACAAGTATTTACCTGATGAAGTCTCAGAAGAGAATGAACGTGAACTGTTTCAAACGCAAGAGTCAGCTATTTCAAAACCAAGATGGATCAGTTCAAACTTTTGTGTCAAAACAAAACTTCTCATCAATTATTAGGCAAGGGAATCTGAGCAGGTTCCAGTCGAGAACTGGTTCAAAATATTCTGATCCATCGGAATATTATATCAATGGTACATCAATGTTGCTGTGTTGTTCCTACAGTTACAAGGATGTTAAACTCACGTGTCTATGTATGAGAAAGAACTGGTCCAAAACATTGCTCAAATCGTACAACGGAGGTGGACAAAAGGTGGTGCTTTTGTTTCAAAATGATAATTTCAAGTTAAAGATTGAAACAGCAGCAATATGCTGAAACATACCCGAGTAGGGCGAGGGCTAGACAGCTAAACAGTTTTTGAGCCAAAGCTTTGGACAGAATAACTGTAAGCATAAAATGTATGTATGAGGCTCCTGAAAATATGCTTTTATAGCATGTTTCGAAAAACAATGTTACAATCTTATTTGGCAGATGCTTTTAGCTAAAACACAACCTAAACTACATCAGTTGAAACCAACTTTTGTATTTTTGGTCTTAAGTAAGTAGGTGGATTTTAAGAGGTTGAAACCAATCAAACTGTAGATTTTCATCAGTTATTTTCTTGTCTATTAGAAATAAAGTTCTTGATGTTCCGAAACATTCTCCAGCTAAATGAAAACAAATTTGAGATCATTATTTTTGGTCATCCAAAGTCTTTCTCAATTTTAGAAAAAAATCTTGCCCTCCTGTCTATAAAGGTCAGAAACTTCAGCCAGAAAAGCTGGGTGTAATATTTGACCTTTCATTTGAAAAACAAGTTAGAAAAGTCATGTTTCTTTCAATGGTAGAGCATCTCAAAAACAGAAGGTCATTTATGCTTATGTAGAAGGGCACTCCGACATGTCTTATTTATTTTAGTATTGTTTTTATCTTATATTATTGATGATGATTATTTTATTCCGTTTTATTTTTGAGTTACTTTTATTTGTCTGATTTTATTTTCCTCACTGCAGTACTGAAAAGTGCTACATGAATATAGTTTTACAATATATAACATAATATATATATATATATATATATATTATATTAATAAAGGAGCTTCTTTTTGCCCTTGAGGAATTTTGCAGAGTAAAAGTAGAAAACAACTAACAGAAACCTCACGCTGCATGTGACAGGTCAGGTTTTTGACATGTTTTCATTCCATCTCTCGCCTGGTACCGCTAATCGGACACCTGATCTGGTGGGAGTACCCATCGTCGTGACAACAGGAGGAAGTTTGTTTCAGTGGCGATGGATGTGTCTGGAAGTTCCAAAAATGACAACAGTTCTGACGGTGTGGAGATTAGATAAACAGCAGCAGGGGAAGGCGAATAGTGAGGGGTGGAAAAAGAAAACAACAGTTTTGCATTTGGGAAATGTTTGAATGACAAGTTTTCCACTTAGAGATAAATAAAAGCAGACTGAGTTCCTGGAAGATAGGACAGGTTAAATACGAGGTTTCTCATTTAGAAATTCTGTTTTATTGCAAGGAGAATACTGTCATAGAAAAACTGTAAATGTGATATTAAATCCATTTATCCTGCTCTACAACTGCAGCTTTCTAAGTGTTTTGTTGGTTGATTGGCCATTTCTTTGGATGAATATTTTTTGGAAAGGAAATCAAGAACATTTAATTCATTAATTGTGTTGTCAGAATTTCAAAACTACCACACAACACACACCAAACTGTGGCTTCAAAAGGAATTCACAAACTGCTGATGCTGCCGAGTCTTTATCGAAATATTTTATTAACCAAGTCTAAACTGTGGTTGGTGGTCTGATTGTGGGTCTCCTGCTGCATTTATGACTAATGTGTCAACTGATTGACCTTGGGGTGATTGATAAGATAGGAGGGCGGGGCTTCTGAACCTCATTGGGGTACTAGACCAGCACAATCAATGCAGCTCCTGATTCTCTGATAATCAAACAGCAGCAGTGCTCCTCATGTCCCTCCTAATATAAAATCAATTAACACCAGCCTACAACCATTTTGCTGCAGTGAAATGAAGCAGTAATTAAATGTGTTTGCCTTTAGCTGCTCTGAATCACTGTCAGTTAAATCTGTGCGTTGCTCGTAATGAGAGAATCAAAGGGAAATATTGAAAGAAACAAATGGAGAGGGATGTAGAGGGAAAGGCAGATTTATAATAAATGATGTGTGTTAAGAAAGAAATGTGAATGACGCAGATTGTAGACTGGGAGCTTTGTGAAAGTGGTGAAAGGTAACAGGTGGCTGGAAGGAATTTAAATTCCCTTTATGTTACCTTACAAATGTTTATTTCATCAATCCACAAAGTCTCTTTAAAGGACATCTTTCATTTAATCTAAGAAAACAAAATTTTTAAGCTGAGAGATAATAAATTGATGAATTAGCCGTCCTTGCAGCAGCTTTACATAATGTCTTTCAGTACAGAATGCCTTTCAGAAGTGGAGTTTAACACACCTTGGAAATTGATGAAGTTCTTCTGTTTGAGAAATAGGTTTCACAGTGATAGGCCGTACATCACCAAAGAGTGTTATCCCCATTGAGAATGGAAAACAGTTTCAGGTTTAACCTGATGTACTACAGATACAAATGCCTTGTGTTGGCTTTCAAAGGTGGGAAAAATATGTCAGGGTTATTCATTGTGTCTGGAATTAAGAAGGTTTTCCATAGATAAAGTGGCAAGACTGCAGAGAACTACTAATCATTGGTGAAACTCAACTAAGCGCTAACCTCCGAAAACACAGAAGTTCCAAAACCTGCAGTGCCTCAAATTCTTCAAAAGTAAGTCAATCCCTACAGATCCTTATGTTAAACTGCCAAATTTGCCAGTAGAAATCAACAAAATTACAGTATGGTACAAGAAACAGCTTAGCTCTGTGGCCATCTATCGTTCATGACATTTCAGTCAGTCAATCCGACCCTGAGTCTTTCTGAGTTTGGTTCAAGAACCAGTGCTGTGTGCGGAGGTGAGCCCAACTATATCTGGTACCGATCTACCTCCCGTACCAGATCTGGCTCCTTCTGCCAGAGAGGTGACATGTCACGTCCCTGCCTTTGCTTCGACATGGGCCAAGGCCAGCCACCGCTGGTGAGCTGCTATCCAGGGTCTGGCCCCAGGAGGGTTCTCCAGGGTTCTCCAGCTACCGTTGGAACTCATCATCATAGGGGTTGTTGATGTGCTCTTAGTCAGGCTCCTCCCCTGGAACCTCTTTGCCCTGGGAGGCCTAACCAAGGTCTCACGCCTCGACAACACAGCCCAGGATCCCCAGGGCACACAGGCCCCTCCCCCATGTTAGGGTGGCAACTCTTCTACAATTCAGCATTATAAATCAAATTGAGACTGAAAGTTATGCCATCACAGGTGCCTTGTTTCAGCAACTAGGCTTCATTTAGACCACCTCAGCCCATCCACGGCAATAAATACATACACATTATATATTAGGTATATAATATAAATTGGATTAGAGTAAGAGTAAAGAACTGCCAAGATGGCCAGAGCTGAGCTTCACAACTGCTCTTCAGAAAGCTCTGGGTGAGGGTCACACAGGCTATGCTGATTATTTCATACAGTCACTGAACTGAACAGAAGGATTTCAAGTTTCTACAGGAAACTTTATTCAATTTTATTGAAATGCTCCGATTTAAAGAGAAATTCCCGCATTGCACAGACAGCTACCTGATTGAACCAGCAGAAGATTCCTATGCAGCTAGCTTCAACAGCTGATTCAAGGATTTACATTCATTTAGATTGTGAGAGAAACATAAGCTTACTCTGATAGCTTTAGGAGACTTGCACTATCAGCCTTGTTTTACAGTTTTCTGCTGGAGTCGCATTTCCTCAATCTTTACAACAGAGAGGGCAAGTGCAAAGATAGCACGACCCATTGTCCTTTAAGCTAACTTAATTTTATCCTCAGCTAACACCAAAGGCAATAAAACAGTCCAGGAACTTCAATTCATTAAGGTGAATAAAGTCCAATTCAGTTACAATACAGAACATCAGCACCATTTCTATAACCTCACATCCTGCAGTACACAGGAAGGTTTCCACCATGCATGACCACCTGCTGCTCACAGACAAAAATACAGCACAAGGTCGTAACAGAGCTGCAGTCAACAACTGCCACAGCCATCATCTCTGACCTGTTTGATTGCTTCACACTGCTGCCATCTGGTCACAGGTAGTGTCGAAACAGAAACAAAAACATATGTCTTTGGTTCCTCTGTTAGGCACTTGTACACTGTAGTGACTGAGTTTACTACTGAGGGACAAAAAGCTCAGATCTAATGGAATAGTATTTCTAATCTTTCTAAATAATCTAGTATTAAAACAACCATATGATTTTTATGTCTGCATGTGTGTAATTGTAAAGAAAACCTCCCAATGGCCCAATGTAAAAAGTTAGGAAATAAGGGAACTTAATCTTTTGTATATGGTACCAAGAAATATTTTTTACTCGATGACACATTGAGTGACAGACTCTTCCAACATCTCCTTCAGTAGCAAAGCAAAGATCTCTTTGATCAGACGTCAGATTCTGACATGTGTCGCAGAGGTTAACGTAAGTTGTTTCACAATCTTTTTGCAATTCACTCTTCAATCTGGACTTGAACAATCACTTTAGTTTGAGTTTCGCTCATCAAAGTGATAACTGCTGACATTCTCCTGAAGTGTTCTCTGTTTGCGCTGCACTTTTCTGAATAAAAACAGACATCTTCAAACCTGCCGGCTCCTGTTCTGAGAGAAACTTTAAACCAGCACGGCAACAAGTTGAAACATTTCTGCTGACTGTGAATTCACATATATTAAAACACATTTCTAGCCTGCTGATTCTCCTTATGTAACATTTTGGAGCTGACAGGAAATAGTTTGCTATAGGCATCGATATTCCCCAGAAACATTTCACTCAGATTCTGTGGCTCTGCAGATACAAGTGAGAGCCAATTATCATATCCTCCCACCAACATATTGTTACATTCCTGTGCTCCACTAATTTGTTTGCATGCAAAGCAATTCAACTCATTTGTTTTACTCCCTCATTGGACTGCATGTTCAGCAGCCTCCCTGTTGGAGAATAAACAGAAACGGTACAAGCTTCAGGAACGTGTAACGGTTATATTTTGGTGTGAGATATGGGCCCTCAGTGCCTCTCACCGGCCTCCTCTCAGACATCACACAACAAAATTAATCTGTTATTTCTGTGCAGGAAGGCCAATCTGATGGCCAGAGGGATCAGAAACAATGTTTGTTGTTCCCTTGATAAAGCGTTAATATCTCTGTCCTCCCCACTGTGTTATCAGCATCTACTGTGACTGCACCAAACTGCATCAAACCTCTGCCATCTGCAGCGACGGAAAATCATTTCAGACTGATAGTGTTTGCTTTTTATGAAACTGTTATTACATCACAATTAATAAAGGCACAAAATGGGTTACACAAGAAATGACTCAGATGAAATGCATCATCATAGTAGAAATATGATTTTTTTGACTGAGTATCACATTTTTGCTGTAATTTGCAAAAATATTTTTACATTATTTTGTATCTTCATTTTTAGCTTGAGTTTCAGCAATATAAGTCCCTCTCTTTGTCAAGCAAAAAAATAAATAAATAATAATAAAAATAAAATAATAAAAAATAATATTGCATATAAAAAAGGGGTACTTATCTTTATATTTATCTCCACTATATACTGCAGGTCAAGCACCAAACACTGCTTCCTACACTTCCCATAATGCAACTGCCCAGTTATTATTATACTCTTTCTGTATGGTAACTCCTACATCTATCCGTCTAGGCCATAAGGTTTCTGTAGGAAATGGTTTGAATTAGAGAAATCAGCAGAGTTCCTCCTCTAAAATGACGTGTCTCCTAATTTTAAACGGTAAGATGTGTACCTCAAACTCCTCAGCGATCTTGGGTCCATCCAGGAACAGCCTGGTGCTGAGACAGTCCACGGGACCAAAGTTAGCTGGGGAAAGACAAACAGAAGGGACCTTCAAATCAGCAACATTATTTTGTGATGGAAATTTTAATTGAAACAAAATCTATATACAATATGTATGTCCTGTTAATGGTTTCTTGAAGGAGGTGTACACAACATTTAGAACATCAATATAGCAGTGAACAAAAAAATCCTTTGTAAAGATAAAGTTGACTAATGGTGTCCTGACCAGACAATGAAGTCATGCCTCTGTGTGTGGATAATCTGAGCTTCTTTGATCTTGCGTGTTAGTGCCCAGTGTGTAAAAAGTGACACCTAAAGGTGTCCAGAAGTGTCAGTATACTACTAGCTGGGAATGAGAATGAGAGTTATGTAGAGGCAATCAATTGATATGCTATTAATCTTGTTTATGGCATCTTTAAACTCCATTGTCTGTTATTTAATTTTCACATTGAGCATTGGATATGGAGGTGCATGCAAGTATCACACAACTTGACATTACTACTTTAAGACCTGGAGAAAATCAGGGGATGCCAGTTTAAAAAGGGGATATTTAAGGGGAAAAATGTCTTGTCAGATATTAGAGGTATAATAGTAGTAACCAAAATTAACTTTGTTTGTTAGTATTGTTACAATATACTGAAAATGTTCCAAGTCACGTCATAAACACACCATAATTGTTACACCAAGTTTTAATATTGAAAATAACAATTAACATTAGCTTTATATTTGCACAATCAAACAAAAAAAAAAAAATCCAATAACTTATTTAAGCCTAAAAAACATTTCAAATCAACATTAAAGGATGCATAAGCACCCTGTCTTTGAAAAGCTTCCTTAAGTGTTTGTGTCATTATAGAGGACAGAGAAGAACAATTCCCCCCAAAAAAAAAATGTTTTTGGGGGGAAGTGATTGTTTGTTTTTTTTTTTTTTACAAATCCCAAAATAAAATATGACCTTCTCTTACAGAAAGCTGAAAAAACTCTGGAGACTGTCTTCCACCATATTTTCATTGATGCAATACAGACCCATGTTGCATGCTTTGCTTGAGCACCTGCCAACTTGTGTGGTTGATACTGTATTTACTGTAAATTTCTCACAGAGCAGTAATCACATTTAAATGATAGTTAAAATGTAAAACAGTGTTTGTAACTGTCAGGATTTTTAAGGGTTAAGATCAGGCTCAAGGGTGTGTTCAATCTTCACCTGTACATTAATTAAAGCTCTACATAAAAAAGCCTGTTTAATGCTGACATTTCCTCAATTGAGCTTGTGTTAATCCAGGCATCTGAATGTTACTGTAGCTGCTTTAATGCAAGTTTGAAAAGTTGAGATTTAATTAAACTTCCAACAACACAGCTTTCTCCTGCCTGCTGACTGCGTGTACTTCAAACATGCTCAAAAATGCCGTTACTGGTTATGCGGATTTCTTCTCCCTGCACCACTTCTTGCTGTTCTGATTTCTTCTATGTGCATTATGTAAATTCACCATCAGTTGTTGCACTGCACGCTCCTCTGAATGTGAAGCATGTGATTGTTTTCCTATATGTGAACTGTCAAATACAGCAACTGAAAATGTTTCTACCTGATGGTTGAACTTTGAGTTTTCCCTGACTTAAGGTTGGCTGCTAATTTCAAGCCTCAGTAATAATACAAATGAGAATGAGAGCTTGTGTGTGAGACCAAGAGTGAACGCCATGAACACAGACTTGTTCAAAATTACGAATCCCATTCAATCAAATGGACAACTACTAAAAAGTCTAATAAAACAACACGTTGATTCCTGATCTTAATTCACTATATGTATCTAAATACAAAGATCAATTATCACTCACCAGTAAATTCCTTGAACTCCTGGAACACCTTGGGGTACATGGCTGCTGACATCACATCCTCAGGGGTGATTTCTTCACCGTGTGCAGCTCGGAGCCCCTCCTCCAGGACTTTGAAGTCCATGGCGGGCAGAGAGGCACCGGGACGACCCTCAACGCGGTTAAGGGACTTCAGCACCTGGGATAGGAGGAAGATGGAGGAGAGGAAACAATAGAAAATAGGTGTGAGAGAAAGGGGAAACAAACAGATTACTAAAAGTTTTTGTTCAAAGTCACAAAGTCTTCCTGAATGTTTCCCCGCTTGTTGTATCCTCATGGGACTCGGTTGCATGTGGGATGTATAAAGTGCTGGTAAAACCTTCACATTGTACTGGATAAAAGCTGCTCCCTGTCAAAGCACTGAAGTGACAGAGAGACTTTGGGTGAGTGGAGGAGGAAGATAGAGATACATGGGGCGCTGTTTTGAGGGATAGAGCAAGAGACAGAGAGATACACTTGAATTGGAAAGAAAATAAAACTTAATACAAGTTATTTTTTAAATTTGCATAAAAGTGACACCGGTGTTGTGTTAAGATCTGCAGTGATATCCACTTAAGTTCCTTCCATCTCTTTCTCAATTCATCTTTTTCTCTCCGTTAGAGTGTCATCAGCCTATCACAGATGACTGCAGTGTTGCCGCATATGTGACACATCATCCTGGTTCCTTCTTAGGAATGGTAGAGGAGAAGGAGAAAGAAAAAGGATAATTGTGGAAAGTGGAGGCAGCTATAAGACTAATGCTATGACATTTTATCTGCCCACACAGTTGTTGGTATCTGACACAACTTGTGGAGACAATCGATCTGAAGCTACTAATAATGTCTGCAGGAGAGATTATGTCAAGACACAGGCGGTCGCCCAAGGGCTGCAGTTTTGTTTTTATTTTCACAGATTTCTTTAGCTTTTGATGACACAGTCTACACAGGCGCATAGGGAGGGAGGGGCAGTTGCAGGAATATCCATACAATTAGCCTATTTAGTATGCTTCAGTGCTTTAGGAAATGTTTCTTGGAAGTATACAAGCAGGAAAAGCTAATAGCAAAGCTTTTTTTTACCAACCTTTGTGTGGGTGTGTGAGCCTTTGTTTATTTAAGCCTCATTCAGGTTCAAATAATCGTCTAAGCTAACATCCAAAGTCTTGCATTAGTAATCCGTAGGTGTTTTCACTCTTTTGCATTTTTATCGCCGTGTGTGTGCACCTCCTGAAACATGAAGTTAATCATGTTTCCTCTGTGTGCATAGTGTACATGCTGTGCATATACTGTATGTGCATACATTCATGTTATGTTTGCAAATGAGAGTGTGCTACTGTATTCTATTCTTTGCGTATGTGTAACATGTGGGCACATTTATGAGTGCATGTGTGTGTGCCTTGCGGAAATCACCAGACAAAGAGCCCAATTCAATGCTATTAGTCACAGAGCTAACAGTTCAAAGTTAGCTGACTCATTTGTGTGTGTTAGAAGGAGACACTTCAAAGATGGCAGACTCATTTGAGTCCCTCTCATTAACATTCATCCTCAGAGGATGTCTAACACCTAAACTGCTTGATTGTTTAAGTGTGAGACACAGACCATGTGTGCCAAAGAGAGGCTGTGTCTGTTTATAAATGGAGCGAAGATGAACTCTTCCTTCAAGGTTATTTGCTCTTTCTCCTCATTTCTCTTAAAGCCACTCAACAACTCTCCACCAATCTCTCTCTTTTTTTATTGTCAATGATTTTTTTTCGCTTCCTTTTTCCTCCCCGAGTGCGGTGCCTCTGAGGGATGTGCTGGATTTTCTGACAATAATCTTATTTCTTGAATTCACTTTCTTTCTGATGGCCTCCTTATTCTCCCCCCCTACCCTCATCTCCCCATCTATCCTCCCACAGTCTCCCTCTTTCCCTCTCGCCCTCCTGTCTCTTGTTTTCCTCTCCCTTGACCATTCTCAGTCCACCCACGCCGCAAATGAACTAAGCGTGACAGAACTAAGATGAGGAAATGCCTCAACTACCACTTTGTGTCTTAAAAAGTTTTTCCTGTGCATGCAAATATCCTGTGTGCATTAATGAAATGAAAGCATGTGACAGCATTCTGACTAATTAATGCCACCAAGATCCATTAAAGAAACATGATTTCTTCCATGCTGCAAGCATGCAAAAATAACCTTCGGCTACTGCACATAATGATGACATAGCTCTCGGGCCTTGCATGCAGCAATGTAAAGGGATGCACATGTCTCTGCATGCATGCGTGTATACATGTACATTATCGGCTGCTAACCAATATTCTGCTAGATTTTGCACAAATAGTCACATAGAGACACAAACACATTGACATGAGTGGGAGAGGAGGGAGACAGGATTTAGTGAAGTAGCAGTAAATGAAGGTGAGTGTCTGGCATGAAGAAAACCACCCCAACAAAAATTAAATAATAAATAATGTTTTACTTTGTTTCAACTTGCAAGAGTTTGACACCATTTATATCAATTTATACTAGTAAAGTTCTCTGAGATATTCAGTGGGTGACAGTAAAATGTATCGGACTCATCTCAAACTTGCAGCTTGCATGTAAGCACAGACACACACACAACAAATGGAAATATTGTGAAAAGGAATGCAGAAATAATTTGTACCAAAACTGAACTCTGAGTTTAACGAATGAGAGGGATGAAGAGGAGTTCTTCAGTAAGCTGTGTGTGAAAAAGCCTCTTGGTGTTTGTGCATTATATATTGAGGGTGGGCTGCTGAAGAAGCGTTGGAGCCTCACTCAGCATAAAGTATTCCAGTGCTGACTGAAAATAAAGGAAAGAAAAGAAACCTGAAGATCTGAATGAATAGAGAAGTTGGCCACCATCTTGGTTGTTTAATAGGAATGACTGTTATACCACAGTTTTTTATCTTTTTACAGATTGAGAGACACTAATAGAGAGGTAATGGACACAGGGGTTGTATAGTGTAGTGTGTAAAACTGAAAAATCACTGTGATTGGCAAGGGCAGGACGGCCTGAGCAGCTAAATGACAAACATTTGATCATATAGTCTCCTAACTGCACACATTTTACGGAAACAGGGAGAGAAAGGACAACTTCATGATAAAGGTGACAGGATGTCAGGAGTTAGTTTTACGGGTATACAGAAAAAGGAAGAGGTGAAGGAGAATCAGTAACTGGAGAGACACATGAATACGCAAAGAAATGGATGGACTGATTCATAAACCTGTAGCTGATAAGATAAATAGTTAAAATTAAGATGAAGGTAGCAGAACAGGAACAAATTACCTTTAGCTAAATTAAATGCAGTTCATAAATGTTAATTTAAAGTTAATTATAATATATTATATATCAGGCCCTGCAAAAAGACACACACACGCACACACACACGCACACGCACACGCACACAGACACACACACACACACACACTTACATTTTACACGTCGGTTCACTGATAATACATTATAGCATGCAGATGTGAAGCACAGGGAAAAAGCATCCCCTTCCCTCCTTTGAGAGAAAAAAATAACTTTGGGGGAAATGTCAAGTATGTCAATATGTCAGCAGGTTTTTTAGGGAGAATGTGACAAATCTGCCTTTATTCATGCCTGTGTGTGTTCATGCGACTCTCCCGAGGAGACTTGGAGCTGTAAAGCCCTGCTGCACATGAGAGTTGCTCCCCTGCTGTTTGCAGTCGTGAAGAGAGGAGACAAGAGAAGTGGACAGCGGTAAAGAAATGGCGAGGAGATGAGAGGACAGAAGCAATATCACGGTTTTCTTCACCGTTTGCAACTGTCAGACGTAACCAAGCATGTGACAGAGTTTGTGTGTGTTCAATTGTGTATACACATGCCTTTAAATGGGCTCTTCTGCCTGTGTTTGTGCTATGTGTTGGTTACATAAAAAGTACAACTGAAGGAAGAAGTGCAGAAGATAAATATTAAAAGTGTTTTCAGTGTTGTTTTTTGTGGTCTAAATAACTGCTGTGGTTGTGTTTATCCCAGTAGATGTAGGTGTTGCACTGATCTTAAGGCGTAAGGAATGAATACACAAGAAGAATTAAGTGCTGTACCTTTGATCTAAACGGCTCCGGGAATCCTCCATGTGGTATCCCGATGTATCCCTGCAGGAACTCGACCACAGACAGGGGGAAGGACAACTCGTCCGCCCTCTCCTCCACTTCTGCCCTGGTCAGGTTGTTCTGCACCATGAACTGGGCCAAGTCGCCCACGATCTTAGAGGATGGAGTCACCTGAGAGACAGAAAGATGAAAAGTTACAGTCTATGTTGAATCCCTTCTTTTGTTTAGGAAGAGAAAGGGAGAGGAGGATTAAGAGAATAGCTAATATTAGATGAGTTTAGGCCTCAGTAAGCTATTTCTATTTCACCACAGACTGAACACAAGATATTAGAGTGCAGCTTCTGCACGCAGATGATATCTAAGTTTGCTCTGGACGAGGAGAGGTGCTATTATTTCTCTCTGGTACGTGACCACTGGCCTTTTAATCTGACAAACATCAGAAAAACTCACATACAGAATCTATTCAGGATAATTTTACAGTTTTTCCACGGTCTAATCTTGCTTTTAGTTATATTCCAAAAAGTTGCAGCAGCTGTTTGTCAGGCAGCACCATTTCTCTCTGTAAAGTCCTGCTGTGTGCAGCATACAGGTAAGCATGCACATCCACAAAGATTTCACCGACAGAGAGAAGTGGCGACAGAGTCTTCTTTTTTAATGAAGATGCTGTCTATGAAGATTAAGTAGTGAGTGACCCGGAGAAAAGGGAGGGCTGGAGTAGCAGAATGAGAAATGAAAAGATGTTTACATCTATACAGTCTCTTTAATCATTTGATTTGGCAGCTATGAACTAAACTGCACAGGTTTCCTCTGGGAAAGCAGAATGAACCTTGAAAAAAAGAGTGAAGAAGAAAGCGCGAGGAAAACATTCATTAAAATCACATGTATTCATTCTTTCATTATTTATAATGGCATATCATTATGGTAATAGCGATCCCTATTAGCATAATGGTGATAAGTGGAGTCTTTTTTTGACTGCGAACAGGACACTGATGCAAATATCAAATTGCACACATTACTCTTCCATCGTAATGAATGGAAACACAGATTTAAGGTTTCCTGTTCTCTTGCATTTGATATTTGGACCATTAAAGAGAAAAAAGGTCAATTAATATAACCAGAAAGCCTTGTTTGGCTAACTTTCTGTCCCTGCAAAGACATTCCTGTTGGTTCTCACTTCTGAACGCTTTATTATAAATTGTGATCAAAGGGTAAATAGAGGAAATAGAAAACAAACACTCTTATTCCAGATCTGCCCCGCCAGCAACAGCATCAGCAGCAGTTCAGGCAGAGAGTGGTACTGCAGCCAAATTAAAGAAGATGTTTCAACTGTTTTACAAACGATGGCGGTCCAAACTTTGTGTTACATTTTTTCTGCAATTAGAGCTGCAATATTTTCCGTGCACAACAACAGAAAACAGAGTTGTGGTGAGAATCTTCTTTTCAACATTATTTGTTGGCTCTATCCTTCTGGTTAAATCCCAGAGAGCAATTTGTTTTTTAACCACTTGATCCCCCTAAAGACTAAAGAGTAAAGTTAACACCAGCTGCTCCTATGAGATTTAAGCTCACCCCAATTCAAATCCCAATTCAGTCCTTTATGCCCTATCCTGCAACGTTAATGAAAATGAAAAATAATGTTTTTATATTTGCCTGTGATTTGGCTCCAATTTTGTATGCCTTCTTCCCCATCCCATACACCCTACCACCAAGTTTCATGAAAATCAGACCAGCAGTTTTTCCATAATCAGGCTGAAATACAAACAACTGAACCGCACCAAAAAACATCGTGGAGAAGATAAATAGTCTTACATTTTGGAGTGATCATCAGAGGGTTTTGCTTATGAGTCTCATAGTTTAAAGAGCTGTAAGCTTAAATATTAGCAGATAAAGGGGCCCACATTCAAGATGCCTATTTATTTGGCAATTAGAGAGGAAAAAAGAAAACGGGTGACTATACAGTAGATCAAATTGGCATTCCCAAAAGAATTCCCCAACAGAGAACGAGAAACCTATTTCAAAGATTTGCTGCCAAATTGAAGCATTAGATATGAAGCGTGCACACATGTGCCATCCACAAATGCAGCTCTGGGATTACGACAACCCCCCTGGGGCTGGGGTGCACGTGAGGCTAGCCGATCTCCTGAGATCACTTTAGTCTTTGAACAAGCACAGTCCAACGTGTGTGTGTTTCTGTGAGAGCTTCTGGTCTCTAGAGACGACAGCACTACCAACCACCTCATCCTAACCCGCTGTAGATCTGAAATGCCACCAGTGCCAACACATCAATGTTAACTGAGAACGATACACAGTGAGAAACTGTGGATCCAAGCATTTTCTATGTATAGTATATTATTCTCTTGTCATGAAACTAATAATATACTATACACATTTTTCTTTATTTTAGCAGAATAATAATAACCCAGTCTTTAGCAACACTGATAACAGGAGTCCTTGGTACATGTGTTCGTGTTTTAACGCCAACTCTATTAAATGTCAGCTTTTCTTAAATTTTGAAGAAAACTTTTTATTTTACCGATCTTGTCAAAGCCAATATCAAGGATATGTATGTATATCAAACAAAAGGTATAGGCCCTAAAACACATGTTGAATCTTGTTTATTTAGCAGCCAAAGATCTCATGGTGCACAGTTAAGAACCGATTCACTTCCTCAGGGTATAGAAGTTGGCAGATTAAAAAAACATCATGGAGGAAAACAGATCGTTGGAGCTAAAGGATGGAAGTGGAAAGTAAAAAAGAGGGTTCCATTTTTTCAGAAAGTCAATTTCTCATTAAATGGCTCAACAAAACCGATAGTGTCTTGAAAGCCTATGGTATGTTGCTGGACATAGATGTCAGCACGAGAATATAAAACTCATTAAGAGTTCATTATCTCTCCTGATCATTCTGGAGGAAGATATGTCATTACACAGGATGTCACTTTGGAAAGTTGAACCAGAAAACGCAACAATTAATACACTTTTTCTGGCACTTTGGCATTGTGGACAGCTGCAAATACTATAATACACATGAGCCTTGGCATGAGCATTTCTATGGAGAAGGGCCAGTCAAAGGCAAGAATTAGAGCGACAGCGAGAACTAAACATGTTGCCATAGTTACTGCATTCATCCACAATTGACACCAGAAGTAAAAAATGAATTGGTTTAAGCTGTAGATCGTGTTTTAATTTTTTTTTTTCCAACATCACAATGCTTCCACCAGCAGTAATACGCTTGATGATTAATTTTCTCTTGCCAAAATGCTCCATGGGAGTTGTAGTTACCTTCGTTATGTTATGTTATGTATGCAGGTTTGTGCCTTCAATTTTTTATTTTATTTCATTTCTTTTAAAATCAGAAAACATTTATTACACAGTTCTCTTTTGCACCATAATTTACCGAGAGGAGTACATTTATGCTCTAGGTCTTACCATTGAAGCCAATGCAGAAGTGCATTCTTTTTAATGACCAGCAGGGGGCGGCTCTGCTGGTTGCAAAAAGAAGTCTGATTATGTAAAAGTCTGTGAGGAAATTATTGATGAATGATTACCTCAGTAAACTTTGTCCTCATGACTTTATGGTCTAATTAGTTAGTTTCAAGTCTTCAATACAGGATGATGTTCATTTTAAACATTAACATCCCATTTAGAGTAAAATAAACAATAAAGCAGGGTATACTTTAGGGCGTGGCTTGAGAATGAAAATTTGCTACCAAGGCAACCTGTTAGACAGGCACTGTGTGTATTTAATTAGACCATGTTTTCATCCTAAAACTCTTAAAACATTTTATTCTAAGCCTGTTTTTTTGCAAGTCAAAATTACCATCCTAATTAATATGAGATTTAATGTCAATTATGGCTGCACTTTGCTTAACAAGCTAGTGATTCAGCACTAGTGTTAGTGGACAACTCATTGTTATCTCCATTCTCTCGTCTAAAGATGTTTACTTCTGACTTCAAGAAAACAAAAATGTCATCCACAGTGGCTACTTCCACTTTTATACATTTTATGTTTATGGCACCTGAAAAAAACTCCTTCAGCTGTGAGTCTACTTGGATAATCATGAAACAGAACAAGGCCTTATATGTGGTTATTATGCCACTAGTTATTTGGAAACTGTCGCTGCAATTAATCTCACAGTGAAAAGCTTCATCTTTTACAAACAGCCCAGGATGCCTGTTAAAGTCCAAAACCACTTCACACATTTTCAAAGGAGCCTTCGAAGCAATTCAGTGCTTTCCCAGCAAGATACAAGAAAGACATGCTTCCTGCTGATTAAAACAAGTGTACACTTCCCTTCAGCACATCCCTGCCACTACACCTAAAGCTCAGTTTGATTAGGTTTCTGAATAGAGGCAATAATGATACATTGCTTTAACAGAATGACTGTTTACAGAAAAGCTTAAAAGATTTGAATGGGCTGTTGGAATCCCCGGAGAGGCCATTTACTTGGTATAGCAGTGGAACAAAAGCTCACTGCTGAGTTACTCGAAATCTATCTGAAACACAAGAAAAGCAGCATGACTGTGCAATCCTCCTCTACCTTCAGCCCATCTTCCTGTTTCCCATTGTTCGCTCTCTTTTTGTCTCCAGAGTCCATTTTTCTCATTTTTTCCACTGCAAAGTTAGGAATTGTTACTCTTCTCTTTATTATCTGTCTTCAAGATCCATTCTTCTTACTCCATCCCTCTCTAACTCGCTTAACCACTATCTTCTGTCTTCACACTAACAGCTAAGATGTTAAGTCTTTACTCTTTGCTCATGAATCACCTCCATCCTCTGCCCATTCCTCTCTTCCTGCATCCCTCTGGAAAATCTTTATTTTTTCCTTGATCCACAGTAACAATGAGTGTTACTCTCATTATCAATCTCTGTTGATAAATCGCCCACCTGCAAATCTCTCTGGGTGCCACACACAGGAAAAGGAAATCTTATTTCGAACAATGTGTGAGCAGCATTTGATGTGTGAGCTTTTCTATATTTTTAGATGAGGAGTGAGGAAAATCACACCCGGGTGCAGGGTTGAATCAATCTGATATTCTCAGTTTCTGTGCGCAGCTGAGCTCAGATTCTTCACTCTTCACTGCTGATCCCTCTCAGTCTAACTGATGGGATGGTGTCATTATGTCAGAAGTTCATACCTCTGGCTCTCTTAGACAGAGCACACCGTTAACAATGCAAATACATTCGGAATTTATGAAGTTACTCTTTGAAATGAACGTCCCATGTAGTCGCCTTTTCTTTCTACAGCAGTAATGCTGAACAAAATCTAATCCACCAGAAAAGGAAAGTTGCTGCTCTTTCTCAATTCATTTAAAGTCCACAGCCACACCTGTAGCTTTTTGGGTCTTTAATACTCCAGGGGGTATCGCAATTTTGATTGTACATTGATCTAAATGAGATTTTGATTCAGACCTTTGCAGTGTGGGAAATTCTCCCTTTCCCAAAAGAGCTGAGACGATATCTAAAATGTTTTCTTTGTGACATATATTCAATTGAAAAATGTACAAAGACAGTATACTGATAATCTTTTGTTTTTTTTGTCAATATACACTGTTCATTCTGAGTTGCAGGCATCCTTCTTAATTTACATTTTACACAGCCTCCCAACTTTTTGGGGGGTTGTAAAAAAAAAAAAGACAGATTATCAAAGTCACTTGGGCTGGCACTGCCGGACTAATTCACTAATGCGAATTTGTCTGAAACCTTTCAGTTAATTTTTGATTATCAAGGGGTGCAGAAAAAGATGCCTCTGAATAGACCTAAAACCATTGGAGCAGCATTCCTAAATTACAGATAAACAGTACGTATGTAAAATATGTTTCTGAAACATTTGAGGCAAGAAATAGGCAACACAGTAACAAAATGTTGATTCGTATTTGATTAGCACTGCCAAGTTTGAAAGTTTGATATGAGTTTTGTGCGGTATGTTGGAAGTCAGTCATCCCATCAAACCACCTGATTGGCCAGGAGAGAGCCAGGCTGTCTGGCAATCAATCTGAATGGGAAAGTGACCAGACTCATCTGCAAGAGCAAATACAAATGAGCTCAGCAGATTCGTTTCCAGGCTAGGACTCATGTAATTTCATGGTAATCCATCCAGGAGTTGGTGAGATATTTCAGTCTGGGCTGAAGTGGTGTACCCAATGGCTGACATCCTGGAGTCACACTGCCAGTGTGGTTAAAAACAACTAGATTTGATACCATTATACCTGTTATAACTAAAATAGCTGCTACATAGTGACAGTGTTGAATCCCTTTTAGAAATTCTGAATAGGATTAAACTATACCCCGTGCCATTTATTTCTCAGATAAATTAACTGACATATCTTTAAAGAAGAAAACAATTCATCAATATTTCACATTTCAGCTCTACTTGTTTTTATATGACATAATTCACATATGAATACAGAGGAGAAGAATCTAATACTTTTCTATATTCAGTGATGTTGCTTGTTCCCCTGAGCATGCAGCAGCACTCAGCACTTTCCATGTCTCTCTCACCACCACTTAAACTCATTGGTAACCTCGTGTAGCTCCTCACACAGACTCATATTATCACACTTGACACACAAGACCTCTTCCACCCTCGTCCACCTCCATCTCTCCACTTTGACCGGCACTTCTTACTACCTCCATGTTTCTTCAATTCCTCACACTACTCTTCTTCTGCCTTCTGTCCATCTTTCTCACTTTCACTAATGTACAGCTCGAGCTAAGTGGTCCTGCATGACTCCACACTCCTGGCAGCAGAAATCTGGTGCAGTGGTGTGGTGTGTGTGTGTGTGTGTGTGTGTGTGTGTGTGTGTGTGTGTGTGTGTGTTGCCAGAGATGTATGCCTGTGTGTGTCATCTGTCATCTGTACTTTCCTTGAGTTTATTTAAAAATGCAACACTATCCAAACCTAAACTACTCTAATGGGCAAAAGATTATACCCACAACAGGGTGTGTGCAACTGTTTGAGTGTGTGTGTGAGAAGGAAAATGCAATAAACACACACATGAGCGCACTCTATAATGCTGGCCAGCAAAGCCAGGAGCAGAGTGAAGAATGGTACCTGTCAGGAGAGGAGGAGACAGCAGAGAGGAGCGATAACGAGAGACTCGGAGAGGGGGAGGAGGAGTGAAGAAACAATAGAAAATTAGGGATACATGAAGGAAGTCTAATTGAAATGAGGAAAGGTGGGTGGGAGCGATAAAGGAGGAGATGAGACAAAAAAAATAGTGGAGGAGCAAGGAGAGTAAGAGAGAGTAAGGAAGACAGGAATGGACAGATGAACCGAGGAAAAGAGAGACAGAGGCAAACAGACAAGAGCATTAGACATCTGCAGCCCCACAGGCAATACAAGGAGGTGCTCCACCTCCAAGTAAGAGACACAGAGTGTGTGTGTATGTGTGTGTGGGGGGGATGGGTGTGGAGGTGAGTGAATACGTGCCTGCAATTGCAAAAGGAAAGTGACAGAGTAAGTTAGGTAAAGGAGACAGACAGAAGATACACACAAATACAACCTGTCCTCATTATATTGACGATCTCATGTTGCGACAGATGTAGCTGAGCGGGAAAGAAACCGGGAGGAAAACAAAAAAGAGAGGAGCGCAAGTTAAATGCAGAGGAAGGAGGCACTGGAGAGACGGGAAACCTCAGTTTCAGCTGAAGGAAAGTCAATGACTGTTTCAGGAATTTTCATAAGGACTGACTTTCAAAACTAGGCTGCCTCCTAAAGGTTAGGCTGTAATGAGCAATAAGTAGAGCTGAAACCAATTAGTCAATCAACACAACATTAAATGGAAACTATTTAAACTGATTAACCTTAATTAATTAAATTAGTTTTCAGCTTTTTAAATTTGAATATTTGATGTTTGCTTTGTCTTTTAGGAGGGTGAATGTCAATAGCACTCTTGTATCAGTGCAAAAGATGCATAAAATTCATGTATGTAGTCACTGTGATGTTTTTGAAGCCTCGAGTTTATATTCTCAGCTAATGATAGCGTTTGCTGGCTAGCTCAGTTTGCAAGGGCCATTTGTTATTCAAAATGATTAACCGACTCCAGAGACTTCTAGAGTTCTAGTTCCAAGACAAAACCCACAACACACTGTGGTAGTGACTTGTTAATCACAAGGTAGACCTGCCTTTAAGTACAGTTACTCTAAATGGGACCTTAATTTATAAAATGAACATCATGCTGGATTGACGAAGCCTTGAAAGTAGCGATAAAGACCATAAACGTCTAGGGTTATTAATCAAGCAAGAAGTAGGGTAATTTTGTCATAGACTTCTGTATGAATTGATTTATTTTTGCAACCAGTGGTGTCGCCTCCTGCTGGCCATTAGAAAGAATACAGGGCTAATGCACATCAGCATTGGTTTCACTATACGGGCCAGGAGGTTGCTGCTTGATCTGTATCTGCTGGTAACTAGTTGGGTTCTGTCCAATGGTAACATAATCCACCTCTAAACCTCAACACTTTATATCTTATTTGTGTAATTCTTACAAAAACTGCTGTTAAAAGTGTAAAGTACCAAGTTGATTTGCTGACTGTCTGGCAATCAAATGGCAAATCAAGACTTCAGACAGGTAAAATCAACCCACTTATCTTATTCAGCAGGAAAGGAAAAGAGTGATCCGTAAGTGTCAAAATATTTCTTTAGCGATATCATCATGGGTTTTAGTAACATTTCACTGCTGACATTTTAAAGACCTTATGATTATGAGGGAATTCATTTGTAGACTAACTGATACCGGAAATAATAATTACTTGCAACACTAGAAATAAATAAATATATAGGAGATAAATAAACATATTAGTAAAAGTCTGAACAGTCTTTTTCCCTGCTTAACTGGGCCATTTATAAAACTCATGCTGTCTATTTCAGATAGAAAAATGTTTGTGATCAAACACAACAACAATTCATGGGATGTTGTGCTTCCTTTCGAATAATGAAGACATACGCACATACAACAAAAAGGTTTACTATAAGTTCATCCTTGTTAGAATGACTTTATTAAAACAGCACCTGTGGGCATTTGTTCATGTACGTTCTCTCTGATTATACTGTGGTTTCACAAATAAGCCCTCGAGCTAAAAATAATAAGTAGCTTCAGAACTAAAAGAAAATGCTTATTTTCTATAATCTTCTGGAGAAGCGTTTGTCAGCTTTGAAGTCATACTGTTCAGGTGAGGTGACAACACAGTGGTCTGTGCAAGAGCACCACTGTGTGACTGAGAGGACGATGAGAGTGAAAGGACTGGCAGGTGTGCATTAGCTGAGAGGTGCACAATACATGGCGACTTGTCACAGAACAGTGCCATAACAGAAAATATCCTTGTCCATGTCTGCAGCTCTGGCTCAGCTGCATCGGTTTGTGCTTTCAAGGTTTCTTTTCCAGACAGACAGACATTTTTTTTTATTCAGCATTCCACTCTTCCAGTAAACAGCACTGCCTAACGACAGCTTGAAATGAATAGATTTTGAAAGACAGCATGATAATAATCTTTTACGCTGATATGATTTATATTTTTCTATAAAAGTGGAATGTGGGAACCGCTCGTTCTCTCAGAAGCTGATGAAGAACCCCGGCAGACAGAAATGATGAAGGATAAGGAAAAAAATAAATTAGTATTGTAAACTAGTTGTAGCAAATCTACTGTCAGTGTTACGACTGGGATGTTTTGGCTTGTGTGTGTTTTTCTTTGTCTCCTTTTAGGGACCGCCTCCTGCACCTCCTCCCAGGTCTCAGTGGTTGTGCTCACTTACTGACTAGGCCAGGGGATGCAAAGGTTAAATAGAGTGGAGGCCCAGCAGACGGCTCTGGTGGGCCACTTGATGATCGTGAGCTGTCAGTGCTGGTTGAGAAAGCTATGTATGGTGGCTGTGAAAACTGTATGCCCTATTTTTGATTTAGTTGAGACTCTAGTTAGTAATTTCTATTTAGTGTTTATTCCGTTCAAAAAGGCTTAATTTTGTGTGTTTGTTATTGTAGTTTTGTTTGTACTCAGTTTTCCATATAACATCAACTATCTAGCCCTAGATAACCGTGGAATGTAACAGTTCCACATAAAATGTAAAACTTTAAGAAGGGGCTGGAACACTTCTACACTGCAAAAAAGCCAACTTGTATTTTTTGGCTTAAAACAGTGATTTAAGTTGGTACAACTTATAAATATAAATTATTGACATTTAGGGCAATAATGTAAGTTAGCACAACGAAGGAAACCAGTTGTCTGCTCAAAAACAAGTTTGTGAGTTGTTGTTACCTATATCTTTAAGTTGGGGTTCAAAACAAGGGACAATATTCTGCTAACTCTTATTTCTTTGTTGTGAAATGTGGAAAAGCGGTGAAATTCATAAGCGAAAGCTAGCGGCTAACTGATGCTAGCGGCGCTGCTTGTTAGAGCTACAAGAGTAGCCATTAGCGTATCAATGCTAACTCAAAATTGTGGTTGCAACATTAGCTGACATATAGCGGCGTTACAATCGTGCCAATTTAGCACATTGCAGAAGTTAGCAGAAGTAAGGATTAAAAGTTATTACAATGTAAAATTATACGTTAGTACAACTTACAGTTGAGTTGAAAAAAATCTGAATTCAGAGTTGAGCAAACTCAGAAACAAAACTTAAAATATTTAGTTTAATTGTCCAACTTAAAATTTTATCGAAGTTTGTTGCCTTGAAATTTTGACTTCACCCAACTTTTCTTTTTTGCAGTGTACTCTTTCTGGTTTTACTTATAGCCTCTGCCCTGTAGACTGTAGATCCCCACTATGTTTTGTATTTGTTTTTGTTTGTTGTCTATTTATTACTGTTGGCAGTCATATTGCCCCAGAGAACCTTTGAGAGCTGTTAAACACATGGCCTTAACTTTTCAGCCCACATCTTGCTAACTTGCTTTACTGTAGCAAGCAGTGTGGAAGACGTCTACTGTAACCTATCAGCTTGGCCAGATACTGTAAATACAAATATCATAGCTGCCTGATAGGAGAGAGGCAAAGAGGACAAAGTTCTCAACTGACTAATTAAATCAGCACTGATGCTGAGGAAAACCCAAGAGGCAGATTAGGTGAATTTGCACGAGATGCTCAATGATTATACAGGAATTAATACTGAGCTATAAAAAAGTTAGGCTTATGAACATTTTAGGAATAAACTTTGACTAGTTGCACAGCCACCTTAAATGCTTTTGATGTTGTTTAGAATTAAGTCCGGGCAAATGAGACTGTCGGTTTTCTTTTTGTCAGATCAGAGAAATCCTGTACAATTATCTTGATTTCTTAATTCAGGACACGACAGCCCTAAAAAACAACAACTAAGATACATTATTAATTATTAAGCTTAGAAAAGTAAGCAAACCACTTTCATCCAAATGCTTTGATGAAGATTTAACTGTTTAAGAATCTGACAATTAGAGTTGTTTGCCTTTTTTTTTTTTTGTCATTATAGTTATGAAAGTTGTCCTGTTAATACACTTCATTTTTTATGCATTTGGTGTAAAGAGGTCTGGAAATTAAATCCTCTGACAAGCACAATCCTTCACCCACAGCTCTGAGCTTCAGAGATATGGCTTTTGCATTGCTGTGTGTGTGTGTGTGTGTGTTCATGAGTATAGTCAGCATATATACATTGGGTGCTCTGCTTAGCTCCAGCACAGTGTGTGGTGTGTCTATTTTACATCTATATCTGGCAAGCACACTTCCTCTCCCTTATCGACAAGCCAACTGTGTGAGAGACGCAGTTATTGTCAAGCTAACAGGATACAACGGCGAGCATAGCAGGACCCCTAGGCACATTAAGCCAACATTGGCTTGTGCAGTGAAGCCCGCCGAGTCTTAATTGAATTGATAGAGTATGGGGAGAAGAATTGATGAGGAAAACTGAGAGGGGTGGAGAGAAAATGAGGGATAGGGACCAGAAAAGGAAAATTGAGAAAGAGACACAAAAAGAATAAAAACAGAGAGAGAGAGAGAGAGAGAGAGAGAGAGAGAGAGAGAGAGAGTGAGAAGAGAGAGAGAGAGAGAGAGAGGAGAGAGAGAGAGAGAGAGAGTGAGAGAGAGAGATGAGAGTGAGAGAGAGAGTGAGAGAGAGAGAGAGAGAGAGAGAGAGAGAGAGAGAGAGAGAGAGAGAGTGAGATGAGAGAGAGAGTAATGGACAACCTCCATCCAGTGAGAGCAAAATAAGAAAGATGCTGGTGGAATAAATGTGTGTAACACAGCATGGAATGCGAAAGAAGAAGGTGAACAGAAAAGCGACAGGGCAGCTTGATAAAGGAAGAAATGCAAACTAGAAAACAAAATAATTACAGAGTGAGTGTGAACACAGTGAAAGAGCGATGAATCTATTACTAAGCTCTGATGGTAAATAATGAAGGGAGAAAAACAAAGGAATTAATGAAAGATAATGAAAAACAAAAAAGCAGGATTGAGGTGAATTTAGACTGAGAATGAAATTGTTGCCTGCAGAATTGGCAATAGAGCTCCCTCTCCACGACTACGATTAATGTGCCCTTCAGGAAATCAACCCAAACCTAGTTCACTGGAGATTCTACCCAAATTTACATAGAGCAATACAAAGAACAAAACTCAGTGTCGGTGCTGCATGAACCTATTCCTGCTGAAATAAAAAGTTAAAACTCCCTGGCAAATTACAGCCTAATACAGAACAGGTACAATTTCCAAGGTTAGAGTAAAATGTCTAGCGATGGAAATAGCAAAACTAGGAATGGTAGGTAGAATAAGAAACCGAGGAAGCCAGGGAAGGTCAAACAGAACGAGGGGCTAAAAGAGAATCCAGGCAGCACAGAATAGTGGATGTACCAAAGCTTAATCTGGGATTGTTTGACTCAGCCAAGCAAGGAAAGAGAGGCAGCTTGGCAGAAACAGTCAGTATGAAGGATGATAATGGAGAAATATCAAATACATGCCAGATACATCTTTGTACTCCTGTCTGTGGTACACACCAACACTAACTAATGCAAGAAGTGAATGTGAAGACTTAGATACACTCTCCTTGTTATATATATCTGTACGTCTCACCTTAATGAGGTCTCCCAGTAGTTTGTTGGCTTCAGTATAGGCCTTCTTCACCTCCTTGAACTTATTTCCCAGTCCCATGCTGTGAGCCTGCAAAGAGTACAGTAAAAAGCATATTTTTATTACCCTGTTTAAGAAAAAAAGTCAATGCATACTGGGTCATTGAGTGTCCTGTGATTTAAGGCTATAATTTGTGAAGTGACATCCAAGCTTTTAAATTTATAGCCAAGACGCTCCACTAGAAAAGGCCACATGGGCCAGTGCGATATGCCACTGTAAACTGTAATTTAGTACACAGAGTATTTGTTAGAGCACACTCACTGATATAAACAGGTCACAACTCTGCTTCAGGATGTGCACACATATTTTAGACACACATATAGCGCTGTGGATTCAGCCACTTTCAAATAGCCTGTGACACTTTTCAGAGTGTGACTGTGTCGAGTGTAGACACTGCAGACTCTGCTTTTACCTAATGTACCATACGGCATTAACAAACACCAAAATAAGTTGTTCAAGAAACATTTTTAGTGAGTTTCTAAAACAGTGTCTCTGATGACTGCGCTTCCTCGGTTTTCATTTCTTGCATCTGCAGTATCTTTGAAAACACACACAGAAGGAAGAGGTGTATTTCAAAGAAGATGTCTAATATATACTCTGTCAGAAGAAGGGGAAAATATGTGTTTTTCTTCAGAATATTGAAGTTTGAATATTAAAACTTTTGCTATAAACTTTAGAAAAATTTGAATACAAAACAGGCTCTATCTCAAGAGTCCACAAAGTAAACTCTAAATTGTAAATGCACAACCATGTAGTAAGTGCATTGAGGTGGAGCTGGATGCAACCACAGTGAATATAAATGTAATGTTACAGTGAGCTAATCCATTGTATACAGATGCACTGACCAGCTCTCATACTGCATCTCAAGGAGCTTGTGAGTTTGTGAAATGCATTGAAGCTTTTTTAGCTTCAAAATCAATCACTTACACAAAGGATAACACAAAAACAACCAGAATAGGTCACTGTACCTGGAAGTGAAGGTTGGTGTACTGTCCTCCAGGTATCTCATTCTCATAGACATCAGCGTTGCCTGATTTCATGGTGGCGGTGCAGTCGAATGGAGCATACAGGCCTCTGGCTACTTCCCAGTATTCACTATAGTCAAACACCTTCTCCAGAGCAATGCCTGCAGAAGCAACAAGACATCAAATCTATGGTCACCATGTACATTTTCTTTTAATTAGACTAGACAACACTAATCTACAATGATTTCAGACTCAGCTTAATGTTCGTCTGAAGACAATGTAGCAAGGCACAACAAACAAGAAAATCTAAAGCATTGTAGAGAAATATATTATGTGACTATAATCATTAAGAATATTGAGCAAAGCTGTACAGATGGGTGATAATTTAAGGGAAACATTCAACATGATGTTGAATGCACTTATTGTAAGTCGCTTTGGACAAAAGCGTCTGCTAAATGACATGTAATGTAATGTAACATAGGATGTCCAAAATCTCTCATAGGTGTTCAACTGGGTTGAGATATGGTCATTTTCATACTCAAACCATTAAGTGAAACATGGTGTGATATGTTTCTCTATGGTTTTATTCAGACCCCCATCTGTAGAAATGACTCATCGCCAATTCAGCTTTCAAGCCAAAACCTGTAGTTGTTTTATAATCTGTGCCCCCCTCTATTGAAATGATGGAATTGCTGTGACATTTACTAAAAAGTTAGTGGAATTATTGTGGAAGCTCATTGTGGCCACCTGCCATTTGTCAGAATTAGTCGTCCCAAAACTTGTGCCAGCTAGCAAATTGTGACAGTACTGGATTTATGCTGTTGATGCTGATGTATGAAAATATAAACAAGATGAGAAACTTGTCAGTTTAGACAGTGTGCTGAGGTTTTTTTTGTTTTTTTTAATACTGGACTTTGTCCACCAAAACAAGACCACAAAGCTGGTTTACTGCTTTACTATAACAGGGTCCTCATTCTGAAACTAGTCAGCAGGGGAAACCAATATGTCAGCAAAGACATTTTTACTGTATATATTCTGCCCGGGGCTCGCATTTTGACAACCCTTAAAAAATTGCATTATGTCAGTAAAAATTCTGGATTTAAAATGTGTTACAGGCCAGAAAAGCATGAACAAGCCTGAGCTATAGGGTTAGTAAAGTGTAAAGCGCACTTAATAGCCTTTAAGTGTGCATTTACACCTTGCCTTTGCCACTCTGTAATACTTTGTGATCTTTTTAAAAAAAACATATGTTGCTCATATTCATGACACTCTGTCTAAGGTTTGCTAAAGCTTGTTATCTTGAAAGCAAAAATCTGTTTTAATGCGGTGACAGAAATGGCAGTAGACTGAGCTTTTGGCTAATGATGACAAAAAACAGCCATGTTAATGAGACAAACTTAGATTCTTACATCCACAGCAACGGAGTGACAAGCTTGAATTTCTACGATTCAAAGCAAAGAGATACTCCAAAAAGTGTTTGTGTACTTCCACTGTGATCTTGGCGGAGAAATGGAGCTACTGTGAAATTAATGTGAAATTAATGTGCATGTTGTTGCTCCTCAAATTCAGCTGCCTGCCAAGACAGTCAGTAATTAGGTCCATTTCTTTCTTTGTTTGAGAACGCTAATTTTATAGCTTTCATTTATGCCTTCATTGTGAAATTACAGCCTCAGTTTACAAGGGGAAGTGACGGCATATTCAACACGACAGTATCCCCCTGTTGATTAAAATGTTAGCTGAGGTCAAGTTTCACCTCTCCACTACCTGATGAACTCCCTTACACTCCACTCCATGTATTCATAGCTTTGAGTCAGTGGATGAAAGAGATACTTACACGCTTCTACCAAATATGTAGCTACAGCAGGAACTGTGACTTCTCCCAGCTGACAACACAAAGAGCTCGAAACTGAAACATTGTATTCTGCTCTGCTATACTGAGGCTGCCGTGGGTGTAATACGTTGGTTTCTTTTGTGACAGATTGTTAAATATTGGTGTAAAATAAGGACTCTTCAAAAGGCCATACTGTAACTGTGATTGACAGTAACTGACACTGAAAAAGCTGTCACTGTGCAGAATAATATCTCCAGGTTTGGCCTGATATGCTAATGAGAAAATTCAAAGACAAGGAAAAGGGGACTGCCATTGTGTTTTAGGATGGATTTTACTTTAATTGCAGGGCCATTTAAAGACAGTCAAGTTGTCAATCTTGAGCAAATTTAACTCTAGCAAAGAAATAATGCACAATTATTAGATTTATAGTCAAGCGCTATGAGTTATGAGTCTTTATTCCAAGTGAAGCTAGTTGGCTGTCGGCTCCAGCTTCATACTGAACAGACAAATACAACACTGGCAAAGATCTTCTCATCAACTGGACAGAAAAGTACATTTCCTATAATATTCCTTTATTTTTCTTATTTAAAAGGTACATCTACTGGAAAAGGCAACACTTTCTAAAAGAAATTTGAAAGTGCTTATGCCATTACTAGTTTTTACGAACAAACGGCAGACTTTCACCCAGGAGAACAGGGTTTGTGTCCCGTGTGAAAACAAAAGCAAATAACTTAAGTTTTTTTTACATAAATTACAGAATGAGGAGATGGATGCACAAATAGTGAACACTGAAAAGAATCTGGAATATATGAAGAAAGTGACCAAAGCTCTTGAGGAACATGAAGCTGAATTGTTACTTCAGTGCCTCTATCTCAGATGTTGAAGTTCTAAGTAAGTTATGTAACTTCCATGGCTCACGGTTTGTTAATCATGTCATTTTTACGTAACCTATGTTGTTTAGGTAACTTCCGTGGCTCACATCACTCTCGTAACTACTTCACTTCTGGCATTTGTTTACTGTTTCAACTGTCTTTTATAATGGATGTTTTTGCCCTAAACCTATAGGTCAGTGGTTTTGTAGCCTATTAATTCACAGAAACTGCAGCCTTTTTTACAACCATGAACCGCACATGTACGGTCATGGAAAAAATTATTAGACCACCCTTGTTTTCTCTAATATCTTGTTCATTTTAATGCCTGGTACAACTAAAGGTACATTTTCCATGTTTTTTTAGTAATGATTTTGGTTATTATGGTAAATATGGAAAATGTCTAGATATCAGCTCTTAAATTAAATTCTTATGAGCTATTTTTGTTATCATTGTATTTGTCCAAACAAATGTACCTTTAGTTGTACCAGGCATTAAAATGAACAAGAAATTGAAGAAAATAGCATAATAATTTTTTCCATGACTGAATGTATAATGATGCATGTGCTATTTTTAGAACGCTCCGCAGTACCATGATTTGCAAAATGCTCACTTTGGCAAAAGCTCATACGTGTTTTTATGCGTGGTACTGACAAACAGCCTATTTTGACGTTTAGGTTTGAGATCTTGATTTTATTGGTACCTTTACTGAGGTAAAGGGGTCTATTTTTTCATGTATTTTTGAGTGTGGTTTAGAGCCTTCAGAAACCTTTTGGTGGGGAGGCAGCTGAGCTATAGGACAGCATCGTTCCAAGCAACCACATCTGTGCGAGCTGGAAAGTGTTAAAAAAGCACAAACGTAAGTTGAATCGACTATCTTCATTGATCAGTTCAAGTGCTTTGATGAGGAGCGACAGCAGGAGCATCTTTCTCAAGGTTGGCAATAATGAAGCAAACTCAAAAAACGTGTTTTATCTACATAATTTTCTGCTATTAACAGTTTATTTTTATGCTGCATCCTATAAATATGGAGAACTGCTCCAGGATAAATCACGCTAAAGGTAAATACAGCATTGTTTTTTCTGGACTGCTGGTTACATTTCCAAAATCATCAATCACTACAACACTAGTCTATGTGTATATTTACCATAAATGTGCAGGCACAAGCCCATGAACGTACATATGTATCAGTCATTTAGATGGCTGCTTGGCAGTGACAAAGTGGCATCAATATACAACTCATTAGCAGCACAAACTCACTAATGCAGGAGACAAACAGACAGAGACACATATTTACACTCATAAACTCATACACACATTCTTTACAACAGCACAGATGCATACAGTTATAGACACGCACGCGCGCACACGCACACACACGCACACACACACAGTTTGTGGCTGATGATGAGAGCCAACCGATGAGCATGAGAAGATTCAGGGAAACAAGAAGGGAAAATTGAAAGGAGGCAGATGAAGAAAGGGAGAGAACAAGAAGCTAAATGTGTTTGCTCACCTACCTCGCTGTCTGGGTTCAGTGCTTGTGTGTCTGTAGTTGAACACCTTCATATGGTAACATTTATGGTATGTGTACATGTTCTGTGTGTTTGATGATCACTAGGTCTTAGACGGCTGCATTGTTGTGGCAGCTGAAAATTCCTCATCAATTAACTCCATGAATGATGCATGAGAAAAGGCAGTAAATGCTGTGTCAAATAAACACAAGGACCACTTTAATGTGTGTCATCATTCAGCTGCATGAGTGTTTGTGAATATGTATGGCTTTTAAAATGCATGAGTGTGTGCGCACACATTGTGGCTGACTGAATAAATAAACTGACAGCTTAAAGACAAATGAATTAACCAGAGAAACGATGCTGTTGCCATTTTCTTCAGGACAATGAGATATTGTGGGAGACACTGAGGGAGTGGAAGGGAAAGAGCAAAGACTGAGGGAGTTTGAGGGAGCGAAACAGGCATGTAAAGTGCTGTTAATTGCTTTGTCACTGAGTGAGAGGGAGGGAAGAGGAGGAGGATGGAGAGACAATGTGAAAGAAGCGGGGGTGATAGGAAAAAGGCATGAGAACAGAGAGAGGGAGGGAGATAGAGGAGGCAGAGCACACTGCACAACACTGATTACTGCTTTGTAACAGAGATAGGAGAAAGAAGGGAGGGAGTGAGTGAGGGAAAGCAGTAAACAGACTAAGGTCAGGAAGGTACGGAAGGATCCAAGGCAGTGCTCCGCTTGATTACAAATGTAGTGAGAAAGGCAAACGGAGATGGAAGGGGCGAGAGGCATAAAGGGAGGCAGAGATGAAAAGAACAGACGAGCACAAGGTGACAGGTAGAAAAGAGTTTGGAAGTGAGAGGGAGTTTGTCTGCATGTGTATGCATTATGCATGTATTGGGTCACATCAGGATACACTATAAGTATGCACACATGTGTGTCTATGGTGTGTGTGTGTGAGAGACATCCTGCATCCCAATCTCCGTCTCAAGTGAGGAAAATTGAAATTCAATGAATAAACTGACACACTTGAAAACCTCTCGCTCTTGAGTAACGACCTTGTCTTTCTCTCCCTCTCTACTTTATTTTTTTTCTAGGAACTGTATGCTCACAAATTGATATTCTGTCACTAACTTGGACTGTGTCTAAATGATAGGAGAGTTTCTCTCCCTCTGATGCTTCCTACTTATTTCCTATTTTTCCCGGAACAATATTTCTAAAGCTCTGGAGAATGGACGTGGACCTGTTGTTTGAGCCGTGGGTTAAATGGTAGACAGAGAGAGCAGCAGTGAAGTAGTCACACATCATAATCGGAACACAGCATGTCTTAATGACTCTGTTGTTGTGTTGCTTTATGGACTATTACAGCTTACTCTTCTACGACATATTTCTCCCTGTATGATTGTTTCAGCAGCAATATTTAACAATAAGCCGAGAAAAGGAAGCCATTCACTTAGAATGATGCCCTGAGAGACTAACAACACCAGGCCCTGATGTTTACTGTCAAACCATTTGCTTTACAACACCGCTGTAGCTGCACTGCAAATTTGATGTGACAACATGCTGTCTGTTTGGCCACTCATCCATGGAAATGAGGTGCTCAGAACTAAAGTAACCCAGAAATACAAAGAGCATAGAAAGAGCCTATTTCAACTGAACACCTGCTGAAAGTCTGTTTTTCACTGACCAGTGGTTTAACTCCAGGATATGTAAAGATACTGTTACAACATTGTTACATCACTTCTTACCACACCTAGTGTGAAGGGAAACCCCTGTCTGCTACCAAGACACTATTTAAATGTTTTAAAAGACCATTATGTAGGATTCAACAGGGTCTATGGGAAGAAATGTAACATTATATCCTGAGGACATAACTGGACTGTTCATAAATCCAGAGCTATGTTAGAGTGGACCATTAGATATTTCAAATGTCCACACTCGGATCAGGAGAGCGTACTCTGAGCAATTTCAATGAGCAGATGGAGCAGCATAGTGCAAAACACTTTCAATGTTTTAACTTAACCATTCATTAATTTATATAGAAATTAAATGCTACAGTACCTCGGTCAACAGCTCTCTCATTTTAATGTACATTGTCAGAGTGGTTTTTCAAACGCACCCATGATTCAACCTCACCACGGATTTAAGAAAAATAAAGGAATGATCATTTGCAACTCGTCTCAAAAGGCATTACATGTAAGCTTGGTAACACAACACAACAAAAGCATGCTCAGTCCCACAGCTGTTTGACACTAGCGGACAACAGTTACTCCATTTAGCACATCACCTGTTGAAACAACTCCTGTGGCGTGGCTTCAGTGGGAAAGCATCAACAACTAGAAGAGCACTCAGAAAGCATGGAACACCATAAATCATGCCTGATATTGCATTGTTGACAAAAGTGAAAAATCATTTGTGGATGCGTTACGTGATTCAGATCCACTCCAAAATGTAATGGGTTCTTCCTTGGCCAAGGCTACACCATTCCAACAAGTTTCATGAAAACACCAGTAGTTTTTTGATTATCCTGCTGACAGACAAACAAACCAAATGGAAAACATAACCTCCTTGGCAGAGGTAAACATGCAGAGTGTGTACAGACTGATCATTTATTATGGGACACCAGTCATTGATAGGTTTTAGTGAGTATCTCTAAAGACTACATGACTTTCAAAAACTAAGCTGATGGAGAAAAATATCTCTGCATTGCCCTGGCAGGAAACGGTCTGTATCTACATCAGAGCAGAACACAACCAGGGCTTAGCATACATAAAATTGTCCATTTAAAAAAATAATAATCTGCATTTGGAGAGTAACAAACAGCTTATACTGTTAATAGTATCCTGCAATACATCAGACTGTACATTAGCCGCGCAGTGTGAATGTAGCGTAAACAAAATTAGCAGGGCTTTTGCTATTTCCGAGTAATGGAAATGAGCTATCAGATCTAGTTAGTAGAGCTGAGTCGGTTTTCCCAATAGCATTTCTCTACATAACTAAGCAGCAAACTCCACATCAGTTTTAATTCCTTCAGCGTGTTTCATGTTCCTTCAATTTCTACCAGCAGTTGTCAACTGGCTGCTTTAATATATTTTACACGGTGCACCGGTTGCTGTGGGAGGCAGAGGTCACAGAGCCTGGCCGGCTATCAGAAGAGTGAGACGCGCCAGATTTTTGACACTTTGAAAATTACATAAAGCAGAACACACAGGATAACAGCAAACCAGAGGGGGGATGGAGATATTATAAATCCATCACTCCACTTATCTGTTGAGCTCCTGAGGAGGTAAAGGAGGAGTAAAGCAGTGGTGGTCCAAAGTGTGACTGAAAGATCTGTGGTAGAAGCTGGCAGAACGAGCCTTGGGAAAGCAAATGGGTAACCAACAGCTAATTCAGGGATGAGTTGGGAAAAGCCTTCACTAAATGATCCAGGGAAAGCACCTGACTCTGGCTTTGCAGTTTTCCATTAAGAGCCACGTTACTCATGGCTGCAACCAATATTTTTAGTGGTTTATAAGCAAATGGATCTGCTGATGCTTCTCACTTTCCACTGGCAACTATCTGACATGCTCATCATTTCCTGGATCAAGGATGTTTTGTTTAACAGAGCTTCAGGTTTTATTGATCACGCTGGCCTCTTACTTTTGGTCAGTCTCCCTTCTATTTCCATCTTCCTCTCATAATTGGCTGTGTGCATTATCACTGAGCAGGATATGCCAGTCTTTCTGACTGAGGGCCATAATTACAGTTGTGCTCTGTCATTTATTGATTGGTGATTGATTTTTTTTCCTGCATGTAAAGCAGGAGAGTCTCATAAAGACACTATGCAATAATCACTGAGTAAGCCTGGTGATTTAAAAGATGCGCTGTTACATTAACAACTAGATAGTGCAATAAACATTTTGTGAATATATTTTAAGGTGTTTGCGGCAACGTATTCATTTTAATCCGGTCTTTATACTTGATCTTGCTCATTTAAATTGATGAGAATTAAATAAAATCTTATAGTGTTGCCCCTCTGAATCTAAACAAATCATTTTCTCAATGAGATTTTGTTATATGTAAATGAAATGTCTGTTGTACCTGTCGATGCTGACAGACTAGTGAGCACTTACCAGTGTCAAGCTTGGTCCCCTTGGCGCAGGCCACCATGGCTCCCATGCTGGGCTGAGAGGTCATCCCCGCCATAGAGTCCACCTAAAGAGCGACAATCAATATGAATACTGTTTGACTAAAAGCATTAATCATCGTTAAAGTGTGTCATGCTGGTGGATTGACTTTATATAAATGGATTTTATATAAAAGTCTGTGCACATACAGTACAGGCCAAAAGTTTGGACACACCTTCTCATTCGATGCGTTTCCTTTATTTTTATGACTATTTACATTGTAGATTCATCAAACCTATTAATGAACACATGTGGAATTATGTACTTAACAAAAAGTGTGAAATAACTGAAAACATGTCTTATATTCTAGTAAGCAAAGGGTGGCTACTTTGAGGAATCTAAAATACATATGTGCATATACAGTATATGTGTTCATTCATAGTTTTGATGCCTTCAGTGAGAATCTACAATGTAAGTAGTCATGAAAATAAAGAAAAACGCATTGAATGAGAAGGTGTGTGTCCAAACTTTTGGCCTGTACTGTATGTGTACATTTTTCCAAAATGATATATCATGATTTATAGGAAGAAAGCAGAAAAATGCAATTTCTCATCAAAAGTGGCAGAATTTCTACCTCCAAAAACCGTTGGCTGTCTTACCTGCCCCAGTGTATTTCAGCATGAATGTTTTATTACTTGGCAGATTAAATAGACAAAATTCAACCAAGTAAACCAATGGGACAGATACAAACACATTTTTAGTGTCTGATTCATGGTAGACAGTCAGTTGTTTCTTTCATAAAGCGTTACAAAGAACCAAGGAGCAGAACGGCCCAAACTGCAAATAGCAGCCAATTGTTTTAATGAAACTCCCAGTGCTGGCAGCATGCGTCAGTGAACACAGTAAGAGAAATGTTCCTGGCTTCAGCAATTGTTCCGTCTTTGTTTTAGTGACATTTCACAATGTAAACTGCAGCAACTGGTAGAAAATGTTCATTCATATTGTTGGGATAACTTGTGGCTGGACCTAGGCCTCTGAAAAAATATTTCAGCTGAATGTATATACAGTAGTGGTTGGTACTGGCAGTTCTAACTTTCATAAGTTAAAATAAGTTTGTTTTACGACAATGAATAAACATTTAAAGCCTTGTATAGACATTTAAAATTATTTTTTTATTTACATATCTCGTAAAAAAAACTTTATTATCAAGACATCCAAAGCAACTTCGTCCGTTAGTAATGTAAAGCATCTATGGAACAAGCACGATGAATACTCACAGCCACATCCACCACGTCAGCTCCAGCCTCAGCACAGGCCAGCATAGCAGCAACACCGGCTCCAGCTGTGTCGTGTGTGTGCACATGGATGGGTACATCCGGGAAGCGGTCTCTCAGAGAGCCAATCAAAAGCTTACTAGCCTCTGGCTTCAGCAGGCCGGCCATATCCTGGTAATAAGAAAAGATTAAAGATGAGACATTAGAGAGGAGAGGGAACATGTTACCATTTATTTCCTCTTTTGAAAAATCCTGAACGGGTATACATTATAGTAAAGTAGACCTTTATCCAGATGCCGTTATCCTGTTTTAAGTGGCTTTTCTGTAACACATCTACACTTTGGCTATGGAGTCCTGGACTAAGTTAAACAAGATTGATTTCATCCACCTGTCTTAGTCCTCATTAGTGAGACTGTGCATACAGCACTGGCTTGAGGCTTCTCATGAAAGCTGGAAGAGAGCGCAGAGTGCTGATAGTTTGGTGGACTCGGATAAGCACAAACAGCCAAAACAATGGAAGCATATCCACAAACACAACACCAAATTCCTTTTAGACTTCAGGACTTGGAGAGGATGACTGAAGCTCTCAGAATGATCAATGCGTCTTCATTGACTAATGGGTTTAATCTGGTGTTAAAACTGACACCTTGCTGTTTAATTGAAGCCATTTAGTCCTGGAGTAACTCAGTTATTATTTTTGAAAATGTGTTTATTTAATCTTTTAAAAAATCTAGAAAAAAAAAACTAACAAAGTACTTATATG
Source organism: Centropristis striata (assembly GCF_030273125.1). Taxonomy (NCBI): domain Eukaryota; kingdom Metazoa; phylum Chordata; class Actinopteri; order Perciformes; family Serranidae; genus Centropristis; species Centropristis striata. The sequence goes on from NC_081533.1 coordinate 22,397,545, forward strand.
TACTGCAAAATGGTAACTTAGAACAACAACATGATGACAAAAGTGGAAGTTTTGCACAGACACACTTGTGAGGATGATTATAATGTATAAAACTTAATTGATATTAACAGAAATTCACAGACAGAGCTTAGATGTTTAGTTGCGCTCCCTTTGGTGATCATTGCACTCCATGAAGTTATAATTCATGCTCATTTCCTCTTTTAAAAGTTAACCTCATTAGCTGTGCAAGCCTTTTATGAGATTGCCACCGCTGCGTGTGATGGTTCACACTGCGGTAGAGCTGGAGTTTATCATTTCACGTTTGAAAATATTCTGTCATGCTTGAATAAAGAAATTAATTCAATGTGAGTATTATCGGTCTATTCATTTAGATAAGAGGCTCAAGTATACAAGTTATTCCAGTAGGAGCATTTTGAAAAACTTCAGCTGTGTTTGACAGTTAACATGTGACGTTTTTATTAATTAAAATGCTAATCGCAATGCATGGAGGTGTTTTGTGTGTGTAAAATGGTTCGAATTTCCCATGATACGCTGGTTAAGTTGTTTATTTTAAAACCCAGATTCTGTTCACTTAGTACCATCAAAAGAACAAGTAGTAGTGGTAGTTGTTGCTGCAGTACAAGTCATATATAAAGCAGAGTAAAAACTCACTAGTTAACACATTACACCTTCTTTTTATGATTAAAATGGAAAATATGCTAATTTTCAGGTTAACTCTTCTGTTATGTTGCTGGTCAAATTGACCCATTTTAAAGTTAAAAAATAAAAAATAGTTAAAAGTATTTTTTTCCGTAGGAAACTTCCTCTTCTTGGCGTAAGTGTAATCAAGATATAAAATGTCACATATTTGTAACCCCTGCACTCTGCAGCTACATATGACAAACTCTCTGTCAGAGCTTTACAAAATGAGCAGCAGAAGTAAACAGATGACAGCCCCGGAGGCACTGGAACTCATCTTTGATCATGTCAGTGAGATGTCCCGTGTTCATTTACCAACAACACTCAATTCCAAACTTAAAATAAAATTTAAAAAAATGCATGCAATGTAAAACTATTGTATATGGAAGTATTTCCAGGGTACATTAAAAAAAGTTTTAACATGCATTTACTATGAAAAACGAGCGAATTATCCTCATTGGGGATTATTATCATTGGTCTGTGAGGGATAAAGAACACCACTGCACTAAAAAAGTTTTTGTTTCTGACACTTTTGGAAAATTAAACATGGCCCTGGTCAAATTGACCCAGTAACATCACTGCTGTTCCTGAAAAACGAACATAACTGGAGGGTTAATCCTTGTATTTTGGCCTTTTAATATAACATGCTTAATGTTCAAAAGACACATTATTATCCAATATTTTTGTCTGATATTACCCGTGTTAACTCTTTTTAGTGCCTGTCTGTTTAAACCCTTTCACCTGGCATTAAACCAACTGAATGCAAAAAAATCTGCATTGAAAACGCTAATATGAGTGTAAGTAACACTGTCACACAGCCACCATGTTTAACTGGTGCAGGCCTAGATTAATATGACATGCATGCAGATATGTGGATACATGTGTGAAAGACTGCATATACAAGCGTAAGCAGATAAAAGTAGTTGAAATGATTCTTTCCAGCTGGTTCTATGTTATTCTGGTGGCAGATGGTCAGGGATTTCCACTCAGAAGCAAACTATAAGTGCCAGAATCTTTAGATTATTACAGGGAAGGAAAATGTTGGCTTATTGTCGTACTCTATGTGGCAGTAAACAACTCTCAAACCAAACGCTTCAAACACTCGATTCTATGTAATTTCTTCACCTTGATACACAGGATGTGGGTTCCAGCTTTGACAAGCTCATCTGCCAGTTTCACATAGTAATCCAGAGAGTACTTCTGCCTCATCGGGTCAGAGACGTCGCCTGTGTACGAGATGGCAGCCTCCACTACGCCACCTGCTGCACCAGCAGCCTCCATGCCCAGCAGCATGTTTGGCAGGTAGTTCAGGGAATCAAACACGCGGAAGATATCCATGCCGTTTTCCTTGGCCACCTCGCAGAACCTGGGGGAGGGGTTGGAGGAAAAGAAAAATCATTAGTTATAACAGCACATATGGTTGAGCACATACAGTTTTTTTAAATTATCCATTCAAATAAGAGACAGAAATAGAATAGGTAACTGCAAGAGGCTCACACAATCTCTCTCACTCTCACACATTTAATGAGTTTGCTTCCGTGCACAGTGTATCTGAGATAATAGCGCACATCCGTGTTGGGATAAGCTGTTTATATCCATCTCACCATATCGCCACTGATAAATAATGCTGTACCTGCGTTAATACAATATTCACTATTTTTCCATGAAAAGTGAGCTTACACAGCCTGCAGGAGCCCACAATGACTGGAGAGAAATGTATACCCGCCTCATTATCCAAGCTGCTAGTGGTAAATCCCTCCTGTTATTGCCTTGGCCTCGGTATCTTAATCAGGTTTTTCATAACTGGGGTGAGTGCTTACTGTAGCTGTGTTACTAAGAATGCGATATTTAGACACACGCACAGCTTTTGTTTTGGTACATAAATAGACACACTTTGCTACGAGAGGATTACCAGTCCAGCGTCTGCATGTCCAGTATTTATTTAGCACTACAATGCATACAAGTGCTATTCAGTGCATGTTGTTTGGCAAATGAAATAAACTGAGTTGTCCTACTATCTGACTGAGAGCTGATGGCATCATTATGTGAATCATGTGTATGAGAAAGTTTTTTTCTGTCAAATAAAGTGACAAGAAGTTCTTGTTAGCAATCAAGCTCCCATTTCAGGTTTTTTAGCCGTGTACATCCCTCTTGCGGCAGAGTCTACTGTATTGTGACCCTGCGACATGCACTTTAAATCAATTAAATCAAATTAAATTACACTTTGATTTGATTTAGTTAATGAAGACGCAGGGGCCACTTGGCTGTGGGCTCCTGCACTGAAAACATAGAGGGTGAGAGAGTGACGGATAAAGGGAGGAGGGAGAGATCAAAGCCATTAATCACAATCATGTGCAAATTTTCGATGGCACTCCCCCTACGGGACACTAAGAGTGAGAGGAGACGAGAGGGAGATGAAGGGCAGCCGGGATACAGGGAGGTGTTAAAAAGAGGGTAAGAAGTGTGTAATGCAGGGAGATGAATGGAGGCATAAAAAAGGGAGTTATAAGAGAGGGGATAAATAATGACTATATGATAGGAGAGGGGGAGCAAAAAAACAGGGAGGATAGGGGAGGTCTGTGTGCGTGATTCAAAGGGAAGGAGGGAGAAGGGGACAGCTGCATTAGTCATAAAGCCACTCCTAATTTATTTGAGGTGAGGAGAATTACACTGTGCATGTGACTGTATGTGTGTGTGTCCTTGTCCGTGTTTGTGTGTGTAACTGCATGCAGGTGTGTGTGTATACATGAGTCATCCACATCATCGAGGTTGCTTGTGAAACCTTTTGGAAAAGTGTTAGAGAGGTGTGTGTGTGTGTGTGTGTGTGTGTGTGTGTGTAGGCACAGGAGTATTTCTGGCACTAAAGACATTACCAGTGTACATCTCACTGACGTGTGTGTAAAATGTGTGTAACTCGCTGAGCATAGTAGGAGGCAACAGGAAAACATCGGCCAACTTGAACTGGCTTACTAAATGTGTGGTTTGTGTGTAGCTACTAGCTACTGTACATTTCGACATATTTAGAAAGAAAGCAGCAGTGTCGGAAGGCTTCATGCTGCATTAAATAGAGAGAGCAATTTAGGTATAGGTGAAATTAAGTACATATGTGCGTACTATATATATATATATATATACACACACACACACACACACACACACACACATATGTGCACACATAAAAAATATTGATTGATTGTCTTTATTTCGAACATGCAAGCAATAAAAAAAACAAGTTTAAATATTAATAGATGAATAAATAAAAAACAAAACAAAAAAGCAAAAAAATAAAAAAAACAGACACTTTCTACATGCTCGAAAGGGGGTAGGAGGAAGTAAAAAAACTTTTCTAGTCCTACCCCTTAACAGATCAATTTGACTTGGATAGTTAGTATTATGTTATTAACATGTCAGTATGGTAAAAAGCTATATTAATGCATATGTATATGAAATAATGAACAATATCAACAGACCCACTGTACATAGCAGAGAAATTCTTTATGAAAGATCTTATCTTAGTGTCCAGGGCTTTAAAATACATTTTTCCAAAACCCGAATTTCCTTATTTTAAAAAAAATGCATTATTGATAATGAAAAATGTCTTTAATGAACAGCTATGAATAGTATGTGGTTGACCAAATCGCTTACTTTTGATTCCAAATACATTTTTGTTTTTTGGTCGGTAGGAAGTATTCTACGTTGTTTATTATGTATTGTTTTGAAGGTGTTTGTTTTGTTGGAGTAATTCCTTTTCTACGTTTTTGTTGAATTATTCATGCAATTATTCACAGAAGGCAATAACTGGCTGACAAAAAAATATGCATGATGTTGATGGTCACCCAAGACAGTGGGACAGTTTTTCCTTTTACACATCCACTGCAACCCTAAAATAATCCACACATAACTGGAGGAGCTGTGTAAAGACGCACATGTCCGAATCAGTTTGATCAGACATTAAATTGATTTTACCCTGTCAGCTCTCTAGAACAAAGTCTGTGTAATGTGTGATTGAGCCCATGTTTGAATGGAGCAGGTCATTGTCTGGAGAATTCACAGTGAGCAGTTGGCATGCACGCTTTACCTAGTCACCACCCCTCGCCTAAGCCACGCGGCGTTTCCAGTAGGTGAGAATGTGTCTGACATGTACAATCTGATGTTGTGTGCTACATGTGTGAATGTTTACTTATGTGTAGGATTGTAGCTTCATGAAAATGTTTTCAACACAGTAAAACAGTAAAATGTCAAAGTTGTTCCAGTATAGTGAAGTGTGCATGCTGACTGGTTTCTACATACTGAACAATTACAGTTTGTAGGATGCAGTGTATACAGTAATCAACGCTTTGTGTGTGTATAGACCCATCTGTAATGTGTGTCAGTGTATTTCCATAGCATTATTGGAGATAGTGTATGGATTCAGACACACAGAGAAGAATGTGTGCATATTCATAATAATACTCTTGTGTTGTGCTAGTTTTTAGCTCTTAAACATTTGATTGTTTAATAACTGAAATAAGCTGAAGTGGAAGGATCAAATGTATGTGTGTGTGTGTCTGTGTGACTCACTTAAAGACAGCGTTGTCAGGGTAGTTGGTGTAGCCCACAGCGTTGGCCCCTCTCAGCAGCATCTGGAAGGGAACGTTTGGGATCAAAGCTCTCAGCTCCTGCAGTCTCTTCCAGGGGCACTCTGACAGGAAGCGCATGGCCACATCAAAGGTAGCACCTACACACACACACACGCACACAAACACATGAAGGGTTGGCAGTTTATTTCAGCTGTCATCAGAAGTCTCATTTGTCATCCCAACTTCATCTGTTATCTCAATTTTAGACCCAAAAACGAATATTTCAAACGTATCACATTACCCACAAACAGACACAGATGGCCCACATATAATACACACTAATGGATGCTCAGATGAAATATCTGATGGTCGTTGCACATTCATTGTTCATTTTAACACTTTCATCATTTCATTCTATAGTCACTTTAAAATCTAAGAAACGTTTCAGTAAAAGAGGCAAAAAAAAAGGAGAGCGATCTCTCATTTCCCTTTCTTGGGGGAGTAGATTAGCGAATCTCATACCCGTTTATCATATCAGCCAGAAATATTGAAGCCTCCGGTGGTTTTCTGCTGATCCAACACTGTCATCATTAAATTTCATTTTCCGAGCACTCATACATTTGGACACGGGGAGAATACTAAGCACAACTGCTTGTTCTCTACTCTGGGAGGAGCAGGAATGCCTTAGATACAGCCCCCCTAATCAATTTTTATCCACCCATCCGATTTAGGTTTTAGCCCACGTCAGCATCTCTTAAACTACTGGTTCAAAGCGGAAATGACTCCAAGCAATCCCATCTGATGTTTAACATATTAGTATTAATGTCTTATAGCATGAGAGATATCAAAACATGATGCTGAGCGAGGACTTCATCTGGGGTGGCAGAATTTACTCTAATAATTTGATAACAGGAACGAAGACTGACAGCTGGTCCCAAATATCAGAACATTAGGCACTGGAAATATAAGCAGCCAACAATCTGTCATGACATGAGCTGAAATAAATCAGAGAGAAAGATGGAAACAAGCCTGTTTATGCAGTGTTCACAATTGCAAGCAGTGTATTCAACATGTAATATTTAAAGAGAGAAAAGGGAATCACATGGAATAGGTGTTGTGGGAACATATGGGCTTGTAGCCTCTTCTGTAGGTCTGTTAGGTAAGACTACATTTTATATAGAAGTCAATAATAAAACACTTTGTAAAGCCTCATATTGGCAAACTCTTTACTCCATCCAGACTCACCCCTGGTGGGAAAATAAAGTTCTGTAAAATAAAGTTCTATCTCATGGTTCGGAGCCAATAAAAGAAAGCCCATGATGAATAAAAATGATTAATATCTATAATTTGAATGGTTCAGTTCCATAAACACACACACTCACACATTTCTGCAGTTATCCGCATTTTTTGCTTAAGTGTGCAATTATGGCTCTGATGCATCAGACAGTTTATCCTGTCAGATCAATTTTTATGTCTCTGTGATTCCCTTTAATCGCGCTGGATTGGTTGATTTGCCTTTGCTGCGTGTGCTGGTCAGACCCTGCTGCTCCTATGTACCCAGAAACAGCTCTCATTCCTGAAGCAAAGGTTCTCGCTGATTATACAAATGCAGGGAAGAGCAAGATGCACACGCCAACAGGATCATGTACAGTAATTAAGAACCGGCCGCTTTACTATCAGATAAATTTGCCGAGTGTGAAATAGATATGAGGAGCCATATAGATACATTATGTGACCCAATTCATATGACTATCTTGCATGGTGTACAGAGGAACGCTATATCAGGAAGGGACTTAATCCTCAAAGGGCTTTCACAGGCTTAATCTCTTCAATGATTCATTCTGCCTCTATGCAGCTGAAACATGTGAAAGCAATACTGTATTCCCTATCTAAGACTACTTTGTATAAAAAACAAAACAGTCTTGCATAGGGACAGTGTGTCAGGGAAGCAGCGTTCAATACATGGGCACGTCCCTATAGTGATTTACTCTGGTGTGAAGTGATGCCAGCAAAGCAGAGGCTAATATTCTTTATCTCTGATCATTTTGGAATAAGTATTGTTGAGGGACTTCCTATCCAGAGAGGCATAGTAGTTATTCCTTCTGTGGTCATTGAGTGATTTATGAGGAACTGTTTAAAGGTACAATTATAAGCCGGCCTTGTGGGACAGTGTGTGCTAGAGCTGAACTTTTTACTCCGGCGTGGTAGTCTAATTTGTGTTTCACAACCTAAATCAATATCAGGCGAGAGCATGGCTGGCAACTAGTGGATCTAGTAGGAACTTTGGGTATTGAAAGCTGAGTTAATGAAGGATGTTTATCAGTGGGGATGGGAAACAAACTGTCTGATATTAACACATTATCCTGACATACTGTAAACGATTACAACACTGTCTTATAATGATTTTACACATGATGTTTAATTCTCGCGAGGAAGATTGGGTAATCTTGAAGGAACCTCATGAAGTCTGACAACATAACAAATGATGTGTCTGAATGGGCTTTAGATTCTAAATGGGAAAGGGAGATGGAAAATAGAAACATATAAATGGAAGGAAAAATGAATGTGAAACCTACAAAGGAAAAGTTATAAAATCAAGAAAAAGCCTGATTAAACAAATGCTTTGTATTGTGTCCGTACACTTCTTTAGTTTCTTTTAGACTTTTTTTCTCACAAGTTTCCAAACGTGTTTGTTACATCCCAGTCCTGTGATTATGGTCATGTTTCTTTTGTTTTCATTTTTTTCCAGTTATAATTTCATCTTTTATTTTGATAGTCATCTTTGTCTGTCATTAATAGCATAGCACCAGTATAAGTAACAATTATAAGCACCAGGCATAAGCGGGAAATATGAGAGGAGCAAGATTTTTTTTATTTTAATTTTGCATTTCAAGAATAAAGTTGAAAACTTGTCAGAAAAAAATCTGAAGGTTTTTTTTTTTGCATTCCACGAATAAAGTAGAAATGTTGAAAATAAAGTTGAAATGTTGAGAATAAAGTTCAGATGTTGAGAATGAAGTAGAAAGGCTTTTGAGTGGAATCTCAAAACTTTGACTTCAATCTAAATATGTCGAGTAACTTTAATTCCTGCCATCATGTGCTTCCCACCTCTGTGATTACCTATCCCCCTTTACCCTTCCTCCCTTCAGTATTTCGTCTCTGTGCTCCTTTAATCTGAGCCAGCTTGCCACATGCCAGCCTTCACTTTATTGAGTTTCTGGGCCCATTTTCAGTATCTTATACACGGTCACCCATAAAGTTGGAATAATTTTGTTTTTTTGTGACACAATCCTCTGTAAATTTAGGTTTAATTTTCATTGTGATGTTTGGAAGATATTTATTATTAAAGTTTTGAGAAGATATACACTTTATCAATCATTTCATGGAAAGAAGTCAAAAATACTTTATTCCAACAACTATGGGAGACCATATGCTAAGATGTTGCGTAACATTTTTTTAGGAATTTATGCCTGATTTTTAGACTGACTTCATGTGTATGAAACCTTGTTATTCCAAATGAAAACCTTTGCATTTTGACCCTCTGTTGAGTCTGAAAAACTATTAAAGAATGGTAAAATATTTGATGTACTTTTATCCCACTCCAGAAAGGTCAGAAATCAAGCATCATGTGGGGTTTAAGGCTGAGACTTACTACTGTAAGTTTTTGTGTGAGTCAAGCAAAAACAGCCAACTAAAATGTACTTTATTGTCATGAGAAATTATGCTTTATGTTCAAAGGCCTGCTGGCAGATTAATCACTGTTTTCTAAATGCTTTTTTTGTTCCTACTTAACTATTCAAATCAACATCAAAATATTAATATGCATAGGAAGCCTATTCTGAAACTGTGAAGTCTCAGGAAGAGTTCAGGGGGATACATCTCTTTCTAGAATTTATTCTGCCTTTAAGTGTTTAAATAATTATGAGAAAGTACTATTCTGTTTTCTCTGACTCATAATCATATCATGCAGGAAACTACTGACGCCTCAAGAGGATCCACTAGCATATTACATTTTTTCTTCGATGATTCACTCGTTCTCTCTCTGCAACTTTTCTTAACTGAGAGAGACAATCTCATGCTCCTCAGCTCATAATATCGGCCCATTACAGAACCATTATGTCAGGAGGTGTTTAAACGTCGCGACTCCTGTTTTACATTTGATTTCAATGATGTACTTGTGCTGTCATTGTGTAAATGGGAGAGAGACAAGCATTTATACACTTTCTCTGACTTTTTTATGAAGACAGAACGCTGTTTAAACTTCAAGAGCTTCCACTGACGGAAGACATCAAAACTCGACTCCCACTACAATTCAAACATTAGCACTTATGAAAGAGTTTAGAAAGAAGACACAAAGGAAGATGTATTCACCTTTTACTCGTCGTTTTATCAGAACTGGATTCAATTCAGAGGCCAGATTATTCCGCAGTGTTTACTTTGAGCTTTTGCTGCAGTGAAGGCCCACATTAAGAGTGTTTATCTCCTTGTCAGCTCAGTTAAGTATAATTATATGTTGTGAAGAACAAAATAGTCAGCTGAAGCCTTAAAAAAAAGTCATGACTTTGTGATCGTATTATATATTGTTTAAAAAGGACACGCTGACTGTTTCTGCCCAAACCCTATTAAATACATCATTATAATCATTCATATTGAAGCATAATACAACCCCAGCAATAGTTTTGAAAACCTCACCCCACTGCTGCTGCTGCTACTCTCTTACTCATAACAAGTTCAATGTGCCAAGGGTTTAGGCTTTCAAAAAACATCATAAGACTCAGTTTAGAAAACAGGAAGCTCCTAGTAAATTAACATCTTGAATGTTCAAGCATAAAATGTCTTCAAAGCATGCTTTCTATCAGGTTTTATTGACTGTTTTGCATAGTTTCCTGTTTCTCACCCAGATGAAGCCGAGGGAAATAGTCAGAGAAACCTGACAGAAAGCTCAGTTTGTGCTCTTTCATCAGTACGCTACATAGATATGTGCGACTGTGCTGCGAGCTTCCCGTTCCCTAAAAGCAGATTCATCATCGTTTTTGAAAGACTAAACGATCACCCCTTTGGACTGTGTATAAACCGCTGCAGGAGAGCGGTAGGATTCTCATGAGTAAAGCCATCACTGAGGTTATGTTATTGCAGGATTATAAATGATGGTAAACAACATTTTAATATAGGTGTGAGCTGAAAGATGGGGGACGTATTTTTTAAGTCTTAAAATATAAGATGATGAAATGTTAAAAAGGTATTTATGTGCCGTTATAAAAGCACTTTCCCCTTTCAGAACTGGCTCACACAGTGTAATGAACATTACGGAGAGAAGGGGCTTCCCTGGCACATGTTCAACAGTTTCCTCCAGAGTGAAGAACACTGTTAGTTTTCGCTGCCTCTCTTCAAAGATTTACTTTTATTGGAGCTGCTCAAACACAGCTAAGCTGAATTCATATCGTCTTTCTCTGGTCAGTCACGTAATAATATCATGATAGATGAGTTTAAGCCCCTTCTAGCCAAATACCTCTTGAATGTTTTACTTTTGCGCTAACCTTTTTATCTGTTTAAACATGACATGAGTAGACAGTTGCTTAATGTGAGAAGTGCTCTCCCACAGTAATGAAATATATTGTTTTCCTCTAACGGGTGCAGCATGACCGGCTACCGGGAGGAATTTAATCTCAGACAGGCTTTACAGCACCAAAGAGGTTCCACTGGAGAGTCTCTCTCTGCTTGCTTTTATTTTGTCTCACTTTGCTCAACCATCTAACAATGAGCACAGTCACTGAAACAGTAAGCCTTTTACTTGAGGCTTTTGTTTTTTAGTTCTTATGTTTGTTCTTGTGACCTACTCAAAGTGCTCCAAGTAAGATGGGCACAATCACTTGGAGTAGTTCAATATAATTGAGCATTAAATTAAATGTTTTAACCTCAAGAGGTTCAATGGGCATATCTCTTCCACAAATGTGCGTGTTCGAAGTGTTCAAACAGGAAAAGTGATTTCACTCTTTGAAACCAGTTCATAACAATTGCACTTCACATAGGACCATTATCAAAAAGTGTTGATAATTGGTCTTGTCCCCGTCTGTTCAAACATGAGCCACATCTCTTTTGTTCTCTTGCCAATTTCAGAGTAATTGCATATTATACAGGGACACTATTGGACTGTTCATGCCTCAAGAAGTTTCAATAACGCATGATTTTCTCTATTCACTCAAGTGCAGGCAAAAGGTACAATCATTGTCTATTGAGGGAACTCGCTGAAGACTGACTTGTGGGAGAGGAGATGAAGACATGAGATATGTTTTCAATGGCACATGATTTTCACAGTTCAAACCAGAAAAACAAAAGAGGTGCAATCACTGTCATCAATGAAACATTAACTGGATCTACAGCAAGAGTGGGAAGAGAATGGAGAGTACAGGCATGGCTGTTCATACACATTAAAATGAGCGAGCACATACACAGAGTTTAATTAACATGATAAATCATTCATGCTATTTTTACATGCCTGCTTGTATGAGATTACATACAGGAACCTCCTCAGTTAATTTAAACTAGGTTTGCATGGCTTGGGAAAAAAACAAAACTCATTGTTGTTAGTTTGACTGATGCTAAAACGATATGATTGATGCTATCGAAGGGGTTGATCATTTTACCAGAATTAATCTCATGATCATGTGTGGAGGATCTGAACCAATTAATGATTTTTTCTTCTGGCAACTAGGGTCCGGACGCCTGGCCTGAAGAAGATATTGCACTGGTCCACATTTTGATCATGAATCTTTTTTGTGTGTGCATTTGTAAGATTGATACCACTGTTTTATCTTGTACATTTAAAAAAAGCTGGAAAAGGAGATGGTTGCCTTAGCCTAGAATAAAGAATGAGAGAATGGGGAAATTGCTAGCCTAACTAATATTTAGGGGTGTCACAATTCTCAAAATCCACAACTTGGATTTCAAACATTTGGGTACATTAAATCATTTATTTGTAGCTGCGACCTTAAACCTTATTTGCTCCAAGTTAGAATATTCATAAGATAAATTATGCCAGAGAAATACAGTAGAGAGTGTAAAGTGTGCCAACCAACCTGTTGTCGATCCTGCTTCTGATTTTAGCGATTGAAATTGAAAGGTAATTTCTATCAAATTTGAATCTACAATTGAAATTGTGATACACCTACTAGTTTGCATGTGGTCACTTTTAGCAGAAAAACATAATCTTACCTCCCCAGTTCTCCAAGCTGAATAGGTTGTTGAAGTTGTGGCTGACAAACGGCGAGATCATCTTCAGGTCATGCGTCCGGACCCTAGTTGCCAGAAGTGACTGGTGGGCATCCCTGAAGGTGGTATCCATTAGCAACAGGCCTTGGTGAGCACGGACAGCCTTGGCGAAACCCTCAGGACCATCACGAAGCAGCACGTCACGGAAACCTACTGGAGGCTCACCTGTTAGTGAAGGAGGGAAAGAGAAAGTTAGTGTGGAGAATGATACATAGGGGTAATGGAAGGGAAAAAGGTTTGGTTGTTTATGTGAAATAAGCAGGTTGTGAGAAATCAATATCAGATGCTGGGGGAGTACTCTACCAAATTGTGCTGATACCAATGATTAGTCCCTCCATTCACGGCAAATATGGATTGAAACATTATTTCAAAAAATTTTAAGCTTCCACATTCTGTAGACCTGAAAATACAGCAATGTGCTAAAAAAGGGAGCTCCATATTTTCTGAATAAGAAGACAAGATATTGAAGTTGACCTTTATTTATCCACTTTAAGTATGAGCTTGCTGACTTCAGACACTGCTAAGGTGTCTGGAAAGATGAATGATTAACACCAATTCACCAGGTGAGCAGGTAAACTGATGCTATTTAGACACTGTTCTCTCTTAAGTTGTGCTGTTAAGAAGACCAGTGCTTGTCATAACTTCTGCTAATGAGGTGGACGGGCCTCCTCTCATTGCAGCTCAATCGCCCTCAGCTCAAGTAGATCAACTAAAAAAGACTACACAAATATAAGCCCAGCAGCCAGCTTATTAGACATACCGCCCACCAAATTGTAAAAATGGATTTTTTTCAGCTGACAGTGACTCATATGGCCATGACTTTCTATATAAAGTAAGCAGCTACTGTTTACTGAAAAAAGAGATCCAAGTGACTGTATGGTTGCCACCTAAAGCAGAACCAGTTCCAGGATGGCTGCTATTGCACTATTCATGCATCTCTAATTTCTCAGCCTTATCAGTCCTGTGACCTTGTTTTTAGGTCCCAAAATTACACCAGCAATCAAAGGGCCGTCAAGATGTCACAACTGTGAGCATGGCATATGTCAGTATTCTATTTTCAAACGTGTGGAGGCAGCTGGAGATGGATTACGTTGAAAATATATATATTTACCCTTTTTAATCCATGTTCTTTGACATATTGATAGGCTTTATATGTTACCATATAATTATTAGCCTTTAAACTCTCCAACATCCCTGTCAGCATAGCAGACAGCAGAGTCTCCAAGATCAAGGAGTATAAAAACAAGACTAAAGGCTCACCAAGCTCAGTATTTATCCCCCAAAGACGTTGCTACATAATTTCATAGCGATCCATGCTATAGATATTTCAGTCTGGACTGAAGTGCTGGATCAACATTGCCATCTATGTCGCCATGCTGCTGGCATGGCTAAAAATAAGCGTATGCAAGCTTGCAGATGAGCTCGAAATGAAAAAATAAATCACATGGAGCAACATCCATTAAGAAACGTTGCAGGATCCCCTCCCTGAGGAATCCTGCATGAAGTCTTTTGGACGTGCTGGTATTAGATGAGTGTTTCTGCTTCACTAACAAGACTATGTCAAAGACATACAGTATCAACTTGTCATAAAAGCCTCCACATGGAGGAATACAAACAATCGTAGTGGAATCCCCAAAACAAATGCCGGCAGTTTATAAAAGCTTAATAGTCCTCAAAACAAACGAGTTAAACCCTGTCGAGACCTTACCCTATGGGCGCTACTATAACCAACCTTCTATTTTAATCCTCCTCTCTTCCATCGCTCTTTCCTCTCCGTGCCTGGCAATTAAACATGAGCACAACCAGAGGCATTCAAATATTGGAAGTGGAATTGGGATCTATTTTTGCCGCTGTGTGTACGATCATCAATCAATTAGACTAGTTAATGATGTACTATCTGCCTGCTTAGTTGTCCTCAAACCCTTGTTGCCTCTCTCTCTTCCTCCACCTAGCTGAATATTCGCTGTTGACCTTTTATTGTTGTACCTCATCGCTGAGAACAAATGATCTCTGCTATAATTGTCTCTTACGCCAGCGCACACACGCACACGCACACGCACACACACACACACACTCACTGATAGATTTGCGCACACATGTGAGCACACTAACACAAAATGAGCTCACAGAAACACTCTGTGAAATCACACTGCCGTAGCAAATAGATACAGACACTTTGAACTTATCAAGATCTGTGTATAATACAGGGGACTGGGGAACACAGCACACAGCTAAACACACAGAAAAATGATTTATACCTAAAGTCCTTCCATTACTCACACTCACGCAGACTTATAACTTGCTTTCTATGTTTTTACCACTCTTTGACACAATGGAGAGGAAATGAGGGCATCTGTACTGGGACTACAGCGCCTAAACAATGGCACACAGTGTTTGAGTGGATTTGTGTGCGAGCTGTATCGTACACAGCAGAAACACAGAGTAGTAAAGAGATACAAGTCCCAAGCGGTTGCTGTGCTTGACAACTGACCCACTTAAACACACTTCCTTTGCACTGAAAACCCCCCCGAACCCACTCCCCACCTTCTTTACCATCACTTCACTCCTCTTTCTCCCAGGCTGGTGTCATTTTAAACCTCTTCCCTTGACATTCTTCACCTGTCTGGTCCTCTCGTCACACTCTTCTCCTCCAGCTCCACAACACCAGCTGATAAGACTACAAAGAATGAGCTACAGTGCTCAGAGGTGCTTCTTTATTCGCAATTTGTGTGGGAGACAATCTCAGAGCAATAGCAGCTTGCCTGTCCTGAGCTGGCATCTGCCTCCCAAGAAGACTCTGAACTGTCTCGTGTTTTTGTGTTAGGGAACCTTTTAAATGGCAGATGCTGGTGGGAATGCTAATCAGTGCTTCATTAAAGTCAGGTGTGCCGAAACACCCAACAGTGAAGCCTGTAGTTGTTAAACACAGGTACAAGTGTTAGTATGAGGCACATGTAGAGCCTGTTATCAGCTACAGGCAAGCTTCATGTCACTTTAGAATAACCAGACTTCATAAATAGTAGATTTATAGTCGATTAAATGTCAGTTTTATTTATTTTACAGTTTATTGTTGCACCCAATTTAACATTTTGTATATTTTATTAGATGTGCATTATATTTGGGTGGTGATTATAAAGTTACAGCCAGTTATTAGATGTTTATAAATACATTGTTGAGCATTTATAAACATTATTAATATATAATATCACTGCATAAATAAGCACTCTTTTATGGATCACCAATAAAACCAAATTAATTTAATTTGTTTCTTTATAAACCACTTACTAATCATTAAGTAATATTATAAGCATTAGCTGCAACTTTATAGTAATCCAAATGTTTATAGATACTATAAAAAACGTTGTTAATCAAGTATTGTCTAAGTAATGTTTGTAGATGCTTTGCAAGTATTTATTTACCCTTAAACGGGATATTATCACTGCAACGTTAAAATAGTCATCCAAATAATGTTAATAGATGGTTTGTTATCATTAGTATAGAAAATGATATGTATGAAATAATAAGCAAAAATAACTATAAACTAAAGTAATTAACTATCAATTTACCATGTATTAATGTTTTTTTTTTTTTTAATAAAGTGTACCTTTAAGGATTCTGAATTTACACAATATATTCCTTTCTTCCACTGCACCAACTTATTTACATTAAATTGCATTAAGTTGGTGCTTGCTATTTACCATAACTGCTGAAATGCAGCCTGCTGAGAAACTTTTGACTGGCAGTACTGCTCAAAATAGATTTGTTTTACTCCACATAGCTGTATGGGAGGTGTGAAACAAATTGTTCTAAGAACAAAGAAGAAAAAACTAACCTTGCAGTACACAAACGCGGAGTATCTTGACGTTTCAGAAAGCCAAATTCAAGACTCTTTCATAACTCCTTTTGAGCTACTTGGAAATTAGTTTTGGAGCTAAACAAAAGCAATAAATAAATAAAAAAATATGGCCCTTTCTGTTTGAAGACGGCTAATGAAAGCATCAAAAACTGGAAACAAATAGAAACAGAAAATTATAAAGACATTAGGTCCATTTGTGCGCAGATTTTGCATATTATGCTACAAACTACCCTTCTACTATAATCCTAAGAATGAAAATACAGCGCACAACTGGGAGGAGGGAAGTAGTCTGTCATTTTTATTAGTCATCCTTCCTAAAGCTAGCTCAGAGGCATCTGGTGATTAACCTCTAGATGTCCTCCATTAAATAAATCCAGACAATAATTGGAACAAGGTGTACTTCCACCATCGATGAAGCACCAGCAATCAGCCTTCACAGGGAACGTTTTAGACTACAAATCCTAATTAGAAAATAATGGCCTTTCAGTACTTAACAGGTTCTATCAGGACACCCTCGGCCTGTCTTTTAGGAGCACTTTTTGTTCCTCAGCGTGGAGGGAACTCCACAAAAATGGCCTTTCTTGTAATTCTTCCTTTTTCTTCTTATCTGTAGATGTGATGTTCTGTGATATGACAATGTCATTCTGATCTTTGCTCTTCTCTTTTCTCTGGGTGGTGCACAGCAATCGTCTTTATACTCCCCGTTTCCTTATATATCTATCTCTATCCACATCTCCCAGCCTGCCACTATGTCCACATGACCACTTTCTTTACATATAGGGATTATACACTGCCCAAGCCCTCACTCCTCCTTTCATAACCCCTTTCTCCTTCCCTGCTCCTGTCCCTCCCTCACAGAGTGTGATAATACAGGCCTAATCCCTCTCTTCTCTCAATCCCTCCGTCGAATGAAAGAAAGGATATAAGCACATTACAAATCTCATTACTAGGCTTTAGGTATGCCTCTGTGCGTGCTTGTGCTGCATACAACTACTTCATCAGCTGCTTACAGTATGTGAGTGGGGGGATGCACACATAGGGTGTCTGCCTATAGAGTACCTGCTCAATAAAGTTCAAGCCTGTGCTAGTTTTGTGTGGGATTCTTAAGATTAAACACATGTAGGTAAACTGCAATAAAGAGGGCAAGCAATGATACCTGTCAACACAAGATTTGCATAGAGTAGACAAGTGGTGGGTAAACACGGAGAAACACTCATTCACTCACTCACTCACTCACTCACATACAAACACTGCAGATTATTCTGTCCTGTTCTACTCCATTCCGTTCCACTGTGCATGGTTTTTAGATGTCAGATTTGATTAGTTATGCCTGATTAGGATTCATATTATTCACATTATTTTGTTATAAATTTGTGTTTACTGGGCATGCTGGGGTATGTGCTGAGGCAGAACAGGGTGCTGATAAACATGTCAGATTGATACAGCTGACTATTTTGTTGCTGTCAAAGGGAGCAGCTGCAGAAATCCGTGGCAGTTTGTACCCCCAACAAAAATAAACCTGGGAGTGCAGTGGAAAAGGACAAAAAAGTGCATCACTGCAGAACAGCCACAGTGACAGGCTGTGACAAGTGGAATAAGACAACTTAAAAAAAACAACATCTCAAAACTGAGCATATATAATTATAATTTCATATTCCAGCCTTAGTTTAACCTTTCACTAAAACACATTAGCATGAGGAACAAAAAAAACCCACAGTGCTAGACTCCAGAGACTCTAAGTGGCTCAGCAAGCTCATCACAGAGCCCAGCTTGGCCGTTGGCCTTTCGTGCAAGACTCCAGGGGTGCTGGTGCAGAGCAGGGTGAGAAGCATAGAACTTCTCCCTTCACAAGCAATGAACTGCACCCTCTCACCGCTGTACTCACAGCTCAGCAGAGCACTCTGGGCCAAAACCCTTTTCCTCCCTGAGTGCTAAACTGAGCCATTTAGGAAGGCCTTTCCGCCTACAGCTATCAGACTGTTCGACAGCCCATTTGTCATCCGTTGGGTGCTTTTATCCAAAGTGCCCTACGGGTTCACAAGTGTTTACATTTTTAGCATGGGTGCCCAAGGAGAAATGAAATCCCTAACCCTTGAAATAGCAGCACCTTGCTAAATTAGTCCAAATGCAATAAATGCATCAAATGTGATGCATTGTGGCATTATTATGGTAAAATTCTCTCATGACACTTTTTAAAAATTGTCTGAAGACAGTTTTAAATGATCAGTTGCGGGTCTTGTTGACACATTGCCCTACACACAGTGCTGTGAATAAATTATTTCACTGCTGAAGCTCCGTTGGACAGGCTGCTTTTCATGCTTTGCACAGTGTAAAATCTTATTTTTGATCACTGAATGAAGAAGGTGACTTAGGAGTTGGAACTGGGTTAGCATAATAATGTGTGATAGAGTGTGAATTATACATTGTAATTGGGTGAACTGCATTTGATTTACATACCCATGGTGACAGGAGGAATGACAGGGTCTATGGAGGAAGGCTTAGCCTTGACTGGGATGGGTGTGGTTGGTCCATTAACCATCACATGACCTGGAAAGTATAAAAATAGTGAATATAAGTCAGATGCGCTCCTGTAACATATCGAACATACTCTAAAGACAATTAAGAAAAGGAAAAAAAATCAATGAGGGTAATAAAACGGCAGCCTTGAGGCTAGGGATTAACTCCTGGTATGGTATGGATGTTTACATAGAGCAGTTTCCTCCCTTGACATTTGAGAGTTAGAGATATTCAGTTGGCCTGGAAACCAGATGGATCTGCCAAGCTCATTTGTATTTGCTCTGGCAGATGAATCTGGTCACTCTCGCATTCAGGCTATTTCCAGACAGCCTGGCCCTCACCTGGCCAATCAGCACCTTTGATAGGATGTTTGATAAGTCATTACAGCATTTTTTATTTCAACTTTAGGTCTGAAAAGCCAATGTATTTCTTGTCCTTACCTTGCAAAGAAAGTCATGATTTTGGCTCAGGTTTGTTACATTTTTGAGCAGATCAAAACCATATGATGACAGACATTATTTTCACTTTCAATAACAATGTGAGATAGGGTATTTATGATGCATGCATGTGGTGTCAAAACAAATAGAAAAATAGTTCTAAACTTGGAAAATTCAAGGGAACTCCTACTCATGTGGGAAAAAGAACTCAAAGTTGGGAAAACACATTTCACAACTCACCTGGGGCCTCATGTATCAACGCTGCATAGGCACAAAACATTGCGTACGCTGTTTTTCCCGCACACACCACATGTATGAAAAGTGAACTTGGCGTGAGAATGTGTGGTGGCACCGCAAACTTTTGTTTGGCAGAAACTACTGTCTTTTATGCTCTATTTAAAACGTGTTTCATGTCTAAACTCAAACTACACACAACTGGCTTTGTGTTTACAGTTTATAGCTCTCGGAAAATGGATGGAAAATGCTGTTTTCCACCATCCATAACCCGTTCTAAATATGAGGGGATAGATGATTTTTTTTCATCTATTATCATATTTTAGACTTCACCTGCGTACTACTGCTTACTTGTGCAATGATAGTATGTTGAAGTCTTTATATTTTGATTCTAAGATTGTATATTTTCTTAAGTCTATATATTCTGCTATTTCCACTATTTTTATATATACTGAATTTCCCTCCAGGGATCAATAAAGTACTTGTGATTCTGATTATGGAGCGCATACATTTTTCACAGTTAACCTGCCTAAATTACTGTGTCAAAGTGCTGATTTCCAACCGTTTCCCCTTTGGTTTAACATGGAGATGTTAACGCTGCAGGTGCACAGCGATCCATGACGCACAGATCCCTCTCCCCGGAGAAAAAAACCTGTGTGGGAAATCCTTTCAGAATAAGTCAGGTGTGGTGCATATTTGATGTGATGTTTAATCGCGACAACAAGTTAAGAGTGGCTTATAAACTGATGCGTAAACCCCGCCCACATCGTGCGCAGTGGCAGTATTTTGATAATCAGCGGGCATGCCGGCGATTTATAGTCATTTGCGTATTTCATTTTCGGGAGGAGCCAGGGCGTGGCTGGTGGCTCGTGCATGTGCGCTCAGTTTCACGCTGGTTGGGATGTATCAAGGAAAGGTGCGCTGAACCTGGCGTAAGAACAGGTACAAGTACAAGTACTTATCTAGTTCTGGGAGTATGCCATCTTTCAGTATGAAAGCTACACACTATTTGATACATGAGGCCCCAGATATATTTTTTTGCTGTTTGTCGTCACAGAAATAGTGGACACAGCTATTAATATGTTATTTAATTGCTCTGATCAATAAAATACATCACATGATCTTTGCTTAAAACTCAATTTCACCCAAGTAAAAAAAAAAACCCTTTCCAAATGGATAAATGGGACTAGCCAAAGAGCATGTAAAACAGTGGTGGTCACACTGATGCATGAAAAGGTCATGTGGCTGCAAGAGCACACCCGATACAACAAATCAACTGAGTGAAGGCAGTTCAGGTGATTGAATGAGTTGAGTCAGGTGTGCTCCTGCTTGGTTGGAACAGAAACCTGCAGCCACAGACGTCCTTTCATGGATCAGTTTGACACCCCTGATGTAAAGGCACCATTGGCCTTGGCAGGGGTCTGAGCTCTCCGAGTGCCATTATAGTTGAGTATGGTATATATTCTGTGGAGCAGTGACAGCTTTCTGTTTCTGTTCATTGTTTGAACCTTGGGTTAGAGACCACTGGTTTAAAGTTTGAGTCATATGCAAACTAGCTCAGCAGATTTTCCCTTTCTGGTTTTTTATCTCCCAACTATAATCTCCCACATTTATGGTGTAAATGTTATTGGATCTATTATAAGCTTTACAGGTCCTGTTAGCCCTCTCTTTCATTTTCCCACCAAAGCTAGAATGTCATTCTGTACTGACAAATCAGTTTCCTGCATTAGAGCTCCTGCCTCGCTGAAATTGCCAGCATCCGCTCAGCCAATATACATCATAAAGTGTTTTATTTCCTGGTTAAAAGCTTACTGAAAGACTTTGAAAGCCACAGAAACAATCATGAAATGATAGCAGATTGACAGTTGCAGAGCTATTAACCTTATAATGACTGCTGACTGTAGATAGGCCTACAGACTAAACTTTCTATTGAATTTAAGGCAGTCAGAAACACAGCTGTAATGTCACAGCATAAAAAAGTATGCTCATAAAACAGTTCATATGATATATTGCAATATATGACCTATCTTCATACTTTGTGACATAGTTACTTTTTATTAATAATGTTGACATTTTATACATGGGAGACACAAACCCCCCACGTTGTGGGTAAGTCCTGTTGTTTTTGACCCATCCATCCACCCAACTTGCTCCCTACACGAACTATGTCGCTCTTTATACTATGTCAACAGGTTTCCTCCTTTGTTCTCATGATAATTACTACGGCCACTAGAGGTCGCCACCTAACAACAAGATGGTATACCTCTTTGCTCATTTGTATGTGAATTGTAGTGCATTACTTTTTTGTGGGTAGCAATATGAACCGTGAATGAGAACAACCTGCAGCATTTGAGTGTGTGTCCCGTGTATAAACTGACCCAGGTAGTGCAGGAGTTTCTGGGCTCGGTTCTGAGTGGGTTTGAGGTTGAAGAGTTCCTGGTTCTCATCGATGAACTGGGTGTCCACTGTGGAGTGGAGGAACTGGTGGTTGGAAAAAACATTCTGGAGGAACGGGATGTTGGTCTAGAGATGGAGAAACAGAGGGGAAATGCTTTTAATTTCTTGTCTTCATTAATGATCATTTTACACAAAGTTTACTGAGGTAGATGTAAGCACACACAAAAACAAAATACATAGTATAGAGAGATGAGGCGGTGAAGAAAGCAATTACTTGGCTCAAGTCCTATTCTGGAAAATGAATCACTTGAAAGAACAAAGAGTAGTTCTTTTGAAGACAAAATCTCACGTAAGAGCTCGGTGTTAAACAGACATTAGAGAAAGTGCACACAAAGAACACACAAATAGTGGCATCAAAAAAACCACATTCAAAAAACAGAGTGCGCAATCTCATCTGCACAGACAAACACACACACACACATGTGGGGCAGAGGCAGAAAGTCAACTGTTGAAAGTAATTACATTCTGCTTCTATTTTGTTGTTGTTTGTTTGCTTCAAAAGTATTATCACGCCAATTAAGCTCTCGAAATTAACAAAGCAAAGGAGAGTGAATGAGAGAGAAGAGAGAGGGAAGAGATGTAATTGTTGGAGTTAATTTCATTACTAGATTTGTTGCTTTTTTCCCCCTTTTTTCACTCTCACAAGCTCGTCTTAACATTGCTCTGAGTTGTTGTAAGAGGCGGAGAAAGGGAAAAGGGGGGTAAAAGAGACAGGAGATTGACAGAAAAAAGGGAAGGGGGGGAGAGAGATTAGTAGAAAGAAAAGCAGAGATGTTAGTTGAAGGGATTCAGTAAACGGAGGATATGGTAATATGGTCTTGGAGCCGCTTTAAGATGTGTTTATCGCTTTTTAATGTCCCCAAGGGAAGGTAGTGAGTGAAGGAATGAAAATGGTGTGAAAAGATTATTCGCTAAGTGTCTTTGCATATGACCCAAAATGTTGGAGTCTTAAGTGGCATTTAAAAAGAAGTAAACCCCTGCCACTCATGACCCTGCATCCAAGTATCCTTTTTATTTATAAATGCACATAAACATACAAGCAGAGCACGGAACCGAGACAAGCCGAGTTGAGTCCCCAAGGACCTCCTGGGTACTGGGTATAAAGCAGCTCCCTGTTAGCCCAGAAATCCAACATCTGCCTCACTATCTATAAATAGAGTCCATAGATAGATCTCTCCATCACATATAGAGGCGTACACACCAAACATTACCCACAGATGAATAGAGTTTACAACCACAATTTGTGCGCTTAGCTGACAGTTCAACCCAGAGTGACTTGAAATAATTGCAGCAGCACAATCATTCAGGAACCCCATAATTGAAAGAGAGTTGAGGTATAAACAAACCACACTTACACATACCTCATTACCTAAGCTAAGAGAGAGGGCGTGTAAGTGAAGAGATCCATGTACTCAGGTGAATAAAGACCATGTTGGTCATACCAAAAGAGCCAAAGTAACATGCATAGTGAGAACTGAAACAGACATTTGCATCGGTTTGTTATTAGCAGCTGAGAGACATACAGAGCAAGAACGAAGGGGTGACAGCAAAATATATATATTTCAGTTGACAGAGAAAAGTCTAATTCCAGAGAGAAAGAGACATTTTTCTGCTTTGTCAATGGATATTGTGAATTTGCCAAGAAAGTACCATTATACTGAGAAATTGAAATTGAGAGACAAAATTGTGCAAGTCTTTCCAGGCATTCACAGTCCCAGTGAAGACAGAGAGTGTTTCATTTTCTAAAGGCGCACAGGCAAACACACACAAAATGCCACTGTATCCTCAGCCTCCTGCCACAGGGAGGAGAGCTGGAGAGCAGAAAGAGAGGTGACACAAGGGATCCGCATAGCTGCTGCCTGCTCTACCAGGCCTTGGGCTGTGGACCAAAACAGAAAAAAGGTTTCTACCCAATGCTTTAACTGCAATATAACTTCAGAACCCCTGCATTTTATGTTCTGCCGTCACAAGTGTATTAGAATATATGCTGCTGCCTCATATGTCCTTGAGGGAAAAAGCAGCCATATGAAAGGATGATATTGCCTTGTTGTAAATTTCTATACAATCAAAATACAGCTTTGATTTCAATCAAATGCAGACTGACAAAGCAGGTTTAGTTTTAGGACATGACGTAGCAGCGAGTGGTGATTCCAATGGGGGGTACAGTCTGGGGCCACATGCAATTTGTCTAACTTTGGAGTAATATGTACGCCTTACTGACAAGATATAACGACACGGTTGGTACTAATGGATTCCTTAGGTCTTCCACTTTTGTATGATAGTATCATGTGGCTTTAAACTGCTGCAGCCTCTAAAAGACAGTTATGTCAGTCAAATCTGGGGGAAAAGGGGGGTCCAGGCTTTGTATAACAGTGCCACTGGCCCCTCCTTGTCCCCATAACACTTGTAACAGCTACCTGGCTCTGTCCAATGGGAATAAAATCTGCCTACCAGTATCTAAAACTAATATATCTTTTATGTTATATCTTTTTTGTTTAATCCTTACAAAAGTGTTGGTAGGCCAAATGTTCTGTAATGTTTCCCAAAATGTTCAACTATTTAATTTCATCACTATTTCAACTGTATTCCATTCAACTTTTCTGACGGCAAATGTCAAATAAATAAATAGCAAAAAAATCTTCTCCATTTGCACTGTCACAAGGACAAGGGCCAAGGTTGAAGAGGAGCACAAAAAGAATAACAAAAAAGAGGAAAATGTAAAAATTCAAGCAGAAAAGCTCTGATTTGTTTGTTGGTTGTTGTTTTGCTTTTTTTGAGCGGAGAGTTCTTTTTTTTATGGGCCTTCGGCCACTTTGACGTTTCACCTGCGCAAGTGTGGAATTTCGATCATTTTTCCAAGTTTGATGTCATCTTCATTTATAATTTATATGTGTAAACAAACCTAAGCAATCAAAAGCTATAAATAAACTCAAAAAATGTGAAGAGGCAGAGAAAGGGAATGAGAGATAAATAACAGCTGCTATTGATGAAAGACTCAAAAATAATGGAGAGGGAAGACAGACACCATTAATACATGGAGGTTTGTCCTTTCCCTCTCTGCTGTACGAGATCAATGTGTTCATTATCAGGCTGCTCTGTGAGCCTGTGGCTACCACGCACACTAACACACATACACAAACACACAGTCCCTTCACTCTTTCTCCATGTTTCCCCCTAATGATGTGAAACACACTCACCAAAGAGGCCCACACAAATACACATTGGTCTCTCTCTTTCCACCCCTCAGCATCTCTTTGGCATTTTTCTCTCAGTCTTCATCTGGCTCTTGGTGATATCAAACGCACACACAAATACTCGACAGAGGCTCTTCCCTAATTTAGATGCCCTGTAACAACCGCTTTGCTAAAGCTCTCTCCACAGCTATGCACACAGCATGCAAAATACACACACACACACTTTCTTGCCAGTGATTCCAAATGCTTTTCTGATTGTGAGCCCATACACACACTTCTGAGTGCGGCATTAGTTGAGTGGGAAGGTTTACATACACCCACGTTCTCTATGACTGCGAACAATTTAACCCACACACGCAAGGCTCAGAAGTCACAGCCTCATTTTGGTGCTCAAGAAATCCTCTGTACTATTTTTCCACCGAAAAAAAAGACACCGGGTTGTGACTTTTATTCTCACAGTGCTCTGTTTATCACTGGAAAGTCTGTTTTATTGCTACTCTGCTCACAGCCGGTCATTATCGCTCTTGTTGCAATCAGCCTTACTGGTGATTGCCAAAGAAACATAGTGAGGTAAGTATTGATGTCCCGGCCTGTTGGCTTGACTGCAAACACAAGTCAGGTCAGCACAACACCACCTTAAAACACTTGGACTCTGGTTGCAGGGCATCTAGCGTGTTGGCTACATGGTTTTTGGTTTACTTTGTTTTGAATTAAGTTTGACATTAATATATATTTATTAAATTTCTGCGGATTGCAGAAATACTGGCTACATACTTTGTATGTAATTTCTTAGAAATTTGATTCAGGGGGAGTGCCAAAGTTGTCGTCCAACTTCCATAGTTGTTAATATAGACTCGATTTACACCTGACAGTAAAATGCAGTCTGGATATCTTGGAGAGGGAAAAAACACATCACCTGCTATTTTATGTATTCTCGTTGACCACAATCTGCCCGCACTGGGATTGGATGTCATTTTTCACTCCGCAAACAAGATGAGTAGGTGAACAACAACAAAACAAAAACCAACCAGGTGTTACTGACTGCTCCTAACTTTTCTGCGTATATAAATAACATTGTCACATCATGTTTGGAGCTGCTCTGCATCTGGTCACTGTTCTATATGGGCATACTCTCTGTCACATGTGTAAAGACAGAAGGGGTTGGGGTGTTTACTCCTGGCTCAAAGTCAATTATAATGTGATGTGATCATGTCACCCAAAAGATATTAATGTCAGTCGTGCATACAGGATTGTACCAGAAATAATGTTTTATCATACATAATAGGTTCATGTGTGACGGTCATGGCCTAACCCATTTACTACTCTTGTCCTTTAAACAAAGGGCTTTCACTGTTATGACACGTCGACATAAGCGTGTCGCCTCACAGGAAACCTATTATGTGGGATATGTACACTATAAAATATAAACACAGCTCCTCAAATATACTGCTAAGAGCAGATGATGACCCCTATGAAATTTAATTCACTTTGTTTTCCAAGCGCAATAGTGTGTGATTTAATTTCTCATCACAATGATTCATACAGTAACCATCTGTAGTCAAATGTGTGCTGTAATGTGATTTATTTTATTCATGTTGTATTTCTTTCTTTCTTTTTAAAGTGTAAATCAGTAAGATCTGTTTTTCATGCAAAAATGGCCGCTGGCAATATTGGAATTGACAGTTGCTTCCTTAATCTTCACATTGATGCATATATTGCACATATAATTGTAGTGATGAAAAAACAAAGGATTTTGGATAGACACCGGTCCTGTGCCACAAAATCTCCAACCTCAACGACAGAATAGACTGTTTGCCAATACCACCCAAGAATACACACAAGTGTTCTCTATCCTCTCGATAATATTTCTCCAGCTACCCTGTACATATGAAATATGGGTAACGCTTTATAATAAGGTCCTTAATAACCATTAATTAACAAGTAATAAGGCATTGTTCTCGCTTCAGATCCGGTAGTTGCAAAAAGCATAGCTAACTCATAGTTAACTTATAATAGATGAGCAATAAAGTATATTTTAATATCAATAAGCAAACAAAATAAGATTAATAAAGGCATGGCAAAGACATAATGGGTGGGTCATGGGTGTTTGTACTGCCATTATTAACACTTATATAAGCTTATAAACACACAATAATGTTAATAAGCATCTTGTAAGGACTTACAAGGGCCTTATTACTAGTTAATTAATGGTTATTACAAGGACCTTAATATAAAGCGTTACCGAAATATGTAATGGAGTTGAGAAATAGTCTCTTCACTCAGAGAACTAAAGTTTCAATGTAACTGCACGTTTTGTGGCTCATGGTACCGCAGAGCGTTCTCAAAGTAGCACACACATCATTACACATATGGTTTGCGGTTGTGAAAAAGGCTGCAGTTTCTGGGAATTTAGGCTACAAAACAATGACCTAGAATTTAGGGCAAAAAAATAGAAAAAAGACAGTTTAATAGTAAATAAATGTACGTAAATGCTGCAAGTGAAGTAGTTACGAGGGTGATGTGAGCCACGGAAGTTACGTAAAAAGTGATTTACTTTTGTTTTCCCAGGGGGGCACAAACCCTGTTCTCCTGGGTGAAAGTCCGCTGTTTGTTCGACCCATCCAAATCCCCTCCTTCCCGTCCCAAATATGACATCCGCCATTTCAACTCCACATCGCCGTCGATCATTACGACTACATCCGTCAGATGGCAGTGGAGGACAGTCTAAAACGTAAATGTGAGTCGTATTTTGCTGCCTGTACTTGACGTTTTTGAAGGGAGACCAGTCTATTATTAGTGGAGATTAAGTATTTCATTGACAATTTCTTTTAGGGAATATCTTAAATAATTTCATGTGTCCATCAATATGCCTCTTGATTTACAGTACAAACTGCAGGATAGCTTTAATGGGGACATAAAAGTCAGACACAAGCACACAAGCATGAATGTTTCTCAGGTTATTTTGCATCACTATACAAAGCTGCCAGAGTGGAGGAAATAAAAAATCCAGTGCGCCTCAGGATATACTAGTCCAAAGTGTGCCCTGCATCAGCAAAACAGTAGAGCCTGATCACAGCCAATAAAATCGAACACAAGATTTCAAAAACAGCATTATAATGTATTCTATGGTTTCAACATCCACCAAGATGTGTCCATTTACCTGTTTATATAAATGACATAGAAAAGATGGAAGTATAATTGGCTCAGGACAACATAAACCAACTAACTACCACCCTAACTTAAAAGCAATACAACAAACCAGTCATAACATAGAACTGCTATAGATGCTGTGAAGTGCTCAGCCATAGAGACGTGACAACAGGAAGGTGGACTTGAATCCAGCTAGGAATAGATCAGCCTTGTGTAGCTGAACCCAGTGACTCTGGATGTCACCTTCCTGCTGTACTCCCTCCACTGACTCCTTGTTTTATCTCACATTTGATTTCAAATCCTGATGCTCGCCTGTAAAGCCAACAACATGCTTGGTGAAATCCTGTGTTGGCAGGGTGTCTCTGATCTAGGGCTCATCTGGATCCACCCTCACCCAAAGGTCCCTTGTAAACACGGCCGTTGTGTTCTTGGCTCCTGGTAGAAATGAGTCGATTTTACCTTCTTCGAAGGCAGACTGTAGAGACAACTCATCAAAAAGCAAAGACTGACAGCAATTCAGTCTAAATATGTCATGTTATCTTAGCACTTTCTCATGATCAACACTTGTCAAATATTTCCCTTTCTCTCTCTCAAATACACACACTATACTTTATACTGCCTTAAGAAAAATAGTGTTTCTGGAGGTAAATATAGAGTTGTTTTATACAAAAAAAGGATAGAAAACGTATCAGAGATGCAGTTTCAAACAGTGCTCAGTAACACACAGACACACACAGACACACACAGACACACACACACCTGATCTCCGTCTTCCCAAACACAAACACTGCGTCTCTCTGTCACACACAGCCTCCACGCTGCCTCAGTGATTAGGAGTTGAATAGGGGAGCTGTCAGGTCATTCGTCTTTTCTCTCCTCTCCTCCTCTGTCTCCCCTATCCCCATCCGTCACGCCTTAACCACTGGCCTGGACACATCAACAAGATCAACATGCGCGCACACACACACACACACAGCCTGAGGAGTGAATGCACAATCACATAGACATGTCGGGGGGCTTCTCGCACTTATATCAGCAACAAATTTACTCAAGCAGACAAGGCAAGCCAAAAATAAACACACACATATACACACACACCTCTGTCTTCAACAGCAGCCCAAAGGCTGCAGGAAGTAAACACATACAAACTCAAGCAAATATTTGTAATGGACGACACTCAGGAGGGCTTGAAATGCATCACACACGCGCAAACAAGCACACGGTGAAACACGAGTGGACAAAAGA
The DNA here is from genome assembly GCF_030273125.1 of Centropristis striata. NCBI lineage: Eukaryota > Metazoa > Chordata > Actinopteri > Perciformes > Serranidae > Centropristis > Centropristis striata. The sequence continues at coordinate 22,427,141 of NC_081533.1, forward strand.
AAAAGAAAAATCAACTCTGACATGCTGCTGAGATGTTTTGGTCTCAGCTGGCTGTTAATGACTTTGCTGCAGTCCACTGATTGGTTTATTAATAGGTCAGCAGGCTAGTCACTGTCTGTACAGGCTTGTTTTCACTCTCGTCTTTGAATCTATATCACCACACAACTGCATCCGTTTATGCATCTGGAGGAGGAATGAGCATTTCAAGGCGACATCACCGATCACAGCCTGTGCTGATGTGACAAACAGCTGCGACCGCATCACCTCTGTGTGTCTTTTTCAATTTCCTCTCCTTCTTTAACTCCAAGGACATGCTTTAATTCATAGCTCACTTTCTCCGCTATCCAATTTTCTCTTTATTTCTTACCTTTTTTTCTGCCTGCTTAAAGTAACCAATGACTATTCACCATGACAACCATCTTCATCCAATTCTAGTGGCCTTTACAAGCATGAAATAACTGAAAAATGTTTTTAATGCCCAAGGAAAAGCGGCAGGCATCTGAATACTTCTCATCTCTCTCGCACACACATCTCACCTCTGTCTTACAACCAGCCCCGTTACACAGATAACAGATTTGTGCATGACTACTTCATGGCTGCGTCTAGAAATCTGGAATCAGTGTTTGACATTTGCCAAGGGGCTTTTTCCTCAGTGAAATAAAACATCTGACTGGTGATCTTTCCAGTAACAACTCCCATCACTGCCCCTGGCAGAGAGATGTTCACCTTGGAGTTCAACAGGGAAGATGTGGCTAGAAACATTACTGATTATGAATAAGCTCAGAGTGTGAAGAAATACACCAAATATAAATAAATTAATTGACAAAAACTAGGGCTGCACTGATCTATCGGTCGATATTCACCCTGTTAACTGCCGTTGGCCCATCTGCAAATAAGATGACATTCGGCAATGGTAGTAGCAGATGTTTTCTGTTCGTCAGCATTAATTTTGAGCTAACAAGATGATGTGTTAACTTGCGGTCTGACCATAGAAGAAGCCTCATTGGCTGGGACTTTGGCATATCATAAGAGGGGCCCACTGTATGAGAATGTTTTTCCTAAGAGGCCAATTTTTGTTTTGTAAAGAGAGATGTTCAACTATGTTGCAGCCTACTTTACATGTGTGCATAATGAAAACACCCTGATAATGAAAAGCCCTATTTATGTTTGTATTCGTTCATAAGTGATTTTTATATTTTATTTTTTAATTTTAATTTTTAAATTAAATTTTTTTTCTAATCGCCTTTACATTTAGGCTATATTTAATCTATATTTGACCAAAAAATGTTTTTATTGGGCTATGAAACTAAGTTCTGCAAGTAGTAGGTAATTGCATAGCAGGCTAAATATGCTTTTGTAATAATTATTTTCATAAATCGTGAAAGAATCTCATATTGAAGGTTGTTTAATAAATTTGGATTATTGAATTTGTGCACATTTAAAAATAGTGTGATGAAAGGCTAAAAGACATATTTTCATTATCGAATACTTAGTTGTTTTCAAAAAAGGGGGAATAAATAACAAAACAAAAACACAGACAAACTGTTATTGAAACATGGGTATCGTATCGGACAAGAATTTCACAATCAGTGCATCCCTAACAAAAAAAATCTCTGTCTGTGCATGCATCTGTGTATCTGAGGTTTCATTAAACAGTCAATGTAATCCAGCTATGATCCCTTCTTGATTTCAGAAACACTTCAGAAAGCTGTAGGAAGAAAACCAGCTTTGACACATGTGAGACAGAACTCAGAGGCAACTAAGACACATAAAGAATGTCCTCCAATTACTGTGAGTTGAAAAGGACGCTGACCATGGTGCTGAACTAGAGCAGCTATTGTGCTGTTGTCAAGATATCTCCAGCATAACTACAGTGTTCAATAGGAGAAATATATTTCAAATCGAAAGCATGAACCGTAAACATTTTTTTTTAGAGTGAGTTGCTCCCAAAGAGCAAAGGCTCTTCTTAAAGCCCATCAATTTGCCCTGATGTTCAACACCTGAGAGAGAATACATTTACTGTGAAAGCACCACACATTTTGTCAGTGGTTTTACAAAGAAAATACTTTTTCAGCTACAAGATATGTGACATATATATACAGTATAGCTCTCATCACGCACATATACCAGACAATCTACAGGGGTTATGAAGTTCACACTGTTCTCTGGGGGCTGGAAGATGTCTGGAAATTAGAAGCTGAAACAGAAGATGATGGCGTAATGGAGCAGCATTAGGGAAAGTGGGAAAAACAACGGTACATTTCTTGACACTGATATAAGCCCAGTGATTAGTCTTCATGTCCAAAATGACGGAACATTATTCATATTTTACAAACTCCTGAAACAATGATGTAAGATGCCACTGAGTTAGATGTATTTACCAAGAATTATAACTAATATGTGATGTGTCATCTTTTAATAGTGTGACTCAGACTCATTCACTATCCACAAATGGGATGCTGAACTAGTGAAAAGAAGGCCTCTTTCAGGGACCCTGAGACGCAGGCTTATTAAAACAGATAGCTACTTAGTGGTATTTTGGGAATCCTTAAGCAGTAGGCTTGTGACGCATTAAATGACTCGTGATGCACTCCAAACCCACAGAGTGTGTCGTCTCAGACTGTGCTAGCAGGTGGTTGGTCTACTCTTTTAATTATACTTGAACATGTGAGTGATCATTTCACTCTTAGTATGCTGCAAAACGGGTAAGGAATCTAACCAGAATTCAAGTTTTTCATATCAGTACCGAATGTGATCACAGGGCATCCAACACCTGAACTCACCTGAACCTGAGCATCTTATTTCTGAATTTTTTAACTACATAGATGTAGATTTATGTGATGCAGCAATGTGTTTTCCATCATTGTGATCTTTCTAAAAATCAACAAACTCCCCCCCAAAAAATATAAACACTGAACCACTGAACCAGGGCTCCTCCAGAGAGATTTTAGATAGCATAAAGCAGCAGGAGATCTTCAACCTTTTGGAGCCTGAGGAAAACATTGGGAATTCATGTTTCACTCTGGGATCCCAGCTCAATAAACCCTATCACTAGCCTGATCACATAGACACAACAGAAGCAGAGCTGGAGACTATTTGGTCTTAAATTCTAATATAAACTGATATTCTACAAGAATGATAAAACATTTGCTATACGGATTATCTTTTAACAGGGAAAATAGCTTTTTTTTTTAGGCTCCAAACTGCTGTCAGTATGATGAATTTAATGTGGATATACATGCTGAATCATTTTAATCCAATACTTCATATAATTGTCAGCAGATACGCTTCGGGCAGTGGGTTTTGATGATAAAAAGTTCTAATGTCAATGGATACTTGTTGACCTGTCAGAAGTGGGATATAATTTGTTTTAGGGTTGATGTGTAGTTTAATATCTTTTCTACTAGCAGCTCAACAGCACGTTTCACTGGCGTGCTATGAATGTTAACACACCAACTGGAGTCACTGGTGTATTTCTAATGATCAAACTCACAGCATGAGAACGTTTTTGGATTTTTTTAAACTGGGGAATTCATACTCTTGCTGGGAGGTCTCACAGTGTGTGTGGACGAAGGGTTGGATAACACCTAAATGTAACTTATTGCTAATAATCTGCAACAAAATAACAGATATTTCCTAATTTACTGACTAATGTTGGCTTTAATTAACTGTCACATGAAATGATGACTCAATACTGTTACAAGATACACACAACTATTAGATTTAATGGACATTTTAGCCAAAAACCTTCCTTTTATGTCACTATCTACATAGTATTACCATTCATTATCACACTGCTTACCTTTGACATCTAATTACTTCTACTTGGCATCCTCCCAATAATCCCCGGGACTCATTTTGCATCCAGAGTTTAAGAGATCAAGAGCGGTGGTATTTCTGTAAAGAGTACCATGCTGTAGCCATCTGGTTTTATGTATGAGGCAACTGTTTATGTGGTCCAAATGGTCTGAGGGGCAGTGAAATCAATTGAGGCGTAAAAAAAAATAAGTATATAAACCCTAAATGTGCAGTACAGAGAAACAGCACAGCATTTCAGAGTAAAAAGAAAGAAACTGGGAACATAAACAGCACAAAATGAAGGTAACCATATAATGGTAGGGATGAACTCTCAAGATGTGACCTTCAATTCCAAACCCTATAGAAATACTGCAGCTGCACACAGAACAACCCTATGCTGGTCCAATTAGCCAGGACTGACTGCATGCTCTGCAATCAAACTGCATCACATCTTCATGTAAGGTTCAAGTGTTACAGAATGTTCTTGTAATGTCAACACTCGTAGTAAAAAAATGCTTTCACTGGAGCAGATATAGGAGTCGTTCATAATAACACAAGAAGATGTCGTTGGTTAAAGTTCAGAGTGAATGTATTTATGGTATATTCTCTGGTAAAACTGGATGATATTATTCATTGAACATCTCTATTAATCATGTAATCCAAAAGGCTAGATTTATTTTCCCTGGGGAGACACGACAGGTGACATGTTATGTTTAAATATGAAAGTAAAACATTGTCTTATTGGAAATGTGCTCATTTGCATACATTTCCTGAACAGAAATCTGAACGGGATGAAGCCAGGTTCAAAATTCTAGTTTTATTTTGTAGACATATTAGAGTCAAAGGTTTATACAGAAGGTATTTCGGCTATCTCTTTTTATTTTAGTTAGACTTCCCCACTTGATTACTGACATAAAGACAATAATCTTTTGTATCACAAGTTTTCTGAAATGTTCAAATATGCAAATGGGGCTTATCTAATGCTAACCTCTATTGAAATCTACAGGCGCAGATAGACAAAGAACAGAAAGTCTAAAAGAAGACATATTGTGGAAGCAAAATAGCCCAAAATCTAATACTCAACCAGTGCATGAAAAAATGTTTTTGTGTTTAGTGTTTTAGTGTCTTGCCTTCTCATCGTTTTCTATAATACATTTTATTGTGCACTTTGTAGAAATTAAGGCCATGTCCTGCAGTAAGTGCATTATTTTATTCTCATAAAAATGTCTCTTTCCATTTAGAAAAAGTTGTCTTTCAGGCTCGGCTCAGTTAATGTTTCTAATGAATTAAAACAAACAAACAAACATTCTCCATATATATCATGGGGTTGCGTTAGGTGACAGACTAGAAGGGCATGCAGAACAGCATTCAGTGAGTCATATGTGGCTTGTTAGACATCAAAGTAAAGCAGCGTGTCTCTTTGGTATCGTTCATTTCAACCCGTTTCCATTTACCATCATCATCAAAGTCATGCGTCTCATCTAATGGGCTCTTTATCGATGACTACTGACAGAAGTGAAAAGGTGATTCATCCATGCCGCACTAATAGATATTGAGCAAAGATAGCTCGACTACTATTTAAAAAGCTAACTAATATAGAAATATTGACTCAACCAACAAGACCATATTTAATCCTTCCCTTCCATCTATGGCTCAGCATGATGCCTTTAATCCCAAAACATCCATAGTCTCTATTTTCAGGGACCAGGGGAGCCCAGAACACCAAGTGACTAATATCCGCCTCTTATTTACAGAATGTACTATAACGGTCTAGAATTTTTGGGTACAGAACATCATGCATTATTTATTTGAATGTTTTATAGCCTTATCATGGTTGCCTGTGATTTTTCTACTCAGTATTTATAGGTTTTCACATTTCATTTTTTAATGCTTTTTGATCAGGGCTAGTGCTCTTCCTCCTGCTACTGTGTGTGCAGCTCATGTGCGCTGACCGTGGTGCTGAAATGGCCTTTCCATTTAACGGTGTTCCAGTCCGTCATGCCAGTGAGCCGTGCCAGTGAGCCAGCGTGAGCAGCGCCGGGGCTCTGGCAACGGCACACCTAAACCGAAAGCAGTCATTTATTAATGTTATTAGTTACACCTGCATTTAACAAGTCATCATGTCCTACTGTGAGACAGGTTTATTAGCTATGTTTACTCATACAGTCAATAATCCAATCATAATGCGATTAAAGTGGTAATGTGACTGAGGTGGAGCCCAAAAAAACAACATGTTTTGATTCTGTTAATGTAGTTATTCTCATAGTGAGAATAAGCTTAAGAGCAGCCAGAGATGTGCACTTTTAGATGCATTATTTCAGGGCACTTTAGTCAAGTAAACACCTTAATCCAGCTATGATGCACTGTTGGAGTTTTAATAGCATTTTACAACACATGGCACTCCAACTGCTTGATGACACACTCCAAAGATGTCAGCTGCAAAGACACTCCAGTCTGTCTTCCAATACATTGTGTTGAGGAGCACACTCAAGGCAACAAACAAACTTTCTGTGCTCCAAGTGTAATTTACAGTGACAGAGAGGCACATCTTTCTTTGGGGAAAACATCTCTGTATGCTCTACAATGTGGAAAGAATAACTCAAAGCAGACTTGTACTACAATGTTCAAACAAAGAGAGCCACGGTGAAGCATTGCATTATGATGACAGAAAGAAACTGCATGGTAGCACAGAAACAGGGGTATTAATGGAACACTTCATTATGCAAGCCATATAAAAATCTTCATAGGACCAGTTCTTCACACCGATTATGGGTTATAATCTGATAATTATATGCATATAAATTTGTCAATGTAATTTGTTCCTTTCTGTAATACACACCCAGACACACATCCCTTGCATTTCTAACAGAACTAATGCCAAGAAACTGCAGCTTATTACAGGGGAAACAATCAACAAGCAAAATCTAATTTGCAATCTTTTCATTTGCACCTCCCAGCTTTGTGTTTCCACATTTAACAGCCTTTTTACTGCACAGCTACTGCATATCTGTACAGAGCCATTTATGTAGCCCCACACACACACAAAGAAAGTTTTATTAGTTGCCTTTTATCCATTGTTTCTTATTTCCACTGTAAATTCCAGGAGCATAGAATGCATTAAAGCAAGTCACTCTTGGAAACATTTGGCTCGCATGTTTGATTCTTTTCTCTAACCAACATTTCCCCGAAGTCATTTCGACCCCGTGTCTTTACATCTCAGTGTATTTGTCAAGGTTTTACACTTAAAGCAATGTAGACAAATGAGGCCCAGCATGTTTTTCTCTTACTCCATTGACCGCCGCTGACGGCTGGTAAAACTGCCTGCCAGCAGTAGTTGGGAAATCATTTGGAGGCACTATTACTAATGCAGAGGAGAGAAATAAAATCGCATTGACATGCAAATGGCTTCAAGAGTAAAATTAGAAGGCGTGGCTGTGTCGCTGTTATGTGTGTGTGACTGCGTGTGTCTGTCCTTGTCTCTCATTATCCCTAGATTGAGACAAATGGAGGGGGATCTGCCCTTCGATCTAAACCTCCACACCATTTACCCCTGACATCACAGCTGAGCAAGTGTGTGTGTGTGCGGGTTTCATCTAGCCTTGTGAGAGGTGTGTGTCCAACTGCAGGGTGTGCTAACCATGTCCTGATTTGTGTGGCAGTATCGTGTGTGCAATCATGCTGATCTCTGAGTGAGTGTGTATGTTTAATCATGGTCTCGTGAGCGAGTGCGTTGGTTGCAAAAATACTGCAGGAAATGTATGCTCCATGTGTGTCCACGTGTGAAGTTTCTAAGTGTGAATGGAAGCATTTGACACACTGGTGATTATGTGTGACATGTTTGTGTGCACAGGTGCTCACTGAGAGCATTTGGTCTTGTTTTATTTAGCCATCGTGTCAAACAAACTCACTGTGACTCATTTATAAATGAAGAAAAAATGCTCACTTGATGACAAACCAGCCAGAAGACAGTAAACATAAAAAGGAGGAGAGGTGTAAACTTGGTTCATTTTTAATTTCAACGCAAATACTCAAAATCTCAACAGCTCTAGTAAAGAAGTGTCTCCTCGTTTTCTCTTTGTCTCCCTCTCACGCAGACTATTATACATTCTTGCTGCTGGCAAGGACATGTTCTTCAGCTGCACAATTTTCTGCAAAACCTGTCTGTTTTCTGCTTGTTGCTAACAAACAACTTTTGTAGGCAACATTCAGAAAAAACACAACTTCAGCTGTTTCCTTCCCGTCTTAAAAAAAAAGTAAAGTAAAATATGGCCAAGAAATCTGTGAGGCATTCCCACTGTTGACTGCAGCACCTTGGATTTAAAATAAAGCGATGACTACGAGGCTAAAGGTGCCCTGTGGGGTTTTCTCGTAAACAAGTTATGTTTACATTCAATGTTACCCTCCAAAGGGTGTTGTGTGTATCCTTGAGGTGTAACAAATGTGTTGGATACATTTCCTTTCTAATAAAAGTTGTGTAAAGCCGGGGTTTTTTCAAGTGCTGCATTGGTTATATTCACATTTTCTTGCTAGCGGTCTCCTTCGTCATTGCCTGTGCTTACACACTGCTGCATTTCTTGGCACATTACCTGCACCTGTGGATCAGTGGAACAGTGGGAAACCATTGTCAGAATGACAATGAAATTTAATGCCTCACCAGCGTGTAAGTGCACATATATATACATCCTTGGGCATGTGTACGAGAGAAACTGCTCCATAGCACTACTAGATTATAAGAATTCCACACAATATCGTTAAATAGCTGAATCTCAGCTGCTGAGAGTCTTCACATCTACAGTGTATTGGTAACATTCTCTGAATAAGCGAGTGGGCACTTAAACTTCAGCACAGTCATTGTTTGATTTCAGTTCCAAAGTGCTGCTAAAGTGCAAAAAAGTGTGAATGTCCAAATACTTCGGCTCACACTGAAGCCTGATCAGGTTAACACAACAATATCCTCACTAAGAAAACAGGAATGGAAAATGTTTTCCTGTGCATTTTTGATTTCCATGGAGCAATAAAACAACAATGTTGTTTTTTAACAGGCCCCGTGGTTGTTTTAAAAAAAAAAAAAAAAAAGGCTTCTACCAAACGGATGGTATTTATAAAACAGAAAGAAACAAAACTGTTATAATGCGAGTAATAGGTTAGTATACCAACATGTCAATTCCTTACCATGGAAGTGGTAGCATTATCAGCACTAGTATAATTTGCCCTTATTAATTCTAATTATTTACCAGAAAAGTACTTTGACAAGTACTATGACGAAGTCATGCGGATATATTTTCCCCCAATAAATATATAATGGAGTAAATGTATGATATTAACAAATGTTAGAAATAATAATAATAATATTTATTTTCTTGAATGAGCATGTTCTTGGACAGTATAAAAATCACATTATTTGAGCATATATATCATGGAATCAAATATTATCATATTAATAATACAATTTATGTTTTTATTTTATTTTAAAACAAATAGTACATTTTAATAACATTTGGTTCACTTCACTGCCTTTTCACTGTTTTGGTAGGGCTTTTTTCAGAAAATTATTTGACAACACATCAAGTTACAAAATTGTGTGTAAGACCACAGAAACCATATTATCTTAAAAAAAATATGTCAACAATGGAAAATTGTATGGAGGGTAACTGAAAAAAAATTATTATTTGAAAAGAAAAGTGACAAAGTGGATTTTTTTGTATAACATGCCTAAATGGACTAAATCAAGTTAATTTCAACACATTTTCAATAAGACAGTGAATGAAAATGTGCAATCAAATCGTCAGGCAGAACATATCTGAGACTGTGGTGTAAAGTCACTTTGAAGCTCATCAGGAGCAAAAACTGTGTGCTGAAGAGTTAGCATGCACCTGAGTGAGCCACATAAATACTTGACATCACGATACTTCCAGTTTGTTGACATCACCAGCGAGTTGACCAGTGAACCAATTTGTAATAAAAAGAGTCGATGGATTCGCTCAGCCCAGGGTCAGTAGGCCGACTCCCCTGCAACTCTTTTCACTTTGAGGGCTAATTTGGCCTGACCGAACCAGAGCAGGTCTGCCCTCTTTCTGATTAAGTACAGCATTACTCAGGATGAACTAAAAAAGATCCTGCCAATCTGTCTGCTTAGTTCTCAGACCTAGAGAGTGAGAAAAAAGTCCCCTGTACGCTTTACTTTAACGATTGATCTGTGGTTACAGGAAAATGTTCCAAGGACACAAATCTGACCTTTGGACTGTAGATCCGTGGTTGCTAGTAATTTATCTGATGAGGAATCCACAGGTGAAATGAGTCTGAGCTGCCCTGAATTAAAGCGGTGGATACTTTCTTTATATGCTACCTAACAAGCCAGTCAGTAATGAGATTTTCTCCTGACTGGTGAACTCGCTTCATCCATCACCCAGCAGTAGGTCACGTTAGTTTATTTCAGCAAGGTCACTCTCCCCGACGAGAGGACTGGGTGCCAAACCACTAGAGGTTTGATTAATTGTGAAGCAAAGAGCCATAAAGCGGTGCGCTGTTAACGGGATACATTCAGCTCAAATGATATATCAAACTTCTCTTTGCTGGACCTTGCTTTGAGGGAGGTCTGGCTACTGGGTTAAAAATACACTGACCCACAGCAGGAAAAAAACAGAGTGAGAGTAAAGAGGGAGGGATAAAAATAAAGTCGAGAAAGATGCATAAACAGGGAGAGGAGGGGCACAGAAAGAAGATCAAGAAGTGAATGAAGGACAAAAATGGACTCCTGGGTGGAAATTGTGATACATGAAAACCAATTCATCCATAACACAACCAACTACCTTTCATTCCCATCCTTCTGAAGCTTCATCTCCACTGTGTGATAGTGTTGACAAAACGGACCTGCACATATGTGAATGTTGGAAACGACATCCAATATCTCCACCGTTGGAGGTTCTGCCTCAGTAATGGGACACATACACACACACGGCCGGTTTCCATTAAACGCCTATTTCCAGCAGCCATCGCCGCGGCGGGGAAATCAAGCGCTCGACCACCATTTGAAGTTGTATCAGCTACACTTGTTCCTATCACCATGCGATCACTCCATCCACTCCTCCCTTCTATCCCTCACTAACCCCTCTCTTCCTCACTTATCTCCCCTACGCCCCAGAGATTCTCGGCCTCTTCGCTACCTCTCTCTCCTCACACGCCGCCACTCATGAGCTCTCTCTCTCTTAATCATCCGTCTTTGCTCCCCCTCTCATCCCGGGCTGACCCACACTTGCTAAAGGCTCCAAGAGCTTCACATCCTCTTGTCATACCAGCCGACTTTTATCTCCTCCTCTTCCTCCAGCTCTGCCTCCTTCTACTCCTCCTCCCCCCCAACCCTCCATCTGTTGCTCCAGCAAAGAGGTAATATTACAGTGTCAAAACACTCCTACAGGTAAAAGTCTGAGTAAGTATTGTCACAAAAATGTATCAAAAGTATTCAATAGGCACATTAAAGTGTGCTATATTATTATATAGAGCACATATAAAGTTTTATAACTGATATATTCAAGGATTAGGTTGGTGTTAAGGCAAACAGCTGCCTCTGACAATTTTTGTAACATTTTGAGACAACGATCTGGCATTTACAGCCACCTCAGTAGCCTGGCCAAGTACTTGAGGGATTTTAACTTATCTCTCAAGCTCTTTTTTTTTGTTCTGTTTTCCACACAACAAATTTTGTCATTTTTCATTTGTACAACCAAGTGAAACACCACAGATGCTTTTTTTTTGTATAATTGTTTTGCTGATTATTCAATATTTTCCTTGTGGGAGAATTCTATAAAAGACCAAAACCAACCATGTTTTTGTCTGCTTTTCAGTGCTTATGCTTTGTTTTTGGAGCTCAGACCCCCAAGCTGATGTTGCATTACTGCAGACAGATATCTTTAAAAACTGGTCCAAAAGTTCTTGTTTTATTTAAAAAAAAAAGAAAAACATCACCAGGAGGGATGGTGGTTTTAAGCAGCACATTAATACACATTTGGTGCACTCATGGCTATAAACAGCATGCGGACAGTGTATATGGGACTGATTTCTAAAGGAGGAACATATTAATTACCTACAGCATCACAATGGGTGACATGTTTTTAATCCATTTTCCCCATAACTAGAATGTTTTAATTTCCTTAGGTGGAAGTGTTATCTGGGCAAGCATAAGCACCAATGTGAAGACATTTTAATAATCTGTCAAACTGTTTTTCATATCATGTAAAACCAAGTCATTGGGCACAGGGGACTCCATTATGATTAAGGAAAGAAACAGATGTCCCATGTGCCCAAAGAATAAATATAGCATTATAAGATTATGGCTCTATCTCAGAAAAGACAATCCAGCACAATCGAGTAAAAAGAAAAAAAAAATCATGTAGGAATTTGTCTCAGCATTTTTCCTTGTTTTTTTCTTTGATTTTTCATGTGATCTAAAAATCAAAGTTGTATTGTTATATATCTCCCCAAAGTGTGCCAAAAACAAATATCAAGAATGAAGACCATCTGGAACAGCTGTTGTGGTGTTTTTTTCTTATTTTACTAAATACAATCATGGGGCACAAACAGGTTAAGGTTTTTTGTTTTTACTTGTTAGCAGAGGGTCGTTGCTGCTTTTGCTTGGCGATAAGAAGCATATAGAATGTTACCACGCCTAAACGTACTGTAGCATATAAGATGCATTTTTTATTTTTTGAGCTAGTCAAGGTGGATCTACTTTGATTGTTTTAAAAGCATCAGTAATCATCAGTCATGTGTTTTGTACAAAGTACAATATCTATAAATATATATCTGCATAACATGGAAATGCTTAAGTACAAGTACCTTAAAACTGTAAATTTACTCTGTTACTTTCTATCACTGCCTTCCAGAGTCGTTACTACTCTTCTCGCTCCCAGTTTCAGCCTCTCATTCCCCCATCCTGTCTCCCTCCTTCTCTCCTCTCTTCCTCCTCCTATATGATTCCATCTTTCTTCTTCTCTTTCCTTCTTCCTCCTCTCTCTCCTCCACCACCACCACCACCCCCTATCTCTCCTGCTCCTCTTCTTCATGCCTCTCTCTCTCCTGCACTCTCTCTCTCTCTCTCTCTCTCTCTCAGTCCGTTGCTTGCCGCTGTCGGAGTCGGATCACAGTCTTCTCTTCTGCTCCTCGTCAGGAATCACAATCTCTTCTCCACCAGATAAGGACAAAAAAGAATGATGGAAAAAGCGAGAGGATGAAATGGATAAAAGAAGTGAAGTTACTGGGTGGAGGCAGGACAAGTAAAGGAGAAAAAAAACTGGAGAAAACCTCCCTGAAGGAGAGAGATTTCTAAAAATACAAGGCAGCTTACTCTCTGCATTTTGTTATTTTCTCTCTCTCTTTCTCTCCCTTCTTTTTGCAGTGCCCCCTCCTTCATTCAGTACCTGTTCTGTGGGATTAACATGACTTAAAATTCAATCAGCCTACAGCCTGACGGAAGAGCGACAGAGGAGGCAGACAGAGCGCTGCAGCTGTCGAGACCGAGTGAGGGGACGACCAGCGGGAGGAGAGAGAGAGGGAGAATAGACGGAGCGAGATAGAGGAGAGAGAGAGAGAGAGAGAGAGAAAGAGAGAGAGAGAGAGAGATGGGTGTTTTTCCACGGAGCTGAGATAGAGAGAGAGCCGTGGAGACAGGGAGATGTGACGGTTCCAGGAGTCGCGGTGGAATGATCCGGAAAACAAGGTTAGTAATTCCACCTTTTCAGCTAGTGGAGGGCAAAAGGAGAAAAGAAATGTTGGGTGAGGATGGAAGAACCAGAAGAAGACTGAAAAAATGGAAAAAGGGGCAGCAAGTAGCTGTATTGTGCTTTTGAAGTAGCAAAGTCAACACCGGAGGAGGAGAAGGAAATAAAAATAATTATAATGAAAGATTTTTAATTAAATTCAAGAAGAGAAAAAAAAATGGCAGAGAAGCTGCATATATGTAGCTGCTGCACTAATGTGTACACACACACACACACACACACACACACACACACACACACACACACACACACACTAACAAAGAAACACACAAACAGAGTGAGTGCACAGCTTTAGAGCAAGATAATGAGATTGTCTTCTTAAAGGTGTCGGCTTTTGGAGTTTGATTGACAGGCCAGTGAGTGGGGGGGGGCAGACTTTTGAACTGTCTGACATTCATGGCGCTGATCAATAGCCCAGTTGTTTCATTAGGCTGCGTGTGTGTGTGTGTGTGTGAGATAGAGAGACTGGAAGAGAGAGCGAGAGAGGAATGCAGAGGCTGTGTGTGCTTGCAGGAGAGTATCACTGCATGACTACTTAGTGGATGTGTGCGTGGTGGTGGTGGTGGCGACGGTGGTGGTGTGTGTTCAAGCATGCGTGAATGTGCTGCATGACAGTGTGTGTGTGTGTGCGAGCCCGGTGCTCCTAAGAGTGTTTGTGTGAGCTAGAACAAGCCAATGCAGCCTGCTGAGAGGCGTTAAGAGGGTCTCAGAACTATTGATTCTATTTGACAGACAGGTGAGAGACAGGAGGGGGGAGACGGAGAGGAGAAAAAAATTAGGGGTGGCAAGGTGGGGAGAGGGATGTTAAGAAGCCACATGGAAAGAGGGAATGAAGCCGTGGAAAGGGGGATGGATGTAGGTATCTGGGGGAAAGAGAAGGTCAGATGGGTGGAGGGGAAAAAAAGGATAAAAGTGATAATGGACTCAATACAATGTTAGTGTGATTTATTTGACACACAGAGGATAAAGAAGGCATTAATGGAACTCATGTACAGTGCACACAGTTCATTCTTTTCACACTCTCCATGTCTCTCCTCTTTTTGCAGGTTTCTAGCCATCCCTCCAAATAACTCCCTGCACCTCCCCTCCCCGCACCTCCCTCCAAGGTCATCAGTGACCAACTAATTCAATGTGGGAGAACAAACAGCGATCTCACTGTGTAGAGTGCAGAGAGCCCCGGTGACACACCCTGGAAATCACTCCGGGGAAGTGAGGGATGAGAGGAAGAGGAAGACTGAACGTGTGAAAGAATGAAGCAATAGGAGAGAAAGCCCAAGAGCCAGATGAACAAATGAGAAGAGATAGAGGTATATGAGTGAGGGGGGAGGAATAAAAGAGAAGAGAAGGGGGGGGGAGGAGGAGAAAGGGGATGAGGAGGAGAGGTGAAGATCGCCGCCGACTCCAGGATTCCTATTCTCTGCCGACTGAACTGCTCCACATGAAGAAAGAAGTTGAAAACGGCCATGAGGAAATCATATACAAAACGCCATTAATAGGATTTAAAGCAAGTGGATTCGTACATTTTTTTCTCAAACTGAGGTCTCTATATAGGAATACCACACCAGGATTGAGCGAGTAATTCGGGATTTTCCAGGTTTTCTTCATCTATAGAAGCCTAAGAGGATATTGTGGGATTGGAATTTCTGCAACTCTCTGGTTTTCTGACACTGACCTACATCCACCTCCTTTTGATGTGCGTGGGGGGCGTGTGTGTGTGTGAAGGGGGAGTAGGACAGGTTTCAGCACAAACACACAATCCAGCACCCCCCCTCTCCACTCCTCTCCCTCCCAGTGGCCCAACATAAGGAGAAACACCTGGGGCGAGATCAGTGCTAAACACTCACACACACGTACACACACACACACATAAACCTGGATAACATGTGGAGCTGATTCGGATTATAGAGCCGCACAGACGGAAAAGGTAACGTTCATGCAGTTTCAAGCACACACACTCTAACAGACACACTTTGTTGTCATATATTGGCCCAGTAAAGGTGAATCCATGTTTGCATGGTTAGCTCTCTTGTGCTGAATCATTGAGCACATCAATGCAGTGAACACCAGCACTCACTAGACTGGGAACTCAGTGTTCTCTCTCTCACACACACACACACATACACAGGCCTATAAATAATGAACAGATGAGCATTCATGACAGCAAAATCAGAGGCAAATGTCAGAGTAGGCATAGATATACACACTCAAATCTCCCACATGGCACAGATGATTGTATGCTTTCCTTTCCTTCTATTCTAATCCTTCTACACCTTTAAGTCCCCGTTGTTTTGCTCTACATACCCATACCACACTGAGAATCACGCTCTCTCTCTCTCTCTTCCTGTGTGTGTTTCTATGTGTGTGTGTGTGTGTGTGTGTGTGTGTGTCAGCCAGCTGTCCTGTATCAGATTACTCGCTAGGTGCGTTTTAGCTTGGCTTTCATCACCTCGCCTTTATGTAATCTCACCTGGCGTGTCGTGTGTGTGTGTGTGTGTGTGTTTGTATCATGGGAAGAGTGTGTGGATGCAGAGGCTGAGTGTGTTTGTGTGGCGGCACAGAATAGTTCTAACCTCCCTTCGTTTGAAGCTTTTTACGTAAGCTGTGTCTGAGCGCGCACACATACACAGATTTGGCACACTGACACAGGAGATCAGACTGACTGAGTGGATATATGGGAGGATAAGAGGGCAATGAGAAAGAAATGGAGACGGGAGGAGAGGGAAAGTGCAAGAGGGAGGGGGAGGAGGAGAGATGCAGGGCGATGGAAAGGGGAGAAGGGGAGGAGGGGTGACACACGACATAGTGATGGGCACTGAGGGCTAAGAGAGGTCAGATGAAAGGATTGCAGCAGGAATAGGAGAAGTGAGAAGCAGTGATTGACTTCTTCAAGAGACGAGGGAAACCGGAGAAATGAATGGAAGAAACTGAACGGAAAAAAGTCAAAAAGATTAGGAAAGAAAGAGTGAAATTATGAAGGGCTCATGGCAGCACAGAAGGAGATAACAGAGGAGGGAGGACTAACAAGGAGACAGGATTTAGAGAAATGGAGGGATAAAGAGGAAGATGATTTAATAAAAATAAAGATTGAGTTGTAATGTGTTTGAGAAGCAAGACATGGCATTGAGGAGAAGATTAAATACTAAAGGATTGATTGATTAAATGATAAGTGAGGTAAACAAGAACACTTTAAGAAATGATGAGTGACAAGATAATAAAAAAAAGGTTAGAAAGAGGCTAAATTGTGATATAACACGAGAAGATAAAAATAGAGATATTAAGATGATTAAGAAATAATTAGAAATGACAGATGGCCATCATTATGCAGTCTTCTACTGTTATACCATTGGCTACAATTAATCTTACATGACCCCAGACAAAAAGCCTGGAAAAGATCACTAATACCAGTAATGAGCTATTTAGAGATATAACTACAAGGGGAATATGGTGTACCATGGGGCTTTTAAGTGGAATAGACAGGCCAATTATGAGGCATAACTGGGGGGGAAAGTGAAATTCTACCTAAGAGGAACATTAATTACTCTGAAAATGAAAAAAGATCTGTTTTAAAAACAATACACCACATGTGGAACTATTTTTATGAACAATAAGTGTTGTATAAAACCTGAGACAGGGCTCATTACTTGCTCTGTTGATCGTTTACAGCGGTCTTGACTCTTGCTTTGAACAGGGGTAGCACTTATACTGAAAAGATGATGACTGAATCTTTTTAAAGTGTAACAAAGAGGCCTTTTGATATCCATTAACCAAATTCTAATTCTATAATTGGATTTGCTCTCCTGCTCGTGATAGTCATAGGAATACCGAGCAGGTAAGTGTCTTGTGGTTTAAACAGCCAAATAAAAGCGGAATAAAAGAACGTTTTCTGAATTATCTTGTTAATACGCTGTGTGGCTCGTTGCTACCACGGGTGTCTGTCGAGCTACAGTAAGGGAGATGCAGGAACAGATGGGACGCTCACTGTTCAAAGAAGAGGCCCTGCCAACATGAGCAGACCGGCAAGTGAATGAAGGATTTGAGAAAAAAAAATGTCAGGCAATGGACCACTTTCACTTGAAATGGAGTGAAAAGAATGATCAATGAACTGACCATTTACTCAGCTCCTCCCCCTTTGGTTACCGTTACTGTTCTCCACATAACATATGCACTTGACAGTTACAACAGGGCCCAATTTACCATTCACATTTAAAGAATGGATCCTTGATTTCAGAAGTACACAAGAAAAGGGCTTCATTTTTCCAGTCAACAACCACAGATTTTGCAGTCTGAAATGCAAAATGTTCCTGGCAGATTTGATCAGCTGTAGCCAAGGAGCAGCAAGCGGCTGTGGAGTCCATTTGAAATAGTGGCCAAACTGTGTTATTACAACATCTGGGTCCCAGTCTGTTAGATGAGAGGGATATTTTTCTTTAGGGTTCATCAGCTTACCAGTGCAGACACTTAGAAAAGCCTTTATTTAAACCGGACCTGATGTTAGCTCCCTCAGGTGGTTAGAAATCCTGTTGACCTTTTGATGTTTATCCAAGATATGTTTAATATACACTTGATGAATAAACATCTAGTTAAAGCAGTTAACACAAGATAACCACTTCTTTTATTGATAATGATTGATTTAAATGTTACAAGAGAAATGGCATTTTTCACTGTCATTTTTTAAATGACAGTGACATCCAGGCCTTTTTTTTCATGCCAATGCAAACCTGCAAAATTATGTATTATGTAAGACAGTATTCTACTGTATTAAGCTTATTAGTCTGTTAGTCTGACTTCATAACTGAACTGAAAAAACATTGTAAAATCCATTTCATACATGTTTGGTTTTAGAAAGGAAAAGGCTCAACAGACCTGATTGGCCTTGTTATAGTTGCTAAGCTATGATTGGCTATTAGCTGGTCAGGAGATGCCAATTAAAGAATAAAAAGTCAAAAAGGAAGGAGATGAAAGGGACAGACTGACAAGGTGATAAAAAAAAATAGTGACCAACCAAATCATAAGTGACATAGCTGCACGGATTAAGGATAATTGCAAGTAAGACAGACAGACAGACGGATGAAAAAAAGACATCAAAGACAATGATGGATGATAGATGCAGGGTGTCACACACCGTTCTGATTTACCTAGCTTTCAATCAAGGCGAGAAGTGGAAGATTTGAAACCCTGAAACAAGGTAGATGTGGTCACTGTCATGAAAGGTGGCACTTGATGGATGAATGGATGGACAAACGGATGACAAATGGTGGAGGGAGACAAGTGAAAGGCTGGGCTGTTAAGGAAGAGAGGGAGGATCAAAGGATGAGACCATCAGCCCACTGTCAACAGCTAAGCAGCAGAATGCTCGATGATGGACGGAGAGGTATGGAGCGATAGCGTGATGAAGAGGAGTAATTACAAGACTGTTTAAGATAGGGAGGAACACTCAGAGGAGAGAGAGAGACTCAGTAATGAAGAATGAAAAGCCGAGTGATGACACTTGAGAGGTGCATGATAAGAGGGGGTGGGGATTAGGGAATAGAGGAATAACAATGCCTAAAAAAGGAAACTACGCTAATAAAGCACCAGCACACTCAGAGCGAGGGGAGGGTGAATAGAGAGATGGACGGATGAATGGAACGCAGCCGTAATGTGATTGAATGTTTAAAGGGATGATTAATTAGACCGTTAGTAGTTGGAGAGAGGGATGGAAGGAAAGATGAAAGGAGATATAAAGAGTTTGTCACAGATAGGAGGAGTGAGAGGTGGAAGCACAAGCGTAGTACAGAAGTCAAGAAAGAGAGGGATGAGAGGATGAGTAATTAAACTGTTGACAGTCTGTTTAGGCACAGCAGGCAACTGATGAGCAGAACAAACTGTAACCACGGCAACCATTGGAGACAGACGGAGGGATGGTTTTGGGGAGGGGAGGGAAATAGGGGAGAGCGAAATGGTAAAGAGTGAGTGTGTGTGTGTGTGTGTGTGTGTGTGTGTGTGTGTGTGTGTGTGTGTGTGTGTGTGGCGACTGGGGGGGATTAGAGGGATGGAGAGTGAAAGAGAGCATGAAGAAGAGGTATGAGAAGAGAAGGAGGAAGGAGATCTGCAGGTTTAAGAAATACCGAGAACTGATAGTGATTTAAGGACCCATGAGCCTTTGCGAGGCGTCAGGATTAGGAAGTTGCCCATATTTCTGTAAAAGATTATTCCATTCTCTCTGTAACACTGATATAAATCTATAAAAGCACATTTGAATATTAGGTGCAGGAATATTATTCAGCTATGCAGACTGAGAATAGCTAACACAATTTCACAAAAGTACTTTTTGAAGTTATCTGGCTAACTTGCTAATCCTGCTTTGTGAAAAACCCCTCTGGAGATGGAGAGGAAAAAGAGGGCACGGCTTTAAACACATACACAAAACTTTGATGTGTTCAATCCCATCAGAAGTGCTCACCGGCAGCCTGGTGTCCTATCCAGGCCCCAGAGCTGCAGCTTGTTCAGCTTCAAAGTCTCAAATGTACCATAGAATGGCTGCGTTTTAACCTTGATGCAGGAACAGATGGGTGAAATTTATCACATGATGGCTGCAGCTACTTATTAGCTTCATTATTAATTGATCTGTTGTTCTGTTCTGAGTCAATAGTTATTCTGAGGCAATAAAATGTCAGAAAATTGTGAAAAATGACCAATATGACATCTTCAGATTAATATTATTGGTTGATAAACAGTTCTTAAGCCCAGACATCTTTAGTTATTAATGACATACAATTTCAATTGGAGACAATGGCAATAGGGCTGCAACAAACTCTTATTTCCACAGTTGATTAATCAGTTTTCTCAATTAATCTATTAGTTGTTTGATATCAAATTGTTAGACAATGGTGGACAATGTCTTGTTTTTTCGATAACCAATATATTTAGTTTGCTATCATAAACCGTGTTTCCATTAAAGTCGAATTTTGAAGTGAAATTTTGGAATGTCATATTAAAGAAAATGCAAATTAGGGACGTTTCCATCAACCGGTTTAGATCGAATAAACAAAGCTGCACTAACGTACTTTGGTCAGAAGATGGCAGTTTAATGTGTTGCTGTAGGCCAAACTGTCAGTAAACAGTAGTAGAAGAGATTATGCGAGAAAGAAAACAGAAGAAGAGTTGAGGAAAAGAGAAAAAATAATAAAAATAGGTTGCTAATCGGGCTAGTTATCAGGAATTAGATTGAATTAGGTAACTTATAATTGTTATTTCGTGTCAGCTGATCAGTCATGTGAGTTCAATATTTGCTACATCAGAAATGATTCGCAATTTTTCTTCAACTACTTTTCTAAAAGACAAAAAAGCACCTCAAGCGAGATTAAAAAAAATTTTCAAGCTTTTTCTCATGCCAATCAACAACATGGGCATCCAAATTTGTTGATGGAAACATGGCTACTGATGAGTAAAGAATCCAGAATATATTCACATTTAAGAAGCTGAAAAGAGAGAATTTTGAGTTTTTTTCTTAAAAAGTTCCTCAAACTGAGTCACTGATTGATTTAATAGTTGAGTCATTCATTAATTGATCATTCTTTGCAGTTTTAGTTGGAAGCAATTAATATTAGGTCAATTGTATCAGCAACAAGAGAGTATATTGCATCAAGAGAGTTCAAATGTGTTTAAAAAATCTGTCAGGTCCAATCACAGATCTCATACTCCTCTATGATCTATTGATTTTATTAAGAAGGTTAAAAAACAACAAAAAGATGTTTGACAGTGGTTTAGCTTCTGTTACGACAGATCTGTGGTATAAAACTGTCTACAGTGAGTTTCGGAACATTCACATCTGCTAAATAGATCAGCTTACAGGATACTTTGTAAGAACCCCGCTACGCATGTTAGCGACAACTCTCCGACAGCTGCACACTAGCATCTAAACTAACACTCCTGTAAGTCTGCAAACGCCCAGGTGTTTGTCTGCATCACAACTACGCTCAACAGATGCAGTAGGTTGTAGATGCTCATGTGAATCATGATGCAGTGTGCAGCGTGGGTGATGACTGTAGAGAAACCCTCCTGTACTTGGTTGGCCACACACAGAGTCAAAGTCTGACGGCGATGAGTGTGAATGTTCCTGCCCGCTAAGCATTAGAATATGAGACGCAGTAATAAATAAACCCAAGGGAAAACGCTTTCCCCCTGCAGGCTCTGTTTTGCCTTTATTAGTGTCTCACATCAGAAGGAGAAAAAAAAGCTGTTTATGGCGAGTTACAATGCAGTTTGTGATTCATTATGGCTGAAAGTAGCCTCTGTGATCATGCCTAGTACTAACAGGTCATCAAGGAATCAATGAAATTTCTTTCGATCGCCACCTTTTCTTTTTCTTTTCTTTTTTTTTTAAGCCTGCTGTCTTTTCCCATTTCTGTCTCCAAATACAGAAAATATAAAGGAACGCATGACTGAAGGCACATTTCAGTGTGTACATGTGTGTAGAATGAATCAATACATCCATCATGTAGAGGCCTGGTAGGCATGTCAATGACCCACTAATTGTTCTGGTACTCAGGATTTCCCTTTAGAAAGCTAAAATGTCTGCTGAATCATCAAACTGCCACTTTAAAATACATACATGCTCTCTCACACACACATTCAAACACACACACACACAGTCATGCCGCATCCTGTCGTGTCAGCCAATCAGGATTTGTATAATTGATGCCGCAGGGTTTCTGATTGGGCGGGAGATGTTGACAGCTCAGAAGTGGTTTGTTTGTGCGTCGCTTGTTCGACCGGTGTTTGTGGTGGATTGCAATTTTTTTGTTGATTATCCTCGGCTATGTAAACACACACAGGTGCACACAAGCACACACTGATATGTGGCAGAGGCATGACAAACACAAGGGGAAGAAGAAATTATCTGTATGTTTGGACAAACGGTTGAGCTGGAAAGACAGAGAGACAGGAAGATGAAGGAGGGATGAGGGAAACAGAAGGGATGAACAGAGGAGGAGGAGAGGCACGGGGAAAACTGCAAGCGCATTATGTTCAGGGTGAGTGGCAGGTCAGTTATTTTGCAACACTTGTTATAATTTATGTCATGCAAAGGCAAATTTGTGGGTGTAAGCAAAGCTGTATTTAAGTATCTGTATGTGTGCAAGTTTGTGAGGAAGAATGTGCGTTCGTGTGGAGAAAATTAGGATTAGAAACTGAAGGAGTTCAAGTTGAAGAGTTCCTCTTGGTTGACCTGTCGATGACTGCAAGCACCAACACACACAACAAACCCCCTTTCACGTACAATAAACACAAATCCTAAAGCATCAAACTGCAGAAGAATATCTAGTGAGACTGGACTTAAATAGATTAGATGTTTCATACTCAAAGTGTTTGGAGGCAGGCCCAAAACCGCAGGCTATGGCACTATCACATTTAACGGGACAGGAACATAATTACAAAATTCAGGCAGCATTCATTTTCCAATCAGACACAGTTTGAAACAGGCTGATGCAGACAGAGGGAAAAACTCCAAATTATTACAGGTGGGATTGACAGAAATGGGACCAAGTCCACCGCTTTTTCCTTTGAAGTCGGAGTAGTCAACATGCATCTGAAATAGCCTGCTGATTTAAAGTATAGCATGATTCAAGTCAAATATTTAACTCTGTTTGACCTCAAGCAACTCATGATGGAAATATCAAACTCTTGCTTAATCCGCTAGCTGTGTGCTGATTGGTGCTAGTATATGACAGGTTTAGAGCTTTACAGCTGGCGACTGAGGCTAAAAAAAGGCAGTAAACAATTACTTGAAACTCACTATAAAGCTCTTTGCAGTTGCAGATTAGTTCATAACTCAGTGCGACCCCTGTCTCATTTTCACTTGATACGTTGTTGTAAAAACACAGATTATAGCCACTTTAAAAAGAAACGCTTGCATGTATACAGAGGCTGCCAGTCTATACGGATGCCAAGATTAATTTCTCCCACACATTCAGCACAATATGGAATCTGAATCAAAAGAAGAGCATGTGGCAAAAACAAAGACTGTCAGCTATTAATTACAGGCTTTATCAGCCCTCATCTTAAACCACGTTACTGTGCAGTTTAATCAGATGCAACTGTGCTATTGCCATCTGGAGTAAGGGAGCATCAAAACAGAGCAGTATTGAGCTGCCTCTCTGGCACCAGTATGACAGCTATCCACCAATGAAAAATGATTCCCCTCCAAGTAAAAAGGCATCCTGGTATAGCAGTGTTACAGTGCCACCAGAGCTTCTTTCAGCACTTCGTCCTTCATTTGCTCAACTGTTTCTGTCATTTTTGCTGCTCAACTGTATCCATCTGTAAGACTATTATAGATGTATGGAATGAAAGTCTTTCAAAAAAGATAATGCTGAGATTTCACTTTGCAGTAAGAGTGACATTGAAGCATAAGGGGAAAAAAACATTCCTGTGAAAGAAAATGCATAAACCAGCCTATGCTTGTGTACTTCCACAAATGTTTACAAAAATACCAATCTACGAGCAGGTAAAGACTAGATAGTGGATCTAACTTAAAAATTCAAATAATTGCTTCATAACAGATCATGTAAAGACTGCTCCCTGGCAGGATCTGAGCCACTGAAGTGCCAAAGAAAATCATTGTCACCTCCGCTGTTTGCCAATTTAATTTACCTCCCAGAAAATTTGATCCCCAAGCTGTGCAGTCGTGCAGGCTTTCCAAAGGGAGGAAACAAAATTACAAAACCTCAGCAAGGAATGGGAGATTGGCTGCCACAGATATAACACAACACTGTTACAGAATTGCAAAGAAAAGTGTCTGGGCCGTTTCATCATAAAGTTGCACTAGATTTTCTTCGTAGTTAGATTGGGTTTTAAGCTTTTGTCCAGCTGCTCACACAGCTCATGAGTTTAACAGCCAATACAGTCCCAGTTACATATCAAAAAATCAACTCATGTCTATGCGACAGCAAGGGAAATTAAAAAGAGCCTTTATTTGGCTGCAATTACTCACTTGGTCACCATTGGTACTAATCTCTACAAACATATTGTACATATGAATGCAGAAACTGTGGGCAATGGGACCATATTTTGCTGTTGGAAGCATTATAGTTTCTGATTGAAGTCTGTATATAGTCCTGGTAGTATTGTCTACAACCATGTTTGTGTTGGCTTTGCTTGCATGGAGGCAAACAGTCCGTGAGGAGAGCAAAAGAGGTGGAACTCACCGAAATGCAATCTCAGAACCTATGGGCTTTCTTCTGATGACAATTTAGCCTTTTAATAGCTCAGCTAATTTAGATAAACGGTCCACTTGTGAAATAATCCAATCGTTGACGTCTTTTATCTCCACTCTCACATTGACAATGTCTCTGGTACACGGTAGAGGAAGTCTTGGTCCAGTTATCAATTAGCCAGATATCTCAACTCTTGGCCCCAGACATGGTCTTCAGTCTGATAGCCAGTGGCTTCTGAGACTGCTGTACATATAACTATGTGCACTTGGCACTTGTGACTTCCAAGTCCCCAATGATTTGAGACCAATTGGTGCAGGGTACCAGGGGGCACAATACCACCAACTCAGGGGGCAAAGATGTGAGCGGTGACATCAAGTACAAAATTCTACTCCACTCATAAGGCAGAGAGAGCAAGGCCTACTTAATGCCATGGTTCGCTGTTTGAGATTTTCTTGTCCACCATTGCACAAGTCTTCATGGTTCACCAATTCACAGCCTGCTGTAAATCAGAGCAGTGCATTAAATCTGCCTCCTGGTTTTTCAGACTACCAGGCAGAGAGGAGGCCTGTCCTAGAAAAAAGGCATATTTCAAAAGAATCCAAGGTACAATTGGTTTCTCAACTTTTTTGACTTTTTAAACTTCTTTTTTTTTTTTTACAAAGCTTTCTAAGTTCATTAAAGACTGGGTTGCTTATCTATGAAGAGTAGATGCAAAATGTGGCCGCCTCTAAAAGCAAAACTTTAAAGCCTCCACCAATCATTGTGTTTTTACCCAAAAAAAAGCATAGTGGCTTGGGTCCTCTGAAGTCTTGCCATGTTAAAAGATTATAGATACTTTTAAGAACTTCTTACTTAAGATAAGGTGCTAGAGCCAAAAGCACTCTGCTACGTTTCAACTCAGCTCTGATAAAATTGATCATGTCTCTAGAAATAAATTTTCTGGACATAAGGAGCAGACGTTTGATTTTCAGACTGCTGAAAAAGATTTTTTATGCAAGAGCTGTGAAATATGCATCAGAGATACAAAAACAAGGTCTTTATATAAGCGTTTAATTCCTAAATTGATGCAGCAGTGGAAGTTTTCCAGAGGTGTAAAAAAAACAAAAAACAACCCAAACAAAAACATTTTAAAAATCTGACTGTGCAATGTTCCAGGAATAGAAACAATTATCAAAATCTTCCAAATAGGATAGATTCCAACAGGATTTAGTCAGAGAGGGTGGTGAATACAGATGAGTATACACATTCTGATACACAGACACACACACACACAGACACACACACACACACACACACACACACACACACACACACACACAGTTACTTTCTCTCTCAAAAACAACATAGAGGTTTGGGAGGGATTAGTTGAGTGGAGTATTTCAGAAGAACTGTATTATTTTGGAGCCCTGCTGTGAAGAGACTGCAGTCCTTTTATTTTAAAGAGCATACACTTCAGTTCTTTTCTCTGATTTCCCATTTCTCTTCCTTCACTCCTACTATTTACCTCAGGGGTTCTGGAAGCCTTTTCTATCAATACCCCCTACCCATACAGCTGGAGAAAAAAAACACATGACTGAACAGATAGAAAGAGAAACACATTTCAAGCACTTAATGACTGACATTTGCAGATTTCCTTTTCTTAAGAGGTTCGCAAAAAGACCAGGATTAGATAAAACGTGTCTAAAAAACTAACAATCTTTATACATGACTCCTGCAGCCACAGAACCAAAAGAGACACAAAGATTGGACACTTTCCTTTTCAGACTTCATGGTAAAATCATATTTAGTGATGGGATATGGAAAGTTTCCTCTCAAAAGGGGTAAAAAATGCTTTTGGTGGTCAATCATTATCTTGTTATTGTATTTGATTACACCCCAACCCTGACTTTCAAGAAGTGTCAAGCACCAAAGCTGGAGCTTTGAGACTTTTTTCCTTATTTTTCCACCAGCTACTTCCTGGTTTAATTCAACAAATACACCAATTGTCAATGGTATTAATGTATGCGGTGTTCTAGGAACATCCTACCACAGTGGTACGACTACAGCACAACTTCTCATTATGACACAATTAACTCTTACCTTTAATTTCTGACCTCTGATAAGAGTTTAATGCCTAAATATTGTTTTTTAAGATTATGATGGCCAATTCTTGGCAATAAAATTTCAGTATTGTGTTAAAAGTCCCCAGCCTATCCTTCACAACTTAACAGTCTTCACCTTGACCAGCAAGGGCTTTCCCTCATCACCTTTCCACTCCCATCCTGCAGCCATGCCTCCCTCTCTCTGCTGTCTTCCTGCTTCTCAAACCATCATGACGATGACGCCTTACAAACTGAGTTTTAACACAGCTCTCCCATACCCTAATCAAATCCACTCTTCCCTCCCTCATCCCTCTCTCTGACAGTGATGGATGGCGGCCTTCACCCGTTTATCGCCTTTACATATTTCTCTGCCCATCCGCTTAACGACACACATTCATACACACTGACTCGTCATCCCTCTCTTTCCATCTTCCTCAAACTCTCTCCTTCCTTCTTTTCCACTCACTCTTAGCTCTGCGCACTGGGTTTCACTTCCCTTCAATTTTACACCCCTCCATCTCCACCATCTTGTGCACTCTTCTTCCATTTTCTTCTCTTTTCGTCTCTCCCTGCGTTCCATGCAGGTAGCCTCTTTCTGCATCCCTCATTTGTTGCCCGTTTCCATATCCAGTGTTGTCCCCCTCTCCCTGTGCTTTCTATACATCGTGGATGACTAAAGACGACAGAATACGACAGAGGAATGACAGAGGAGTGATAGTATCAAAAGGATGAGTGGGCTTACAGTACACACGACTGCCGCACGAAGAGGCTATGTGGGCGTTCTTTTGTTCCTTGCCTAGAGAGAGAGAGAGAGAGAGAGAGAGAGAGAGAGAGAGAGAGAGAGAGAGAGAGAGAGAGAGAGAGAGAGAGAGAGAGAGAGAGAGAGAGAGAGAGAGAGAGAGAGAGAGAGAGAGAGAGAGAGAGAGAGAGAGAGAGAGAGAGAGAGAGAGAGAGAGAGAGTGTGTGTGTATGTGTCGGCCTCCATATAATTATGATTGTGTGGGAAGGCTGTTTTGGTATGCTTGCGGTTGTTTCTGTATGCAAGCGCTCACCTAATATCAAGGGCCTGGATTATGAGTGAGAGTGCATGCTAGGAAGCCGTAGTGTGATTGAAAGAATTTCAAGGCCGCCTCTTTATTTGATCCATGCATTTGTGCCAGTAGAGCTCGTGCATATTTTCATATCACGCATTGCAGCTGAGCTCACGCGAGCAATATGTATTGTTAGTGGAATGTCAAAACTTCAATTCATTCCCAACTTCCACTCTCCACACCTAGTAGCCAGATGTTAACCCCTTCATGGCGCCGGCCGAGGCGAATGGCTGTCAGAGATTTTGATGGAAGCCTTGTGGTGTACCTATTCACACTGCAATCAGATCTGTGGATTACTGCGCTTGTGATAAGTGGCTTTTGAGAGCTAATACAAATCCCCTTGTTTATAAACACTGCAACACTCCCTAAGTCGATTACAGACTAATGGCATTTGCGCGTGCCAGAGAGAACGCACAAACACATACGCCAATATGCAGATGCCAGAATATAGATATACACACGCACACGCGAGCACACACACACACACAAACACACGCACGCGCGCACGCAAACACACGCACGCAAACACCCCATTGTGGCTGGCATTTAAGAAGTCCTGACATTTATAAAAGTCCACAGAGAATTAAAGACTGAGACCAAAAAGGGAATTAAGCCTTTAAGTGCAATAGGTCTTACGTGTGAAATAACTTACAAACAGACACATTAGAGCTTTTAAGTCATGCCTGAAGCATCTCTTAATTGAATGCTTCTGGTTAAAAAGTAATGCAAAAAAAAAACAAAAAAAGGCCTTAATGGAAATGCATCATTCTAAAGCTATTTAGCAGCTTCCTATTTAGCCGAGTTTGGCCTCACAAATAGAAGCGGCACCCTCCCGGGGCTGTGGTGGGTGTTTAAAACAGAAACTTTTGGAAGTTAGGGTGAGGTTAGGTGCAGCCTTGCAGCTCTGAGTCGTGCTCCAACACTGGGGGTGCACTGAGTAGTTCCTTCCACAGACGCTTTTAGCTCCTGTTCTAACTCTCACTGCATGCAGCCTTTCTGCTCTCTCCACCCGCCTGTTTCTTGCTCTCTGGAGGGTTGAGGGTTCACGCAGGGTAGCGTAGCGGGAGGTTTCCCAAAATAGAGGGAGGGAAAGAAAAAAAACAACAATAACATTACTAAGCTGCTGCGGACACTCGTACGGTCCACATGCCCACGAGCGCACACGCTCTGAAAACACATACACCTAGCCAGATTCAGCCATGTACTTTCATGTGATGGGATGAACAGACAGACAGACAGACAGACAGACAGACATGCACAGAGGCTTTTCTTTAAGTTTTGTCTGCTCTTTGTCTGATCTCTTTTCATGTTGTCTGTCTATCCTCTCCTCCTCTGTGAATTGTCTCTCTATCATCTATCTTTCATTGACTGTCTCCCTTTTTTCTTTCCTTCCCATAAAGTATCAAACAGGCTTGATACCAAAGGGCTTTTGGCCTTGTTGCTGTACGACTGTGTGTGTTTGTGCATGCTCATGCCTGTGTGTATGACATCTTATTGCAAATTCAGCAGCAATCTCTTTAGAGCAAGTGAAGGAAAATCACACACAGGAACACACAGACACGAGACAAGCATGGTGGAGCTAACAGTAGATAGTAGCTGACGTTAAACTCACACACACTATACTGCACCTGTATGCGCCGTCAGTTCAATGTGTTAAGATAAGACTTCATTGATCCCCAGAGGGGAAATTCAAGTGTTGCAGCAGCACAATAAACAGGCAGGTGAAGATAAGGGAAAGAAAAAAACGTATGCAAGATCATGTCTGAATTAAAAACCTTACAATACCTTACAGCAGTGTGCATACATATTTTGTGCAAAAAACACTTTTGACAACTAGTGCAGTGCCATAAATGCCTGAGAAATGTATGATATAAGTAATCTGACATGTAATATCTAATATCAAGTATATAAACTAGTCTATTGTGTGTCAATCTGCAAACTGAATATTGCAATATATATTTACATTTTATATGCTTAAAGATAGAAAATAACCAATGCAGTAATTGATGAGTTGCAGCCCAATTCTATTATCATCCCTGTTTTGTTTCATTTCCTATATTATGATAGATATATCTTACTTGTGATTGATCTAAATCTCCTAATACATAACACAACATTAGGCAGCAAGATGCACTGCCAAGTTGAAGTAACTACAAAAAAAAACTGACTGACTGCATGTGATGGATCCATCGTTAAATTGGAGAAACTCAAGGCAAATTGTTCGTGTTTGGGTGCATTTTCACTTTGTGCATGAATAAAGTGAGGGGAGATGCTATAAATTCAAAACAGAGAGAAAATATTGCAGAAAAGTCTGGCTTGGCTGTGAGGTAGAAGGTTGAGATATTGGAAAAGATATATTTGATGTTGTGGTACCTGCTGCAGTAGATATTGGTGTCGCATTGTTTTAAATATATTTGAATATATATTTATTCCCACAATAGCAAAAAATTTTCAATTGTGTCCACTATATTTTAAAGGACTCTAGTGCGATAGCTGAGTGGCTAGCAGGTATGTGCCGTGTCCAAACGAGTGGATGCAAAGACACCAAGCCTCAGAATACAAAGTGACCCACCCTAACAAATACTCATCAATTACATACATGATAACCAGCTTTAAATGAGAAAGACAAGGACCAAGATAGAAAGAAGGCTTGCAAGATGAGGTATGGAGTGAAAGAAAGAGCAAGAGGAGGAGTGTAAATGAATGGGACAGGGTGCTATCCATCTCTCTGGGTCAGATCGATCACAGAGCGGACGGATCGGTTACACCCAACTTGTGTAACTGTGGGTGTGTGTGTGTCAGAAAACTTCAATACTGCACTGCTCTAGTTGCAAATGAGATCTGCTCCCTAATAGAGGAAGAGCAAGAAATGACGGGGAGAGGGAGATGTAAAAGTGGAAAAGAAAAACAAGGCGGGAGGGAGCGTGTCTCTGAGACAGGCAGAGCACAGCAGCAGATAGAACAAAATGGTGTGTGTGGCACGTAGGATCTAATGGTGTGTGTGTGTGTGCATACGTGTGCATAGTTTGTGACTGAAAGTGGGAGCAAGAGCGGCAAGGAGACATGGAGGGCAGCAGAGTCAGCAAGCGATAGAGAGACAAGACAAAAAGAGAGGCAGAGTAGGTGGAAGAGGGGAAAAAAGAGGGGAGAAGGTGGTGGGGTAGAGCTGTGACTGATAACATTGTCGTACTCAGGTTGCCTCAAGGGCAGACAAGACAGAGAGAAAGAAAGAGAGGGAATGAGACATAGAGAAAGAAAATGCGGAAATTTACAGAGCAGCCAGAGGCAGAAGGGGTTATAAGATGGAAGGTGAGCAAGGATGGAGACACAGGATAGAAACAGATAGAAAACACAAGGAGGAGCACAGCAGTGAGAGATAAATGGTAGGGGAGGGATGGCAGAGAAACATGGAACAACTCCAAAGTAATGGAGTCAGAGGAGGATGACAAGAGGCAGGTGAGAGAGCTGTGGGGGGTGGGGGGAGGCAAGACACAAGGAAAATCATATTGAGGCTTTCACAAGGAGATGAAAATTAAAGGGGAAAGCAAAACGAGGCAGCAGGACAAAAAATTATTCATGAGATTGAGAAAGAGCAGGTAAAGGAGGGGATAAAGGGGTGAAGGAAAGATAAAGGTCGAATAAAGGAGAGTGTCACAGGCGGCGCAACAGGAGAGTGCGTGAGCGTATTGACATTCAGGGAGCTGTGGGGTAAAGTAAGCTGTCTGAGGAGCAGGCATTAGCAAAGCACGGGGGTAAGCTGGTCGTGCCAGGACTGAAGTTCCCCCTGCTCGTTCTACAACACCTGACGTTAGGGCTTTTCAGGGCCGCCGCAGAGTAGACACATTTTTAAGCAGCATTTCACTTTTTTTTTCCAGAGCGTTTTCACATTTTAGTATGCACGCCTCCACGGGAGCTCAGGAGAAGTCGACTTCCAACGACGACTGCCCTGGGGACTGGCTGTCACTGCAGGCATTCGTGACTTTGCCCCCCCCCCCCTTTCCCTGCACAATCACCAACCCTCTACCGCTGCAAGCAATTTTTTGAAACTGATGACACCAGACATAAGGAAATAACTATCTGTGGTACCATTTCGTAGTTATATTTTTAGGTTTGGTTTGAAAAGGGTACAGAGTTCCTGGTAGTCATTATAGCTCCCTAGAATGACCGGGCTCCACTCAAGAGATTGACAACAAAGCAGTGCTTTCTAACACATTGTAGCTTATGACGGGTCATATGAATGGGCATGAGCGTGTCTTTCTGCCCGTCCTATCAAATCAAAAGGCATTTCACTCCTTGACTAATAGCCCATCGGTTTAATGTCCTGCCCAAATATCCTGCTTCAAAGGAAAACGCATGACATTAAGGAAGTGATGATTCCATTCATTGGAGCCTAAAGTAATCCATAAGTGATGCATTCCCATCATCTAAGAGAAAACGTACTTACTTCCTTGTCTTTGCTTTAACAGCGAAAACATAAAGGAGGCTAAGATAAAAGCTCAAGTTTTCTTCATCTTGTGAAAATGTGATACTGGAGTTTGATAGAGCTCACATTGTAGAAGCACACCAAAACAAATCATGTAAGTGGGAGGGGAGTTTAAAAAACTGCAGGAAACCCCGGCACTTTGATATCAACACTGCTTCAATATCCGAGCTAAATACTAACCCCTCTTCTAGTTTCACACAGAAAGAGCAAAGCTAGCACCTAATGGAAAATATTGAGCCGGCAATTTGCGTCAACCTGTACAGTCAGCATGATATACGGTTATGTCTTGACGTTACTCAAAGTATTAGGTTGCATACATTATATATCACTCGGCAATCGCCGTGCTCGAGGCTCTACTCCACTGCACAAGTTTCAGATAGCTTCCTATAAAAATACACCCGTCTTCCTCCTGTGACAGTGTCTGTGTCTGTCTGTCTCTGACTCACCGTCTCATTCTCTGTCTCCTCTCTCGACTCACCGCGGCTGTGACTGTTATCAACAATCCCTGTCACTCTCGCTGTATCTAGGTTACGGTTGCTATGACAACTATTATGCATGCCAATCAGCGGCAGTGACTCATCTCTTTACCTTACCATCACATAGCTGCATTTAGGGAGGTCTGTGCATTACTTTTGTGCTTGACTTGAGTCTTGCAGTGAAATTAAGGCTGACCCACAGTCTTAAGGTGAGACACTGCAGGTATATAGGGTAATTTAAAAAAAACAAAGAAAAAAAACTTCTAGATATCACTATGAAATTTCCCAAGTTTGTAATTTTCATAAAGACAAAATAAATGCATTACAAGTTTTTAAATTTTATGTTTAGATATGAAAATTAGGTGTTAACTCATTGAATATGTGCTAATTTGCATATATTTCCAGAACAAAAATATGAACATTGAATAAAGCAAATTTCAAAGTTATTATTTTATGTTGTTGAAAATACTGTCAAAAGCCATTAAAAATATTCATCATGTTTTTAGGAACAAAATGTTCTATTAATCAGGGTATGAATGATATATAGACAAACGCCTCTGTAAAAACCTTCAGAATATAGTTAGGAATAAAACTGCTAAGTTTGGTGTCTGTAAGTGCAGCTGAAGTTGAGAATTATGGCTCAGAGCATGAGAAAGAACTTAAACGGCCTTTAAAGATTTCATACATTCTTAATGTAAAAGACTATTTGAATTAACTATTAACAACAACCAATATAGAAAAGCTTTCTAGCGATGCCTGTGATATTGAGGTTACAGTATATAACACACTCAACACAGACATGAACAGGCACAAATGGATCAAATACAGTTAAAAAAATACACCTAAATGTTTGATTTGGGGGTTTTCTATTTTACTATTCTGAAAGAGAAAAATAGCCCAAAACCTCAAAACTGACCTGTGATTTTGCCTGTAGTGTCTTAAGAAAGGGTACAATGATATAACAATTCTAATCCACTCTCACAGGTTTCTAGATAACCGTTACTATGGGGACTGTCCGTTTTCAGTCTTTTGGAATGTTGTTGCTAGGCGATACACTGTAGTGTAGAGGCGCATGGGACTGTGTGTTTGCAAGTGTATATGTGAGCGCTACAGCAAGAAAGCATTTGTTGCAGGGGCGTCCACCATTCCTCAATATGGATTATTTTATGCTAGAAAGCACCAAGTGGGCATTAGTGCAGAGTGGTACTCATTTAAGAGGAGGCCTTAGCCCACACAAGTATGCATGTGTGTAGAACAGGCTCTCGTTCCAGCTCTGTCTAGTCAGAGTAGGTGGAAGACAGAAAGCAGACACATAAACACACTTCAGACATCTCTTATAAACTATCTTTTCCCAGAGAGTGAGTATAAAACTTTTTCTCTTTGTCTCCCTGCAGGTCTGTGGATTTCCAGGCGTTCTACCATGCCTGTCCCCCCACCCCTCAATCCCAGCAGACAAAAACACCTGCCCCACACACACCTCCACCCCGAACAAAGGGCAGAACGTTCCAGCTCTCCCTCCCTCTTCCCTCCATCCCTCGTCTCTCTTTCTCTGCTCCCCCCTCTCCTCGTCTCATCTTTGTCCTCCTCATCCCATCTCGTCCACTGTGCTTGCCCCAGGGCCACCAAAAGAACCCTTCCTGACTCCGTCCCTTTCCCGGCGTTTCACTGGCTGATTGTGGTCACATGCTGCCTGCTGCCTTCTCTGATTGGAGCAGGGGAGACGTGGGGCGTGGTCTCGGCCTGTCCCTTCCACTGCGTGTGTCGAAACCTTTCGGAGTCACTCAGCACGCTCTGCGCTGACAAGGGACTCCTGTTTGTCCCCCCACACGTTGACCGGCGCACCGTGGAGCTGCGACTGGCTGACAACTTCATCACGGAAGTAGGCGGGATTGACTTTGGCAACATGTCTGGATTGGTTGATTTGACTCTGTCAAGGAACACCATCCATCTGATCCGACCAATGGCCTTTGCCGACCTGGAGAGTCTGCGCTCGCTGCATTTGGATGGTGAGCCAAAACAGTATCCTATTCTAACTTAACTACAACTCTGCTGGCTTGAACCACAACTCAGATACCAAAAGAGTTGGGATGCTGTGTAAAACACACAAAAAAAGAATCAAATTCAGAATGAGTGTATAAATCTTGTCTTTGAATTGTATTTAAATGTAGGTCAAAAAGGATTTGCAAATAATTGCATTCTGTTTTGACAATTTTTCACAGCATCCCAACTTTTTTGGCATTTGGTGTTGTACTTGGATATGACAGTTTGTTAAAAATATTAAAAATAGGAATAGTGCACCTTCAAAATGACCATTTCAAAACAAAACAAAAAAACTAAAAACTGAATTATTGATTATTTGAATGAATTGGAGGGCAAACTGTATCAATCAAGAAATGTCTAAGTTTGTTTACTGTGGAAGCATGTGAAGAAATTCAAAATTTTAGGTAACATGGGGTAAACTCATGTAAAGACTAAATTAAAAACTTTAATTAGTTATTCATATTTGTGTTTCTAGGTAATCGCTTGACAATACTGGGACCCAGGGACCTCGCAGGTTTGGTCAATCTGCAGCACCTGATCGTCAACAACAACCAGTTGGTCAAAGTCTCGGTTCAGGCCTTTGACGACTTTCTGCTCACATTGGAAGACCTCGACATGTCCTACAATAACCTCAGGAGGTGAGCCTGTGCCTCTGTTGTGATCACCCACACGCATCGTGCATTCACACAGTGTACTCTGTTCTGCTTTGTTAACTAGAAACACGCTGTAACGCTCCTCTCAGGAGTCAGTCTCCAGCGTGTGCTGCAGACGCACAGCTCAGCTCCCAAAATTTCAAGGCACAGTGGAAGAACACGCAAGAGTCAGCAAACACAATGAAGAAGAGCTCAAACTGCTGAGGCTGGGAGGAGCGGACTAAAAGCTCAGGAAATTGAAAGTGAATCAATTTTGATGAGGTCCTAATTTTCTTTGACTTCGATTTTGTTAAGATTTGATGAGCACACGTCTGAGCTCCCTCCACTGTGTGTGAGTCTGCACTGACATAGCTATTCTATATAGTCTGTCCTTTAGCGCACTGTAGTATTCCCCTCATCTCTAACTGGGACAATGGAGACAGCCTCAGTATGTATTCCTTTGGACTAAATAATAAGTCAGAACAATGATGATATTCTCTATCAACCCCCTATTCTCCTCTTCGTAGTGTCCCACTGCGGTGATGAATTCAGCAGCTTTTGGCTGTCAGTTCTGATTAAGATGTTTCATTTGTCTCCTCTACAGGAGCTCTCTGGCCTCTTTCCAACCTCCACCAAGCCATAAGAAAAGTGTAGAGAGTTTTAATGATGCATACATTAGCAACTGCTGTTCGCCCTTTTGTTTCGGGTTATTGAAAGGAGTCTTTACAGACGGAGATTTAAAGTGAGACTGTGCCACTCATCCTTTCTTGTCAAGGTTACTCAAAACTGGAAGCAGATCACGTCAGGTCAAGAACTGCTTTTAACTGAAACTGAGCTCAAGCGCTCGTCTATCTGGGACACGGGTGTTGAGCTCTGCAGCAAGGAGGGGAATTGCCAATTACAACTTTTTTCATTAAAAAATAAATAGCAAGTTATGACCCAATTATTGGTTGGCTATACCTGACTCCTGTTATGTATCAAGGCCTGTTCAAAAGATGGGCTTAGTAACAAATGAAAGTGTTTGTGGGCAATAATTTAGATAATATCAAAGAGGCATCCTTGTGCAACACTATCCTCTTTCATCTTTCTAGTCTACACCACAAATGTGATTTCATAAATCATTAAGCCTAGTTCTTCTTTCTTCTCACATGCCTATTGTCCAGAGACAGTATACTTTGTAGTAAAACACAGTGACCATCTGCTGTTGCAGTCAATAATTTACCAACTTTTCCTCTCCCCTTGAAGTGATTAAACTAATTAATTAAATTCATTTTATCACACAAAGCAATATATTCTCCCCAAATGAGCTTTGAAAATCAACTTACTAATGTGGGATATTGAGTGGTAGCTGGTTCTTTGTGCTCAGCATTCAGATTGTTTATCAGATAAAGCAGAAGTATACTTTAAAGAAGAAGGCACACACTATATTGAAGTCAATAAAGACAGGACACAAGATTAAATCAACAGTGTAGGTGTGACCCTGGCTTAAAAAATAAATACATTACTTCACATTTATTCTATTTTGCTGGTTCTCAGTCGTCAATCTTTACTGTATAATTTGACCAAAACTGTTTTTAAGTGAATGCAGGAAAAGAGGGAACAGTAAATGACTACAGCAGTGGGTCACAGATGGGACTGGTGAAACCCAGAAAAAGAGAAGGATTGAGAAGGAAAGTGAGCATCTGTTGTTGTATTCTGTCATTGATGCGGTTAGTCTTTGCATGTTCCCATTTTCCGCAGAGTAACTTAGAAATGTGCTCAGAACACAAAGCTCTGACTGATGGAATAGCAGCACACTCCTTGTTTCATTAGGTGTCAATGTACCCACAAGGGACACAAACCATCACCTGCATTAACACCTGACATTTATTTCAAGATATTAACTAATTCATCCACTCTTAAACATGGATAAATGACCAATCTTGGCACCAAGTCTATGGATTTATTTAATCTCCCATTAATGGTGAAATGTTCCTCTATTCCCTTGCTACAGGGTGCCGTGGGAGTCCATTCAAAACATGGCCAGTCTGCACACTCTCAACCTGGATCATAATCTGATAGACCACATAGCTGAAGGAGTCTTCGGGGAGCTGTACAAGCTTGCAAGGCTGGATATGACTTCCAACAGGCTGCGAACTCTGCCTCCTGATCCCCTATTTGCAAGGTAGCTCTTAAGCTTCTTCTTTTATGTTTCTCTAAGACGTGGCTTAGTGAAAATATTCTGTGGCAGAAGACACCGCAGAGCCACCAAAGCGGTTTTCATCAGGGGCGATCTGGAGCTGAAACACGGGGAGACAATAATGGCGGAAACATTTTCTTGTCACTCCATTTACCATTTATTATTCTATCCAATGATCAAAATGTAGAGTATGTAATATGTATGTATGTATGTAAATCGGTTTGTTCTTACCAGCCCACAGATCATGCGAGGAAACCACATTTTATTTCATCCTTTCATTTTTTGTTCTGTTATCAAATAAAAATGAAGCAGTGGCATATTTCACACAATGTGTAGCAAAGAATAAATCAGACCCTTACTTGTTTCTAGTGCCCACTAACTGGACAGTGGTAAAAAAAAAAAATATATACATATATATATATAAATCTTGGGATTTTGTGTGTTTGACTTCCTACAGTGATTATGTGAATATATTAAGTGTTAAAAGACAGGCACTCAAATCAGGCCAGTTGTAAAAAAAACAAAAAAAAACAAACATTGAATTTAAACTTTACTTTAATTAAACTTACATCAACTTTTTTTGCAAAGAGCTCTATGCATTAAAATTTAAATTCAAACATAATTGCTTCCATAAACAGCTTCTTAACTTTGCCATTGTTCTGTTTAGATGACTTTTCTCTCCAACTTGTTTTTTTCACCACAGTAAGCTTTATAAAACAGTCATTTAACTTAGCCAGCTGTGCTTTTTATCTCTGTATGGAGCCATGGAAAGTGCTATGCAGCAGCCTTCCATTGCAGCTTGCTTTTATAGTCCATTTTGCCTTTATGTATATAATGCACACACTCTGTGCTTGGTAGCCCGCTGCTTTATTGGCTTGATGTGCTGTATTTACCAACAATGTGCCATAGTTATACAGGTGTATAAGATACTATGCTGTACTCCTTGGCTCTAGGGACGTCTCAGAAGTAGTCTTGTTTTTATCCTTGAAATTTGCAAATTACTCCAATTTTATTTTGTGCATTCCAGCTGTAAAATGCTTATAACTACTAATGCTCAAGTGTTGCTCTTAGTTAGCTTTGAACTGCCTGTTGTGGATGTTTTTCAAAATCACTTGTTTTTCTACATTTTGAACAGCAAGCTGTTATTAACTTAAAGATGACCTCACTTTATGGTAAATTCATTTTTGTTCCTTTAAACTCCTCCTCTGAATCCTCAGCAATTAAAAGGGAACACTTTTAAATAAGAGTGCAAAAAGGGGGAAAGCTGTTGCAATTTTACACAGCAATTAAAAACGTGACCAAAAAACTAAATCTCGACTAGGAGGAAAAATATATTGATGAAAATGTTAACAAGATACTGCTATTTTGATGTTTGTGCTCAAACTGCTGATTACTCATCCTTCCATCTATTCTATTCTATCATCATCTTTTCTTATTGATCGGTTTTATAAACAAGTCAAACTAAAACTCCATTAAAGTTTTGTGCAATTTAACTGTTGACCCTCTTTACTGTCATCTTCAGGTCCCAGACTGGTGCAATAAGTCCCACCCCCTACAATGCCGTCATAAGCTTAAATTTCGGTGGGAATCCTCTGCACTGCAATTGTGAACTGCTATGGTTACGGCGGCTTATCCGTGGGGACGATATGGAGACATGTGCCACACCTCCTCACCTGGCTGGAAGGTAAACTTCAGCAGCTTAATGGAGTATTCTAACACACCAATTTGTATCTCTTTAATCATGAAGCCTAGAAAATAAAAGAAGAATAGTTACAGGTTGAATAATGTGTTGAGACTGAGTGAAAATCACTGTTTTCCAACCTTGTCTTGGGTCCAATCTGTCCTACAAGCTTTTGCTCTGGTCCTGTTTTAGCACACATCCAATTTAAGTTCTCACATTTTCTGACATCTTAATTGGATCATCATGTATGCAAGAATAGAACTGGAGCAAAAACTCACAGGACAGGTAGGCCTTATGGATGGAGTTACGAAACAATGATGTGAAATTGCTAGTCATTATTCTGATAGCTCACATTTTCTCCTCCCTGTATCTCTCTGCTAGAATTTTCCCTGTAGTCAAAAGTACGGAGTCAAAACAAATGACTGAGGAGGAAAATGAGCATCTGCTGCTGTCATCTGTCATGGCTATCACCATTAATTACACTTTGCTTATTCCTGTTTTCTGCAGAGTAGCAGGGGAAGTTGTTCATACTGTTGTGCCTTACTGAACTTTACCCTTAAATTGATAGACAAGAGCACATAGATCTTCAGGTTAATGTACTACAATAATCTGCCAAACGTACTTCAGAGGAATAAAACAAGACAAACTCCTGTACTTTGCCAAAAAAGGGATTCTCACTTATTGGCTTCATCCTTCTTTGTCTCTCAGATATTTCTGGTCGATTCCTGAAGAGGAGTTCACTTGTGAACCACCTCTCATCACTCGCCACACTCACAAGCTGTGGGTGCTGGAGGGCCAGCGAGCCACACTAAAATGCCGCTCCATTGGCGACCCTGAGCCAGTTGTCCACTGGGTTTCACCAGATGACCGCATCATTGCAAATTCATCCCGGACCAGCTCCTTCAGCAACGGGACCTTGGATATCTTAGTAACAGTTGCCCGGGACGATGGGGCATACACGTGTATCGCAATAAATGCAGCGGGCGAAGCGACTGCCACTGTGGACCTGAAAATAATCCCCCTGCCTCACCGGGGCGGAGCAGGCGGAAACACAGGGAATAACAACGTGAACACCAAAAACAACAGGAACGTGACCAATGGGATTTTACGGACCGATCCGGGCTCCTCTGATATCAGCACTGGGAAAAACGGAGGGATTAACAATGGTGCAGGACGTGGAGGAGAGGTGGAGGATGGGAGGAGAGCTGGAGAGGAGAACGAAGAGGGCGATGGTAGCAGGGCCTCAGAGGGAGAGAGGGCCGATGGAGGGAGCATGGAGGACGATGAGGGGGATGAGGGGGAAGGAAGAAGGGTTGGAGTACAAGGGGTTACGTCAACCTCAGCTCAGGTCCGATGGGATTTGGGCCGTTTGTCTACAGTTTATGCTGTCTGGATGTATCAGATACAGTACAACTGCACCGCCGACGAGACCCTCATCTACAGGTCAGTCCAACTCCGCTAAACACACTTTACTCACTATGCAAACAATGGGAGCCAAGGTGAAATGTTACGCTTACAGTAGCTCAGATACCTGCCAATAGGTATCTTTTATCTTCTTCTCTACATGCAGCCACAAATCAGTTCTGACTGTCAGTGTCTTCCCCTCTCAAAGGTGGATATCCTCTTTTCATGCAAATCTCCTTAAATATTTATCTATTACAGCATGACACTTCAGTAGTGCAACTGTTCACCTTGTACATGGATGGGTGGATAGCTCAAGGGAAGGATAAAGGGGGAGACAGATGAAGGGATAGAGGGGCGAAGGTAGTTAATAATTTATCTCCATCACTGTATGACACTGAAACCCAACAGGTGCACATGGGAGGACAAGTGGAGGGAATAAAGGGGATTTTGAGGGAGGAGAGCGTTCAAAATTTGTGACAGTGTGCAGTGGAACATGAAAACATCGAGAGCCAAGGAAGTAGTGTCTGACTCTGAGCTCCAGCAACACATACAGTAGCATGGGCCAGTATTAATGGACATGTCTGATGAAGTAAGTCAAGATCTTGATGGGATGTGTCATTTTTAATTTGAAGCAACATTTAGACCTTTAGTAAACAATGTCGTTTTGCATTTAAAATGAGATGCCTTTACACTTCACTGTCCGTGTTTACCCACCAACTCCCAGAGGAGGAAAATACTCAAACATTTATGAATTGGAGGTTAAGGGCTGCAGTGTTGTTCTTGTTATCACAAATAATTTAGGATACCACTGACACACCTTGCCCTTATAACTCATAGGTTACATTTTTGGGGAGAAAACATGAGGTGAGAATTTGCAAAGCTGCTGATCTTTGCTCGCTGCGTTTCTGTGGGCCAATTTGTATACAGTTTGACACTTGAGCCAAAGAGCCAAAAAGAGTAGACAAGAAATAGCAAAGAGTTCCTTTAAAACAAACAATTTTGGCTGCTTGGTGAACTGACATGTACTGCACTGTACATGAATTATGCCGGCATGAATTGAAGTTCACTACCTCTATTTACAAGCAAAGACTGATGAAATATTTATATGTGGGGTGGTTGCTACTGCAAAACAGAAACTGAAGCACTGACGGTGAGATGGAATAAGAGAAGGGGAGTGAAGGACTGCCATTTATGTTTGTTTTTCACTCTGCAGTAAAGCAGGGTCCGAATATGGTTTCCCTTATATAAAGGTGGTATTAAGCTGTTAGTAGAATTGAGAAGGGGTGAATGGAGCTAGCCATGTGACAGGAGGAGGACAGGGAAGACAGGCAGATGGAAAGATGATTGGAAATATGAAAAACTGTGTGCAGGTATAATCAGAGGGATTGAGGGGAAGCTACGGAAGATGGCAGCCAAAGGTGAATGAAAAAAAAGATGGATGGGGAGGAGGAGGAGGAACTAATAGTTTGAGTGATGGATAGAGCCGGAAGCGAAGAACGGGTGAATTTTAAGATAGGAATGAGGCCTCAGAGATTTCAGAAGTAGGAGGAGAGGGATTGAGGGAGGAGGGGAAGGTAGGAGATGGGCTAGACCCAAATCACCTTGGGAGAGATTGAGATGAAAGAAGGATCGGTGGAAAAAGAGAGAATGACAGACAGTGAGGTGGAGAAGAGAGAGGGGTGGGGCCCAAATGATCCTCAAGGAAAAAGCAATGAAGCAAAGGTGGAGACAGGGAGGGGAGGTATTTAAATCCATCACTGAAATAAAGTATGAGAGAAAACTTGTGTACACAACAGAAATACACCTGGGTATGGAAAAAGGGAAGAAAAAGTGTGAATGGGGGACAAGTTGGGAGGACCAGTGTAGCAGAAGAGAAAGGAGTCTGCAGAAATTTGGGATAAAAGAAGCAGATGAGAAGGACTTCTTTCAAAAAGGAAACAATGAGTTACACCAGGGAGCAGGAAGAAGAAATGGAGACGGGTTTGTTGTGGTGAAAGCAAAGAGGTGAAGAGGTGTCATAGTGAAATGCCATATCAAAACAGACAAGTGCAGATTCTGTGCTGTCCCATGACACATTTGTGGCAATTAAACATGGTGAACTAATTACATGATTTAATTGAATGAACCGAATGAGATCTTAACTCCCTCGCTGATCAGCTGCATCTACAATATTAAGAGATTAAAGGTGGCTTAGAGAGCAAAGCATATATGATGCATTGAGACAGTGGTTGCCATATGAACAGCAAGAGTTGATAAAACAGCTTTAAAAAATGTGCAACAAAAGCTGAACATGGAGCTTGTTGAGGTGGATTGTATTAAGCTACACAGCTGTTAATGATATTGCTTCAAATCCCATTTGCCCTGGCTGAATTTAGCTCTTGCACACCAAAAGGCGACACAGGTAAAATATCCCTCTCTAAGGGAACAAACTTTAAAGAAATAATGGAGCGGCAGCATCGGTAAAGGTGAGGGCTCAGCTGTGCAGCTTGAGACAAGAAAATGCTGATAGACACAAAGAGTCTAGCAGAGAAGCAAAACAGAGGCGAGATAAGCGTGAAAGACTGGGCCAAGGCAAGCGGCGCCACAGGAGAGATGCTGAAATTCAGCGAGGAGGGAGTAAGCGATCTGAAGTTTGACTAAACTCTAAACAAATCACTCTGCCAAACAAAACAGAGGGAAGGGATAACTGTCTCAAAGGAGAGATAGAGAAGTTGTGGCTATCTTAAAGGTGAAATTGAGATATAAAATTGGAAAAGGAAAGAAGAAAGGTTGAAAGAGGAGACGAGAAGTCTGAGGGCTTTGAGAGAGGAAGCAGGGAAATCAGTCTCCAAGGACAGATAAAGAGGAAATGGAAGGGGGGCAGGATTTGAAAGGAAGCATACCACAATGCAGCCGGGGGTTTTTCAGTATAGATTCTATCATGCTATCAACGTGCCAGTGCCAACCGCAATATCGCACCAGTTAGCTAGACTGAGAAGAGAGGAGTCGGCCAAAGGGAGTCTGGCTTATGAATTCAAAAGGAGAGAATGGACGAGTGA
Organism: Centropristis striata; assembly: GCF_030273125.1. Lineage (NCBI taxonomy): Eukaryota > Metazoa > Chordata > Actinopteri > Perciformes > Serranidae > Centropristis > Centropristis striata. The sequence continues at coordinate 22,471,012 of NC_081533.1, forward strand.
GATTTCATGCTTTCTTTTGGGGATTTGTGTTCATATTTTGTTGTTGTTGCTGCTGTATTTGTGCTTTGGCAGGTGGTAAAAACACACCAGCTCTGCTGAATTGAGAAGAGAAAAGGGGAGGTGCAGAGACAGGGAAGAAAACAGAGGATTTAAGAATGGAAAGCAAGGAAAGATAGGGGCAAACAGTGAGCTGCATAGTGAGACAGATGTCTATACCGTAAATATAGATGACAGAACAGCAGAGCCGAGTGTGGCTGCCAGATTTAATCATCTTTAAAGGTCAGTCGCATGCCAGACAACACCAGCCTCCATTTTAGCCTGGCTTGTCTAATTCTGATGGCATCTGTGACAATGCCAGGTGGGATGTCGTCCATGTGGCATCCTGTGGGCACCGCTCACCCCGTCACCCTCGGCTCCCCTGACACTGTCAACTGAGCCTGCTTTCCTGGAGCTCTGCCACAATTTTACAGTATCATACTTTGATTTGAGCGCAAGAAAATGTCATAGATCCTCTGCCATGGCATTCAGATATTCTGAAAAGCCCGCCAATACAATAACCAAGGATCTATGAAGGTTGCTGGTTGAATGTGAGCAATGTGAGCTACATGGGTATGTTTTTTTTTTTTGCCCACACGAGTCCAGCTTACCTGAAGGACAAAGAACAGGAGAAAGAATGTTAATGAGGCAGCATTTGTAGAGCGACCTCTGGTACCATCTGTTCGAAAAATTTGGTGTCTTTTCAGCAACATTTTAGTTTGCTGCAAGAATTCCATATTCGTAAGGCCATGTATGAAGGCGTGAGATGAACAGTTCAGTTGTAAACCACAGAACATACAAGGAGGGACATAATCCAGAAGCCCATCAGCCTCACAAAAAGCTGGTCAGGTTACGTTTTTGTTGAGTCAGTGTCAGATGTGTCAGGTGCCATATGTTGATTCTGTTACTTTACTGAATTATACTGTAAAGCCCCCTTATAAGATATAGCTAAATCCATCTGGTATAAAAGTATTTCTTGCAGGATTATCTTCTAAATGTACAGTATAGGTTCATTGGGTAAAACCTCTGAAACCGAAATACATTATTCAATATCTCTGAACTACAAGTGTCTTTTGTACGACTGGTCTTTTTCAGACATCAGTAATCTGATGGGATAGATGTTAGGGGGGCTGTGGCTCAGTTAGTAGCGGTTGCCCACTGATCAGAAGGCCAGTGGTTTGATCCCCGACCATGACAGCCTACATGTCGAAGTATCCTTGGGCAACACACTGAACCCCAAATGGCTCTGATGCTGCGTTCATCGGTGTATGAATGAATTTCCAATGGTGCCCTGGTAGCCTCGGCCTCCAATATGAATGTGTGTGCAGTCTGTAGTGTAAAGTGCTTTGGATAAAAGCGTTATATAAGTGCAGTCCATTTACCATTTAATATTTTCAATATCGATAACTCTCAGATACATACAATACTTCACTGGGTGGTATTAGTTTGACAGCCAAAAGTTTCATGGGGTTCAGGCAAGAGTGTAAGGGCTGTGACAATCTTCACAATCTCGCCCATTTCACCACAGGACCAACGTCCCTGCTGGGCACTCAAAGTGCCAAGTTTGACACAGAATTTAATAGGAAGAGAAATGATCACAAGGCGGAGAGAGGGGGAATTTGGAGAGAAAATCATGCAGAGCTTAAGAAATAATGAGAATAATGAAAGTAAAAGGGACACACAGTTCAAAATGACAGTGTGAGTGTGACATCCACAGGAAAGGAACATGCTGAGACACCGGCAGTTGAGAGTGTGGGGAATGGGCAACAAAAGAGGAAGATATAAGCATTAAAGAAATTATTGGTAAACTGACTGCACTTATACAGAGTTTTTCTAGTCTTAGCGACCACTCAAAGTGCTTTACACTACAGACGGTGCTCATGCACCCATTCACACACAGCCACATACAGCACTTTGGGATTCAGTACCTTGCCCAAGGATACTTGGTCATGATGGCTGCCATGGTCAGGGATTGAACCACCGACCTTCCAATCAGTGAGCCACAGCCGCCCGAGAACCTGGAAATAATGTCCACGGCAAAAACGCTCGTTTGCTGCTCCCTATTACATAATATATTTGACTAATATTTCAAACAGAGTGCAGAACTGGTCCATAAATATAATTAAAAATGTACAGAGGATTTTTTTTTTTTTGCTGCATCAAAGTACAGTATGTGGTATGAATTACTTTAAACATTCAGAGGTGCTTTGAGGTTTTGTCACGCTGCATACGGCTCTTTGTTTTATGAAATATGAGATAGCTGAGGAAACTAATATCAGCATCCGATTTTAGCCCTCTATGTGCCTGGTAACCAATACACGAAATCGTACAAGAAGTAAGATAAGTGCATCTGCTGAGGCAGGGATAGATAAGGATGTAAGGAGAGATATAACAGTAGGGCAGAGGAGAGGCAAGCAGAGACAAAGATGGAGGAAGGAAGAGAGAACAAGGCTTAGACAGCCATAAGGAGGGGGGACGGACGAGATGGGGTTGAGAGTTGAGAGAGTACCCCAGGGGAAGATGTAATTAAGTGTTAAACTACTGTGTCAATACATGTGTCAACTTGCATCAGAGGCAGAGGACGGAAGGAAGAGAGAAAGGGTCAGCACTCAATACTCATGTCAACTTATATTATACTGTAAGGTCAGCGGAAGGAGGAGATTCATACTACCTTTTATGATGCGACTAAAATAACAAGAGAGAGAAATGAGGGAGAAATACAAATACTGGGGGATTGGGGAGAAGAAGGAGGTCATAAAAAAAAGGAGCGGGAATAAGAGGGAGAAAACAACTGAATGAGACGGCGCGGGAAAATCAGGCCAAATGAGGGAAAGCAGAGAGAGAAGGATAGATTAAGGAAAGCGAAAAGACAGAAGGAGGGATGAAACAAAATACAGAAGGGAGGGGGGGAGAGAGACTGACAGAAAGACAGATCAAGGAAAACAGAAGAAGAGATCAGACAAAATTGAGGGAGACAGCCAACGAGACAGTAAACAGTCCGACAAAATCAAGACCAAAAATGGAAGAAAGGGTAAACGGACAAAAGACATGACATGGAAAAAAGGAAACGAGGGCAGTATAGATGTCAGCCAGAAGAGGAGATAATTGCTTTGTTGTTCCTGCTCGTCTTTCTCTCTCTCTCTCCCCTGTCTCTCTTGCTCTCTGTGCCCAATCTTGTCTGATGTCAGACCACCAGACTTGGTAACGCTGATAGAGAGGAAAAAAAAGAGAGGGAGGAATGAGGCAGTGAGAGAAAGAGAGAAAGAGGGAGGGAAGAGAGGGATGAGCAAAAGGGGACAGGATTCTACCACTCCTATATCCCCCTGCTATCACTCTTTTCTTTCCTCTCTCTCTCTCTCGGGTACTAATAATTACTCGTTTCTGTGTCACCAGCTTGAACAAAGCACTCCCTTGTCTCTTTCACTTTCTCCCTGCATCTGTGTGTATATGCGTGCCTTTGCAGGGTTTAACCATAATTAGAAGCACAGGGACACATGCGCACACATTTGGCATGTGAGGTGACGGAGCACAACGCCAGTGTCTGCAAATACAGGGAAAGTAATGAGAACAGCAGCCCTGCCTCTTCCACATAACCATTCAATCAATTCATTTTATTTCAGAGCAGCAGTCCAAGTTATACGTGCTGCACTTTATATTCATGATCATATATTGTCTCAAGAGCACTGTGGATTTAGGTGGATATCATTTCACATGTCCAAAATGTGTAGCGTACACCGCAGAGCCGTGCATTCGCCTGTACATGTGACAGCAGCGATGTAAATATGGTTAAAAATGCATAATGCAGTGAGTGGTTGCGAATCAGCATATCAAAGATGCATGCATTTTTGAATGAGTCCAGGTCTTCCATGTATATTTCAGTGAATTTGCTTGCCGATTTATTTCACAAAACAACTAGAGATGTGGTGAGGCAGAAGAGGAGAGGAGAGGAGAGGAGAGTAGAGGAGAGGAGAGGAGAGGAGAGGAGAGAGTGAGAGTGAGAGAGTGACCTTGGAAGCTAAATAATGGTACGTGGTTATGGCTGTGGCTAATAGAGACATAGTAGAGTGATTGTAAAAAGGAGAGAGGCTGGGGGGGTCAGGTAGAACCCGTTGAGAATAGCAGAAGGATTTGCAGCGAGCAGAGCTGATTGGCTGCAGAAATACAGCAGAGGTAAAAGACAGAGAGAGAGACAAAGGAAAGAAGGTGCAGAGGGAATGAACACTTCTAAAAATGTAAGTCAAGTAGTAAGAGGGTGCCATGAAAGGGGTCAGAAATGGAACAAAAAGGAGTGCACCGGTGCAGATTTAGGTAAAGGGAAAGACTGGACGGGTGATTACAAAGCAATAAAAAAGGGGGAGAGGATATGGAGAGATAAGGGTAAAGGACTGATCAGCGAAAAGAAGAAATCTATTCATAAAAGATGGATGGAAAAAGAATAAGGGGGATAGATTGAGGGAGGGAGGATTGAATAAGAGCTGAAAAGAAGGATGGAGGATAGGGTGATAAAGAAAGGGGTATTGAATGGCAGGATTAGGAAATGACTCAAGGCTTCCCTCAAGGTGTGTATGTGTGTGTATGAGTCATGGTCACACAATGGTGAACCATTTGAATAGTTTGATGCTGTGCACCAGTTTATCGCACATAGCATAGACTGCAAAAAGCTTCCAGTTGTTAATCCACACACATATATATACACACAGAGAAATTCATTTGCCACAGTATAATTCATAATGCAACTATACTGTATCAGGTAGTCAAATGGGAATCAGCACAAATATTGCTTGTATAAGACTTAAGCAATACAGCTTCTTTTTTTGCACTGAATGCAATAAAGCCTGCTACAATATATCAGCAATATTAATCAGACTGAGACACTCGGCATTGAGGGAAAGGGGGGACAAGAGGTACCAGTGTGCGTCAGTATATCAAAACTCATTTAATTGAAACCTTTGTTACAGGAAGCGGCCTCCCATGCGGGTACACCGCTCCCCACAGTGATGGTCAAGTCTCTCTGCCTTGTGGAATCTATCAATTATACACAGACACATAAAAGCCCTGGGTGAACTGAAACCACTGTAATATTTCTCAGGCCCTTTTTACAAGCCTATAATATGACCAAGGCCTTTTATTCAGAAACAGAGGGAGCGGCAGCGTTACGAGTGCTGCTCCTTGCATATTTCATGCAAGAAATCTGATGGAGCGCCATGTCTTCGTACTAGTGGACTTTACAGGGGCATTTCAATATCCCCCAGTGTGACTGATTGCCCAAGACAGGCTTTCATTATGGGTTTTCATTCCTCAGATATTTGGTTATAATGCTTGAGTTTGATTTCACTTCTTAAGATGAATAAAAAGTGCTTATTTAAAACCTTCATTTTGCAACTTTCTTGCTCAATTTCAGTTATAGCTCTGAAGTTTTGGGCCTTGAAATACAGTCCGTGTCCCTCATTTCACAGAGCTGCCTGACACCTTGAAGAATAACAGTTCTTTGTACGGACATTAATTGGAGGAGACATTAGAACGTTTTCAGCTATTTTGAGAGTAAGAATGGTTTACCGATTTCATTAGTATATAGAGGTGACAAATATTCTGGGAAATGAATTAAATTAAACAGATTTAAACAGATTTAATGTGTGGATATTGCATGAAAAGATGCTTAGTACTGCACTGTTAAGCCAACATTTGCCATTGTCACACACACACACACACACACACACACACCTGGCCTGAGTAGCTCCTGCACTGAGAATAAGTTTGAATATGGATTTTTTTCTCTTCTAAAAATCAACCTTATCCAGTGGTCATTAGGTGGCTATAATGAGAACACCCCATGCGTCTATTCAGATTATATTGGCACAGTTTATATTGTCAGGTAGTGCATTATAATTCCTAATTAAATCATACTGAGCTTCTGCTGGAAAATAAGGAGTTTGGATCTGTGCTTGCTATTTAAATCAATCCAGGAGCTTTGCCAAGGCAGCGTAACAGAGTTCGCAACATGTGGTTCTTTGCAAAACAAGTTTAAAAAAACATTTAATCCTAAATTATACTTGTGCAGTAGTTGGTATTCTGGGGTTTTGTTCAGAAAAATTCTAATTTTGTTCACTTTTAAGCCTTGAGAAGTCAAATCTAAGATCAATATTCCTACTTAGTAACCCAAATCCATGGGTCTGCCCGCTGGCTTTCATAGAATAGGCTCCTGCTTTTGTTTCCCAGACATCTAATCCCATAATTTCTTAAACACTGATATAAATATGTTTGTGAAAATTGTCAAACTGATTTCACATGTATTCCTTGCTTAAGTAACAACAGCGAAACTACTCCTGATTTAAAAACTAAGAACAAGAAGGCTGAGTTGTTGGTGTCTTTATTTTGAATGCATGTGAAACAGACTAGGGTCAGGGACAGTCTGTAGTGGCTCACCCAGTGTCTGAGTCACATTAGATGGCATTTATAAAGATGCAGCCCAAGACTAAAGGGAGCTGGAATGGTTCGCAACACACGATACAAATAAGCCCTTTGATGTAGCGAGAAGAGGGAGAGAAAAAGAGGAGGTCGGAAAAAAAAAAAAAAAAACGCAGAGGAAAGAAAATCACTGACAAAATATCCATGGTAGCAACATTTGAATACACAAACACACACTTGCCCACACAAGAGGCTTGGACAGCAGAGGCTAAAGTCATACCCATCAGCGACAGACACTTGAGCAGTCCTCCAGTCTCCCACACACACTTTACACTCACATGTCACATACACAAACCCACTGACATGAAAATAGATAGATTTTTATTCTAGTCCTAAATACAAGCATGAACACATGCACAGAGGGAAAGGCATGTGATACAACTTACATAAAAAGCCTGTTCCCCTCCGTCCTCATCACCACCTCTCTTCATTGTTTTTACCCTCTCTCCATCTCTCTATTTTTCACCTCTCCCCTGTTTGTTAGTTCTAACGGCTGCTCGAACACTTAAAATGAGGACATATTCAAAGCACTTCTCCCTTTATTATCCCACGCAAGCACTCGCTCATTACAGACACACGCAGGAACATATTTGCAGTCAAAACACAACACCCTCACTTGTGATGACAATGCATCGACAGATTCATTTCCTATAATCAGAAACCACAAAATGCCCCAGCTTCACTGTAATCCTAGCCCTGACCGTTAAACCTAAAATGGCCTCTTTTTTTAAATGTGAGGTCCCACAAAATGGCTTGACGTTTGCTTCTCGCAGGGATTCAAGTACGAGCACGCACACATACACACAGCCCTGCACTGCAAATGAGCAGACAGAGTTCTCTTTTCATGTTCCCTGGGCGCGCTCTCCATCAATAGCCTCATTTTCCCTCTCTCCCCCTCCTGCAGTATCCACTCCTGCGCTGTTTCTAGCCATCCTTTCACCCCTCCCTTCCTCTGCTTCTTTTCCAATATTCAACCCTTTCTCCTCAGTTCCATAATAGTCAGTATTTTCAGGCTCGGCTTTGAGTTTTTGAAGATATTTTCCATTTCACGACACATCCTGTGCTCAACAAGCTTATTAATTTAACTGATCTCTACTTTTCTTATTCTTTCATCCCTCTTTAGAATTCTCCCGTCAACCAGTGACCGCTTCGTGCTGAAGAACTTGGTTTCCGGTGTGGACTATAACCTGTGTGTGCTGGCCATTTTTGATGACACAATCACGTCATTAGCAGCAACGAAGGTCCTGGGCTGTGCCACCTTCTCCACAAAAGATGTTTACCCAGCATGCCGCTCTCTACAGGCACATTTCCTGGGCGGGACACTCACCATATTGGTTGGCGGTGTTGTTGTCGTCACCCTTCTCGTGTTCACCGTGGCACTCATGGTTCGCCACCGTGTTTGCAACCATGGCGATCACATGATATGCCACAACAGCAACACTGAGGCAGGAGGCGGGGCCTGCTGTCAGAGTGGAGGTGTAGGGGGCGGGGACAAAGGGGGAAACAGTAGCGGGTGCTACCAATCAAATGGTTCCGGGGACATGATGATGGTGGTCCTGCCCAATGGCCTGCCATCTAAGAGAGGAGGGGAGGGCAAGGAGAAGGACAAGGAGAAGGAGAGGGAGAAGGAGAAGGAGAAGGACAAAGAGAAGGAAGAAGCAGATTCAGCTTCCTCTCTGCCTCCAAAACTCCCTCCGAAGCCCAGGGCCAAACCTAAAGTCAACCTGGAGCAGTTTCTTTCAGCTGGTGGGGTTGTTTCGACGACGACGACAGGGGCAGGAGGGGAGATGGCGTTGGTGGTGAGACAAAGGAAGCTGGACAAGGCCCCGCCATACAGCCCAGACAGTGACAGAACTCCCCTCTACTACTCCCCTTCCCCTTCATCCACCCTGCCCCGTCAGTCACACTTCAGGGACCGCCCAAAACCCCGTCTGGAGCGAGAACTGGCCAATCGTGCCAGTTTCTCTCTGGCTGCACCCCTGAGGGACTCAGAGCTGTTGGACTGGAGAATCAGTCCCCGAGGCAGGGACAAATGGAACTCCTCACAGGCCTATCAGAGCCCTCTATCCCCTCTAAGCCCTGCTTGCGGGACTGTTAGCAAACGGCGGCACTCGCTGGATATGGGCTCCTCTGTTGCCCTAGCGACTGATGCAGCCGCTACTGTTGCCAAGCGCTATGGTGCTGTCAATTATGCCAAGCGGCTGAGCGTGATCTGGACAAGACGGAGCCAGTCTCTCCATGGAATGCTGGTGCAGTGCGCCTCAACGACTAGCACAACTTCTTCGACAGCCAGCGATGAGGAAAGTGCCGGGGGCTTTGGGGCGCGCTGTGAGTTCCAACAGGGATATATCCACGCTTATAACACCACCAACTCCAATTCTAACACTGGGATCACTGTGGGGAAAGTGAGCAGTGCAAAAGACAAGGGGAGGCAAACAGGGAAGGATGGAAGGAGTGCTGAAGAACTGGAGGAAAGTGTTGTGTAGGGGGTTGACTGTAATAAAAAAAAAAGTTAAGAGGGGTAAAGGCTCTGTGAGCAAGTTTGAATGGGATCTTGATTGGAGGAGGGCAAAGAGGTGAAGTCAGGGGAGAGATTGTGGGTGAAGGACACGGAAGATGAAGTGATTGCAGACGAGGAGGGGAAGGTTGTGAGTTTAGATGAAGGGAGAAGAGTAAAATTGGTTTGAGTCTCACTTGTGCAGCCCCTTGATTTGCCCTGGGAGAAGTGAGGAAAAAAAGAGGGGAAAGTGAACCTGGAAGTGAGGTGAAGACTTTTAAGAGGCTGAAGAGTGATGGGCAGAAAAATAAGTGGGGAAAGATGCAACAGAAGGAGAGGGAGAGTGGGAAACATAATGACTGAGTGGTTAAAAATGGTCTTTAAATGCTCAAAGCTGGGCTCAAGCTGTATCCGTTAAAATTAAGTGATACAAGACTTTTAAAAAAATAGAAAAAAAGAAGGAACACAAAAACAAAACTCGAGAAATCTAGACAAAGAGAGTGACAGTTGTAGGAACAGACAATGTGAGTGATATATATAGCCACAGAGGGAGAGACATAATCAAACAGGGGAACACATCAATAGAGCAGCAGAACAAAGGTTATATAGCAGAGGCAGAGATGGCGTGAGCCTAGCTTGGATCTCACTAAAGCCTATACACTGATAGAACCAGACTCTCGCTAACACTTCAACTCTCCAGGGCCTCAGACCCCCACACCACCACCAGGGTTTTCACTGGATCAAAAACAACAACAACAACACAACTGGTAATACTGGAGAAACACTCTTCTGTGACAAAAACATGACCCTAAAAGAAGATTTGAATGACACAGTCCTGCTTTGTTATCTCTGTTTTTTTTTGGTTTCGTTTTTTACTCCAACAATGACGGCCATTTTGAAACTCTTCTCCCAAACACAATGAATGTGACTTTTATGTGTCCTCTGTGGCTGGACAATGATTTTGGCTTGCCGTGCCTGCGGATTATGGGAGCATAAATACAGGGCCGGGTGCATTGGACATGATCAATCGATACTGGCTGGAAAGAGCGAGTGCAGCACAGACATTATTAAAAGAAAGACATCGGGATTACAATGGAGTCGATATGGATTACAAAATACAGGAGAGAGGGGTGCACGATGGAACATGTGCGCCTGTGCATTCTGAAAGACAAGATCATATTGGATGTCGGATCATAATGGACCAAATAAATGAACAATGCTAATGGATGCACAAATGTGCATGCATTGACGGATCAGGGACAGGATGTGTGTAAGTGTGCCTGTGTGTGTTTGTGTGCGCACATGTATATGAATGTTTGTGAGGAGGCAATCCAGTAAACTACATCCGTGTTTAATAAGGTTTAGCGCTTTCTGGACATGCTGTAAAATGGAATAAATGTACAAATTTAGGATTATTGGCGGGAGCAACGTATGAGCAAAGTGTTTTAAAGAGACTTTCACCAAAACCACTTTTTCCAGCAATGTAGCATGGTCAGAAAGCAGCAAATGTTAAAGGGGAATTTCAAATTCATTTTTGTGACTTCAGACTTCTTTGTGCCACATGGATTCACTTTCAATCCAAACAGTGAATGTTTTCAGAAAGGAAGCAGATATGAAAAAGAAAAAAAAGCCACCTACAATATAAACTCTTCAAGACTTTGTAAAACTTATTATGGGACGATTGATCCAATGGCACAGACCACAGACTCTCAAAAACGTCTATCAAAGAGAAAAAAAATGAAAAGAGAAAACTTGAAAGTACATATATATATAGTATATATATAAAATGATGTTACTTGTCGCACCATGTGTTTCTGTTTTTCAAAGTTTTCTGGGGAATGATGTTAGGATCAAATACAAAATATAAAATGTGTGATTTTTTGTTTTAGACAAAAAATCGTCATGATTACAACAAAAAAATGGTGATTATAACTAGGCAGAAAAAGATCAAAACAGATGTTGAAGATGCACACACACACACAGCACAAAACACACAAACTGGCAAGCACACACACTCCAAAAGACAGACACACTCAAACAGATGCCTATAAAACAGAGCCAACTACATTAATAATGATGACTTTAACCATTACTGTTGTTTCCTTTCTGTTTTTATTTCATTTTGCCAAAGTCAATATTGTTCTCTGGACTTGATATAAATAATAAAAATTACATGTATGGAACAGAGACGGACTCATTAACACAAGGGAGTAAGTTGTGTGTTGCGTTTGTGTGCAGACGTACTTTACTATTTTTGTACTGTGCTATTTATATGAGCAATAGATTAGTAAGTTGGATGCAGATGAACAGGAAATGCTGGCCTTTTGGTGTAGTTTGGGTTTGGAGAGAAATGTGAAGATGACTCAGTCAGAAAATGTTTTGAGCTCAAGGCAAACTTGTGAGTCAAAGAATCTTCAGCGCATGCACGTCTGAGTTGTTTACTTGTCAGTCAGCGTTGATTAGAAGGTAATGGTGAAGTAAACCCTCTTGAGGTAATTAAAAAAACAACATATGAGACAGAAAAGATGGCGGAAGAAAGAAAAAAACTGAGGTAAAGGAGATCAATAGTTCCAGAAACAAGATACGAGTAAACCAAAGACTAAAAACAGAACAGATACACTTGATATGACACACAGAATAGGAAAGAGATGAAGTGACAACAAACAGATGGGTGGATTGAAAAATAACTAAATGCTGTCAAGACTAATGGATCATGATTCTGATGCTTTATTATTACCACCCATATCTGCTGGGTTTTTAATGTAAAACATTACAAGAGCCTTTTGCTGCTCCCTGCAGCTGAGTTAAATACTAATTTAGCAGCAAAGCAAAGGCGTGAGCTGGCAGCAATCTGCAACTGAACAGAGCCAATTAAACTTCTAAAAATATAGATGAGCAGAAGGGGAGACAACAGTACATTTGAAAACATGATCTAGAAAACATCAGTTCATTTATCCATTTTCTTTATCTGGGTCACAGTGGCAACTGGTGGAACATGGTACCCCAGACCTCCTCTTCCCCCAGCCACGTCATCGCCCTCTTACTGGGGGATCCCGAGGATTTCCCAGGCTACATGGGAAATATAATCCCATCAGCATGTTCAGGGTTTGCCTCTGGTTCTCATCCCAGTGGGTGTATCCACAACACCTCCATAGGGAGGCGTCTGGGAGGCAGGAAACAAAAACAGAGAGAGAACGGGGCTGCACAGAGCAGCGCACTGCTGCTCATTCTCAGTTGGATCAGCAGTACCCGCATTAGAGAGTCATTTCATTTAAATATCAAAAGTAGTGCTTATTGGAACCAAAGCCTCACATCCGTGAAAAGAGGGAGAAAGGCAGACAGGGATGGAAAGAGGTGAAAAAAAAATCCTCAATCTCATTCTGTGTTTTCATCTAGCTCTCCTCTCACATGTTTTCATTTTCTATTAAGCCCTTTGCAGACGCTGCTAAAGGCCCAAAATGGAGTGTGTGAAAGAGAGAGAGAGAGAGATACTGAGAAAGAGAGAGAGGAATGTGAAAATGCTGACACACCTAGAGATGGACAAATAGATGATGATGAGCAAGGGAGAGAGGGAGAGAAGTGAAGGAAGGTCATTGTGTTTAGCTTTCATTGCGTGTGTGTGTTTGTGGCTGAATGTGCTCGTTCTGTGTGTTGGTTGGTGGCATTTTTGTCACGCAAGCACTTTGCCACAATCTATTACTGACAGGGTAACTCATGTGTGGTGTTACACATACATATGTTGTCTTGTCTCTTGAGCTCTAGACACCAGACATCACCAGAGTGGCAGACAGTGTCCTAATTTGAGGACATCAACAGTGACACCAGGAGAATAAAACGAGAGAGAGAGACACTTTGTGTACGTGCGTGTGTGTGTGTGTGTGTGTCCCAGGATATTATATTAAAGGACAATTTGATTTGAGACTCATAAGTGGCCACATTAAAAGCAGGACTGAGTCTGTGCACCCGTCACCTCTGAGAAAGAGAGTCGCGTGTGTGCTTGTCTGCCAGTGTGTGTGAGTGTGTGTTTGTCTGCCAGTGTGTGTGTGTGTGTGTGTGTGTGTGTGTGTGTGTGTGTGTGTGTGTGTGTGTGTGTGCGCGCACTTATGTGTGACGGGCAAGAACAACACAGTGCAGAACACCAGCCCTCCCTCCGCTTTCTCTGCCGTAGGCAAACCCTGGCCCAATTTGACTAATTAAAAAAATGCTGAGTAACAAACACACACATCCACACACAAACTCACCTTTTAATGCAGGCATATACAAAACATACACATACACGCACTGCAAGATAACCTTGTGGCAGTGTTGGTTACGTGTTTCTGCGTGCTCACGGTGTGTGTGTGTGTGTGTGTGTGTGTGTGTGTGTGTGTGTCTTGAAAGGCCATGGCTGCCTTTAGCCAAACTTCCTCTGACATTTGCGGTTTTTATCAAGGTATGATGCATTTCCCTGCAGTCTGCTGAGTAACTGCTGACTCAGCGCACACCTCCTGCACTACAGACCAGTTGGACCAGTGCTGCACCGTGCTGACAGAAACCAGCTCTGCACCACAGCCAAAGAAGGTCAGCGCATTAAAATATGATTACCAGCCAATGGGTTTTTCCATGGCAACTCTGCAGCTGTGTTACACATAGTCTGAAAGTATTAGTTGAATTCTTTTGATGAGGGACCTTAAAGCAGGAAAGATACAAAAACCAGCTGAACAGACCTCAGGAAGTCCTTTAAAACATGACTCAACCTTCTATGACTTGGCTGCGGCTCAAACTGATTTAATAAGTGCAGACATTGTAACTTACAGGGACACAGTTCAGCTCAGAAGAGAGACTAGTAATATTGTAAAAGAAATAATTGGGCACTAAAAACAGATTTTAATCAATTATTGGGCACGTAGGGCATAATAAAGACGATGCTCTTCAAGCTCTCGTTTTTTAATTATTCTACATTTAACAGTTGTAGACTATAGTGAATATTGAGTTCATAAATATCTTTACATTGTTAACTTGACTGGGACATATTATGCTCATTTCCATGTTAATACTTACTGATACAGATATAGAAAAAACACATTTTTAAAAAATAAAGTGTGTCTGATGGTGTCTGTATGAAACACTCTATTGTAGCACCTGCCTCTTTAACCCTCTGAACCCCAAAGCATCTGAGGGCATTTTTCTTATTGATTATACAAACATATCAATAATAAACATATTAATCCCTCAAACTGTTTGCCCCCGGCATTCACACATTTTCTGTATATCTGTACATCTAATTTTCCAGCCCCCTGTATATACAAGTCCTGCATCTCTATGCAAACAACACAATCATGGCTAAAAGAGAACTCAAAAATGTATTTTCCGCAGTATTACACAGTTATGTCATGAATCATAAAAAATTAAGTTTAAATTTAATCTCATTGACATATAATAATAATAATAATAATAATAAATACATTTAATCTATGTGTGATTAGTGTTGGAAATAATGGGGGCTCCACTTGCTCTACATATTGAACTATTCACATTTTTACAATCTCTACTTAATACTTTCACAGTGCTTATACATTTTAAACTTAAAATAGTTTTTCACTTCTCACAATATGGGTCCTTTAGATTAAGGTATGTTATTAATATTTCCACTTGGCAATTTAAAATTGACCATTTTATAATTAATTATATTATCGTAGAAATACATAGCGTTTCAATTAACTTGCTTGCATCAACAATGAACCTCGCATAAAAACGCAGTAGTAAGTAATAGATCACCTGTGAATCTGAGAGAAAGTGTTTATAATGATTATAACCCCTCTAAAGACGCATCACATGGTGCTTCACATCTAATTAGTCACTTGCCAGCTTGATTCTGTTAATATGATAATGTGATGGTTATTGCTAAATCTACATCAACAAACAATATGCAAAACTTAACTGTTTTTTTCCCCCTTTTTTTTGAGAGGCTAAAAATAAGCTTCTCAAATAAACTTAGTGAGAACAACTTCTGAGTATAAAGCAATTTCACATCTGACCTTCTGTTCTACAACGCACTCTTGATAATACATGACGCGTCTGTTACCATATGTGCATGTCATCTGGCTGCGGGTACACTACAGCTGTGCCATTTTATCCTGTCTCTTTACATTTATTGTAAAGCTTTTCTGTCGTGTTCCTGTCTTCTGGAGATTCAATTTGCAGGGTTTGTCTCTATGATATAATATAAGTTCACCGTTTTAAACTCTGATATCCTATCCGAGTTAATGAACAATCATGCAACTTTTTTATTGAATAATCAAAATAATGATGGGAATATAGTGCCATTTTGACAGGATGCTTAAAATCTTAAATATATAGAATCCATGACCACCCACACATTAATCTCAGTTTAATAATTTTCTTTCTGTATGCAATTATGGTTAACAAGGCTCAGGGGAAATGAGGCTTGAATGATGACTACTGGTTGTCAGTAGAGCTAATGATTAAAGCTGATGGCTACAGAATGCTCATATCGAGTCAGTGTATGTAATATTACCTTATTATCAGATGTGATCTACTAATTCAAAGCATTTAAAGCATTTTTAGAGCTGAAGTTGAGACATAAAAGCCGTTTCTCCCTTCAAAACCGCTTCCTCATACGCCGTCAGTCACTCTTTAGCTCAGCATTGTCAGGACTCCTCACTAACTCAGCATGGAGATGATGAGAGAGAGGAGGAGAGTGGGGGAAGAGGATTGAAAGATGAGCAGATATAAGTAGAGAGATAGCAGGAGAGAGGTAGATAAAGAGATTGATTGGATATAGAAGAGCAAAGAGAAGGAGTGAGACGGGAGTAGCTGCAGAGGGAGAGATCGATGGAGGAAGCGAGGATGAGAGCTGGCGAACTACAGCAGCAGGAGAGAGGGAAATGATCATTTGGGTACATGATAAAAACAAACAGCTTCTTATCTTGAGCTACTTTCTCTTTTTTTTTGGTTCCCAAAACTGCTGACAGACAGTGGACAGGAAGCAAGAGTCGTGACAATGTAAAATCTGAATTTTGAGAAAACCCCAGCACTAGCAACACCCCAGACACCAACAGTCTCAGCTATAGTGTGTTTGATTCTGCAGAGGTAGCAGAGTTAATTTGATGTCGCTACAAAGAGGAACATATGAAATTAAATGGAAGAGGAAATGGAAGAGAAATTGAGATTATAGAGAGAGAGAACAGACTTACATTAATGCATCATTTCATGGCTTTCTCTCTCTCTCTCTTTACTCTCGCCAGTCTTTAAAATAGCCTTTTATCTAATTTGCTCTCTCCTTCACCTGCACCGACTTCTCATTCAATCCTTTGTTAGCTGCATTCGCTCCTAATCTCCACTTCTCCCTGACCTCCCGCTCCTTTGCTCGCATCTCCCATTGTTTTGTCAGCTCGCTTCCTCGGTTTTTTACTCGTTCCCTGACTGTAAGAAAATATGCCTTGCCTCTTTGTGTCATCTTGCTTTGGAGATTAACCTTCTTCCTGATCTTCTTAATTCTTCTCCTTTTTCTTTATAAATTCACTCTCTCTTACCGTCACTCCTAATTTTGGCTACCATATCAGTAGCGCCCCACCTACCAACTCATGCGCTTTAATATTAAAATTCCTCACTTCACTTTAAGTATTCCACACAAATATATTTTGGCATTTTTATATGTGCCTCTCTGAGCTTGTCCCTCTCCATTTTATTCTTTTGGTTATTTTTATATTTCCATCCCACTCTTTCCACCCCATTCCACTTGCTCATAGCTCAGTTTTCATGAATGCTGGTTACTATGAATCTTACAGGCATATATAATAATACATCATAATTTATTAGTTGATTATATGTATTCTATGTCTATTATTAGGGCCTCGGGGCAATCGCACCGAGCACTGGTCCCATACAGCAATAGCTGTAGGGACCAGATTTATATATCAAAACGTGCGGTTTGATCGGGATCAGTGTGCTATTACTTTTCTCTACAGAATACGAACAGTTTTTTTAGATCGCTCTAACAAAGCTATTTTTTTATTTTTCTTTAAAAAAATCAGATGTAGACGTTCAGGAAGAACTCGGGACGCTCAAAGTGAAGTCGGATCAATGATAGGTATTATGGTTTTGCCAAAAATGCTTTCTGTTCGAGGCCAGAAATTCGAGTCTGTCCACCTCTGGCTGCTGTCACTCTTTCGGAACATTAACAGCTGCAGTTAATTCAGTTGATTGCTTTGATCCGATTGCCTTTGATCTTTGATGTGATTTTAATTACACCTACACACACACACACACACACATTTTGAAGTTAAAGGGCATAGTTTGAAATCTCTGAAGAATCTCATCACAGTGTACACACACCGGCAGTAGCCCCCGTGGCCCTTTCAAAATTTCCCCAGAGGAAATTTTCTAGTTATTATTAATATATTATATTATATTAATTAATTCCTTTTTTTTTGGTTGACTGATAGCCCAATGGCCCCCTCTGTTGTCAATCAATCAATCAACCAATCAGGTCTCAAGCTCCAGGACCCCTAGCTGGGTACTTTTCCCCACTGGCTGGCTGCTCCATGTCTTAGAGGAAAGCCCTGATTCGGGGGAGCAATAAGATAGTTGGTGTGTGTAGAACCATCACTTGTAGTGGAGCGGTCAAGGGTAAAAATGCCTGGGCTGTTTATTGGCCCCGAAAAAGAAAAACACTTCAAGTGCAATTTCCTCAACTATAGTATAATGCATTAAACGACATTTCATTACTAAATGTGAGGCTGAAATGTTATTGAGGGCTTTGTGGTTAACTGATAAACACTCATCATATATTACAAAGCTTAAAAAATGTTTGCAAGATTCTGATATAATGCAAAAATCCTCATGTACAGTAGGAAATATAAAGGAAAGAAACTTTCTTTCAGCTAAATGCTGGAAAACATGATCTCTTCCATTCAGCAGCTCTCTCCTTCACCTCTGCCCTAACTGTTAATATATTTTTCTCTTTCCTCTCTTCAGCCCACTCCTCATTCAGCTGCTAAGTAAGAGGTTTTATTGAGAGACAATAATTATCTCCTGTTCTTTCAGTCACTATCCTCGCACAGCCCGTTTTTCGCTCCATGTATAGTCTATAAATATTCTTCTGCAATATGTTTAAAGGCATAATTGAAAAGGGACTTTAGTGGGCAGTCCATGTCCTAGAGGTTAGGAATCGGGCTTGTAACTGGAGGGTCGGCGGTTCCAATCCTAAGACTGACAGGTCAAGGACTGAAGTGCCTGAGCAAGGCACCTAACAACCCCACAAAGCTCCCCTGGCGCTGTAATTTGCTGCCCACTGTTCCTTGCATGGTGTGTTCACTTGTGTGTAAAAAGGATGGGTTGAATGCAGAGGTTGAATTTCCCCATTGGAGGATTAATAAAGTAATCGATCTTAATCTTAAATTTGGAACTGAAAATGTGACTTTTGCTGGATGTCTTTATCTAATGTGCCCTGCACCATTATGTTTCCTGTATCCCAGCAGGAGAGGAAGCCCTCCAGTATAAGAGTCACCTTACCCTTCTAGCCTAGCTATTGAGCTACATTAGAAATGGGACCCCTGACCATGGCAGTGTCAGTAAACGTTTACCCATTGAGCTACATTATGTGATCACACAGCTGGACGGACAGGCTCAGTGGGAGCTGTGGAGTCCACCTTTGAAAGAATACAAATTTTATTTGTTAGAGGGCAGTAGGTGGTCATTCATGAGGTGAAAAGTTGGTAGTGAAAAAGGAGCAGTTTTTGGCTCACTACAACATTTCTGACCTTGATGTTTGTATGCCTGGAGTTCCAGGATTCAATGAACTGCTGATAGGTCAAAGAAGAATATTCACTCAATTTAGGATAGAAATTAGAAAGATAGAAACAAAATAAAGTTTCAAGAGTGGATAGTTTTCTCTCTTTTTTTGTATTTATTGAATTATTTATTTAGATTTCCCCTTCAGATGTCATTTTGATCAGGACTCTTTTTACTAGTTTACTAGTGTGCCCTTGATTCCAGCATCATTGCAGAGGTACTTGCATCTTGCCAGTAGTCTCATTCAGTGATACGCCGGCCTCTGTTGGCTGCTCTCTACTGCTCTCAACCGCTCTCCGTCTTGCCGTTTATCCAATTTCTGTCCCTTTCCCCATTTTGCTCTTCAGTACTGGCTCTCAATGGCCCTTTGATTGTTTGCAGTTGTTTCCTCTCACTCCCTCCCTCAATCTCTTTCACCTCTGCCAACTTCCCTCGTTTAACTTGTGTCTCCTGTTGTAACTGGGAGAGCACATCACTTCACTGACAGGTTCTCTTAGAAAACTTGAGCTTGAGATTCATTCTCTGCTTCTCCACGATGCCTTTTATGTCACCCCTTCACCTCTCTATCACTCATGCTTCTTTCGTTCTCCCAGTTTCCTTTCAGTATGCTCAATTTTGTTTCCTGACATCTCCTCTTATATATTGTCCCAGATGTGATTTTGCCTTTTCCCTCCTTTTTCTGACTTCTCCGCAGGGCCTCTGCGGCTCATCAATACCTCTCTCAGCATCCCGTCCACTGCCCATCTCTTCTTCACTTTTCCCCCGGAACAAGGAATGAAACTGGAGCTTCCTGCCCTCTTTTCATCATTTTTTTTCACTCCTCGCTCTCTTTTTCTGTCCTCCATGTGGCAATGCTACCACCTACTCCTCCGACTCATCATCCCCGCGGGCTTCTTTCAGTCTTCTGATCAGAGGGAGGGAGAGAAATTTTGTAGCTCTTCTCATCTTGTGACGTTCTGCGGTTTCTCTTCCGAGAGGATGACGGTGGGAGAGCTTGGTGTGTGAGAAACAGCAGCAAAGAATAAGAGACAGATACAGTGGGGTGTCATCTTTCAGGCTTTAAGCCAGTTTTCTGGAGAGCAAGCAAGAGGGGGATACATAAATAGGGAGGAAAAAAGGAGAGCTGAAGAGGGGACAAAATAGTCGAGAGAGACTGAGTAAAAAAGAACAAGATAGATGTCAATGGACAAACCAAATACTTGTTTATTTGCAAAACTGCACTGAAATTAGGACATTTTTAGACCCTTAGCATTTCTAGTGTTAATCTCCTATTGCTAAATGATGCCACAAACATACATGCTCTCTCTGAGCCCTACTGATTAAGCAGCTTACATTTGCCTTTTGTGGCTGCTCAATTAGGGAGCCTAAAAACCCCACAAATCCATTGCCATCTCTGAACCAACACCATTTACCATCACTAAAAACCTAAGAGAGTTGTATGTAAATCATTATGTCCAATTAGTTATACCAACACACCAATGTTTTAACAAATCGCTCATTGCTAATTCCCTTCCTTGTTTGTGGAGGGAACAGATGATTGTTATCGATCGATATTCCATAATTCAGCTTCAAAATATATCAGAAAATAAGATCCAGCTGTCGGTCCTACAACTTTGCCCCGGGTAATACTGCTTACGATTCAACTGGGAACAAACCTAAGATAAAAAATAAAAAAAAACCCCACCCAGTCACCAAGGTTCCTCAAGACACACAGCACAGACAGTGTAGGGAGTGAATTTGGTTTTGATAACTCAGTTTAAGAAACACAGCTTTTACAACCACTGGGAATCTCAGCTGAGCTATAAGTGGGACTAACTGCTGAGAAATAGTCCTTTAGCTTTTCAGCTGACAGCACCAGCCTCTAAGCTATTTAACCTTGCTCCTTATCTAGCCATGCCTAAAGGCCAATGCTGTGGGAGATTGTTACTATGAAATATTTAGTGGAAGTGGATATTTTGGATCTTTGTTGTTTACCTCAATGCTAGTAAGTGCACTTCTTCTAAGGCTGCTTTCACACCCACCTGCCTAGTCCGGACTTTTGGACTATTTAGTTTGAACAGCACCAAATTACAGGTGTGAAACCTTCCCACCACTAAACAGCCGAACCCTGATCCAACCAAAGAATTTGGACTCAGTCCTTGACCTTCAGACCAGGAGGTTCTGACAGGGTGTTGTCATTTTATAGGAGTAGAGAAGCTCCCATAAGCATAAGCTCAGTGCTCATTGTGTACGTAGCAGTGTGTGGTGGAGGACGATAGAGAACGGCTGAAAGCAGACAGCTGGCAGCGATAGGACTGAAGAAGAAATGAGCAGTAAAAGTTGTTTTGTGGCAGTAAATGTACAGTGTAGGTTTCCATTTGTCTTGGAATAAACACTGCAGCTGCTCAAGATCCAAGATCCAAGAAAAATACTTCTCACTTCTAAACAACGCAGAAAAGCTCAAATGACCCGTGGCAGCAATGGAGAGAGCAGGAGTCAGTTGTACACAATGTAAAAAACACCTTTGGCAGACCTCGGCTGTCTGCAAGTTGACTCCTTTGAAATTTTGATTTAACATGGAAGAAAGAGAATTAGAGAAAAATACAGGCTCTTGAAAGAGAGTAAATATGTCAATATTCTCATTCTACAGAAGGAAATACCGTTACTTTTTACTAATGTTGAGTTTGAGGCAGTCAAAAATGTTTAGACAGCTGGCAACAATTAGATTTATATGAATCCTAATTTACATCTGCACGTAGAAGGTGTAATGGGTTTATTCAATAATGGAAGATTTCTGTGTTGTAGTCTGGAAAACAAACTATACGAGCAGACATTCTACAGTAAACCAACTTTGCCGGTGTATGGGGAAAACTTGTCATAAAAAGAAAATGCATTTTTTTTGGCCCTTTCCTTCAAAAGAAAAAAAATTGAAAATAGATTTCCATCGGCTGACACAATGGGCTGTCACTCACATCTCTCGGGGTGAGGGCTGTATATACAATATCTAGAGCTATGCGGGTTGCATATTGTCATCTGTTGCATCTTAAGCCACGGCTTAGCTTGTGGTTGTTTAAGATCAAAGTGCTGTCAAACATCCGCAGCATTGAGACTACAAGGGGAACAGTGGAGCTTTAACAATGTCCCGTCGCTTGGCAGCAAGAGCACAACGATCCTGAAAAAAAATGTATTACTTCCATGAAAAATTCAGAGTTTAACTGCATACAGAGATGTCAGATCTTGGCATATTGCTCAGTGCTGCTCATGGCAGTCTTTCCAGAGATGTACACCAACACTTGCTACAATAAAATGATTTGCTATGTGAGGAAAATACTACTCAACTTCTACGTTGTAGAATTCAATAAAATAAATGATGAGGTCTCTTGCTATCATTGAAGCAAACCATACGCCAGAACTACAAACAACTAGAAATCTCTCAAAATGAAAAAGTTATTTCACTCAGAGGAAGACAAAAATGTTTGATGCTGCATTTTCTCTTTTTGAAAACATGCAGCACAGCATTTTATCACCAAACTTATCTATTTGCTCCTGTAGAAGAACTACCCATTTAAAAAACATTGCATTTTAGGAGGAGATCGATCACGATTTGAGTGCACTCCAAATATATTCAAAAACAATTTTCAGATCACTGGTTTTACTTCAAAGAAAACGGCACCAGCCTCGGACTGTAATCTATCAATGATGACTCAAGCCATTCGGACAAAAATATAATAAATGATGTCCTTTTGCAGTTATCAGTTATGTGCGGACTGGCTTGCATGTGATAGAAACCCAGGTCAGTCACCTACATGAAAAATAACTGCTTAGTGCAGTTCTATGCAAGGTTCAATAAAAGTCAAGGTGTAATCAGTGTCCCATTGTGTGCTACTGCTTGTAAAAATATGAATAATGAAATATTTATTCTGTAACTAAAAACAGATGTCACAGCGTGCTCCAATCTGTTGAATGGGTAACAATGCGTCACCTCCGCTGAAGGATGCTCACACTTTGAGGAAAGACTTCTCTTGTTAGTTATTTTATTTTTAACTTTAGCACAACACAGTTGGTGGATATTTACCCAAAACATCTCAGACTCATAGATTTTAAAGTATGGCTCCTCAGGGAATGAAACTCTTGAACACAGCAGTGTTTGGGCTACCTAAGGAACAACAAATAAAAACAAGGTGGGATTTTAAAAGAAGAAAAAAAAGAAGTTATCCAACCTTGATTGCTCTCTATTGTCATATAAAGGCAGCAACACTGCCTTTGCCGCCTACACACACTCCAGATGCATTTGTCAGTGGAGCAGGAAGTAAAATAGCAAGATTAAACTGTAGCATGTCGCTCCCCTGCTGCTCCATGGCTAGTAATCCCATAATTAATAGTGCAATGCACAAACTTCAGTGAACTCAGGGTCATTAAACATCTGCAGGGTGTTTCATTCCACAAAGGACAGAAACAAGGTCCACACACGGTTCACCTTCATAACCTTGCGAGCGCTGCTGCACGCCCACAAAGCCGCTGACCCTGTCCCTTCTGTGCGCTCGGGGTTTGCTCCTGCTGGATTTGAAAAACCGCCATTATTGAGTTGTATGGAATATAATTGAACCTTCCAACCACACAGATGGCAGCCTGAAGGCTTAGAGGTGGACATGTTGCAGCAGTGTATAATCATTCAGAGAAATGTATATGTATGTACTGTATATACACACATGGATGCATGTAGAGATGCAACATGCAGACATGTGATATTACATTACATTACATTACATGTCATTTAGCAGACGCTTTTGTCCAAAGCGACTTACAATAAGTGCATTCAACCTGATGGTACTAGACATAGACCATAGGAATCGAGTAAGTACACAACTTTAAGAGCTAACTGTCATTGCTACAGGAGTGCTATATGTTAAAGAAGAAAATATAGAAATAGATATAGAAATAGATATTAGCTCATGTCAGCCACGCACAAGGCTGTGGAAGGTCGGCAGAGCTCAACCACCCACTTTACTGGACACCCATGAGGACAAACATGGAGGTCTTGCAAACAGAAGCTTAGTGGCTAAAGAAACACATTCCTTGTTTCTACATCTAATCAAAAAAACAAGAGAGGCAAAGAAATAAAAAGAGTAAAAAATAAATAAATAACACCAGGAAAATGCTGCTGAAGAACGACAGTGAATGGCATGACAATGAAATGAGAACAGGAGTAGAGACGAAACAGGAGGGTGACAGTTAAATTGCACAGCCTTTTATCTGCATGCACAGTGTCACCATCACCGTATTTCAAGTGTATTTTAAGTAGAATAAATCCCCAACTATATGGGCAACTTAGTGCTGCACACCACCCAAATATCACCGCTTGACCAATTTCATTACACAGTCCACCACTATGCTGGGACACTCATTGTAGTCTTAAAAGTCCTGACTGAACATAATTTCCCCCTTAAAGAGCCTCAGAGGAACGAACAAAAAGAGAACATTTGTACGGCGGACCTTTAACCGTGTCTACAATATCCCGCCTCCTCTAAAACTTTACACTCCACACTGCTGCTTCGGCTGTGTGGTCTGAAATCATTCTGTCTGCCACGTCCCAACCTTTAGACACATTACAGTGTCTCAGTGCAGGTAACAATTACTGCGATGTGCCAACTTTAAAATGTGTGCCAAACAATGGCTGCCAGCTGAATCTGAAACTGTAAAGTTGGGCATTTAATCAATATTGTGAAAGAAGATTCAATATCATCTGGGATTTGGTTATTGCATCACTAATGGTCCCTTCACAGCCAACCTGTTGGATTCAGTTGAAACAAACTCCGGTCTATTTGAGCTGCTGTAAAAGCTGTCAATCAAACCCTGGTGTGGACCAAACAACCAAACTGAGACTGCCTGAACAGGTGCCAATCAATATATTGGTTGACAGATATGAGCAGTCGTTGATATTGGCCTATTAATGGCATATCAGTAGCAATCTGTGTCTACAAATATGTTAGTTATACACAATGTATAATGCAGAAAACAATGCTAGGGATGATTTAGAAATGGTGTTAAGTTTTTATATTATATATATTTTATTTATATATCATTGATTTAATAGACACTGAACATACAGTACTGATTTATTTATTTATTTTCTCAGTTATCATTTCTAGAACTGGTTGACAACGTAGTACACAATATATATACCACAATTCCATTGATTTAAAAAAAGATTTCACTGAAGCCTTTTTTTAAATCAATTTTTATTATTTTTTTAATAATGCAATGCACCAATCGCAAAGATCCTATATCAGTTGGGCTCTAGTCATTAAGTCAGTCACTCACTTCATTAAGTCCATTAAAAAGTGTGTGGCAGCGCTACCACAGTAATAAGCCCCAAATCATGACTAACAGGTAGACACAGGGGGGGAAGCAGAGTCACTGTTGATTTGCAGTTTAAAAAGTTGGAGTGTCTGCAAAAAGACACTGGGTGCAGGGCTTTTTCTCCTTTTCTCCACATTGGAAAGAAATTAAAGAAAGATGCTGGCGCTGGGAATAAAAAGAAAAATATATGGACACTCAGCCAAATAATACCATACTGCTAATAATCAGTTATTCCTTGGTGAGCTCTCTGTGATACCAAAGACCATAAATAGACACATCACATGTATTAAAGTGCTGCATAAACTTCTGTTTGTTACTGGAATTTAATTTCCCCAAGTGGGTACAGATGATGCACTGATGACAAAACCTATCAAATCAATTTCACATTGACATTTCAAAATCAATGTGAACAGAAGTAAAATACAACTATTAATTATTTTTTCCCACTTGGGCCAGACCGAATCACCTGAACTACAGGTGTAACACACCCTGAGACATATCTGAATTGTTGTCTTTTCCAAGTACTAGAGAGATTAAAATAAAATGACTAATCCAAAGACAACAACAAACAACATAAACATTAGCACTAATAATACTACAAAACTTTGTCTTTAAAATAATTAGATACCTCTGCAAGCCTGAACATGAGGATTAACTTAACTTGTGACTTAACTGTCACAAAAGCTGGACTCTTAAGCAACGAATAAAAAGCAAGAATATGGTCTTATAAGATCTCTTTTACCTTTTGTCCTATCCAAATGTCAAGCTTCACACTGGATTTCTATACCACAAGTTAAGTCATCAGATTGTTATATAAAAAGATGTGGTGAACTAATTCTGTATAATGACATGAATTGAATGTGATCATGATATTTAGAATATAGTGGCATGGTTTCACGTGTAGAAATATTTATGAAATATTTGTTTTACAGCCAAAACATACTTTATCACTAATACAATAAGACCAATAAGAGGTTCTGAGTCTAGTCCTAGTAATACAGAAAAGCATGTTCTGCAGAGAGATGTAGAAGACAGAAACTCGCACAAGAAGAAAAAGTTAAAGGGAGGAGAGAAGGAAGGAAAGGCAGGTGAGTAGAGGTTGCAGTTAACACTCATCTCCTGTCCTCATCCTCATTGTCACCACCCCCACCATCTCCCTTATTGCTCTCCTGAGTTGTTTTCTCTGCAGCAGCGCTGAGCATTAAGCTCAAATTCATCGTCTACTTAAAATGAGACAAATCCCCTTATTCTCCCAAAGGAACACACAGCCTTACACATGCACACAAAGACGTGGAAACCCACACCTTATTACTTAAATCTGTGAGAATAAAAAGTCTGGATTCTCTAAACAATCCACCCTCGCTTTTCCATCGATCTGAACACTATTTATGCATCCTCTCTTTCACTCCTGCTGTCTTTCACTCAGCCCCTCCCTCGCTCCAATTTCTTCAATAGCAAGGAGCCACATTACAGAATGAAATGCAAACTGCCGATCCTATCTTATCACAGAGAAACATAGATAAGAAAATGCCACTTTGCCTTTAGAGAGGCATATCCTAAATCCATCTTCATTTCTTATCACAACTTTACCACCCGGGCTTATCTTTCTTTTTCTTTTTTTGACTGTCATCAAACGTCTGAACACAACAAACAGTTATTCTACTTTTTAATGTTTGCACTGAGAGCTGGCTGAGATTGGGAGCCTGCACCTGATTTGGTTTTAATTGACAATTAATGAATGCAGACATTAGCTGATCCAAACACCTGGCAAAGGGCAAGCCATAATTAAACTCATTAGAATTAGAAAAGAGACTTTTGTTCTCAATCAGCCATTAAAGCAGCTGAAACAGAAGGCACTCTACCAAAGTCATTTCTCTTTCTCTTCATCCCCCCTGTTCTCGTAGCACTTTTAAATCTATTGCCAACCTTCTTAATGGCACTCTTTCCCTTGTTTTCCTAGACCTTTAAACACTCTTCTTTTTCATGATGTTTTTCTCCCCTATAATTCTTCATTGTGTTCTTCGCCCTTCATCCCCTCTCATTCTTCTATTTTTTCCTTGCTGCTTACATTTGCTTTTAATGCTGTCAAAGTAGCTGAAAACATTAGCCAGCTTTGCAGAAGTAAACAAGTTGAAACCTTTCTTTCTAACGCTGGACTTTTTCATGTCCAAAATACTATTGTGCCGCTCAGTACGAGACTCTGGTTTACATGTTGACTTTTTCTTCTTTGTCTTCAGAACAGTGTGCATCTTGTGGTTTCTATCAGTTTATCTGAGTGGAGATGTCGTGTTTAATTTGTTGAAGCCCATTGTAAACAGATGAGCACTTTTCTGAAGTGTGTGACAAAGAAAGCTTTGACTGTTCAGGCAGAACAGTTGATTCCTGGTGATTATATCAGGCGCACTGTGTGTTTGTTCCCAAAACTGCCACATGTCTGAATATATTGTTCCTTAGTCCAAAAAAACACACAGTCCATTTTGAAGTCCAGCAATGCTTCCAGAATCACTGTGATTTAATTAGATCATATCAGTCCATTTAAATTATTTTTTCCAGTCTGCTGACAGGAGAGCAAAGTACTTATCCAATTATCTCCGTAAGGATGATACAAGTCCTATGACAGACAGCTTCGTGACAGCTTCTGTGGGAAAAGATAGCGCGGACCGTTTTTGGGGACATTTCCCATTTCATATTTTAGGTATTTACCTGATGCTCTTACCCAGAGCCACTTAGAGTGAAGGCAGTGGTAGAATAAGCTTCAGCTCCTAGATGGCCAACTCTACTAGAAAAAAAGGATTTTTAAAAAGTGAGCTGCAAATTAGAGTGAGCTGAGGTGGAAGACGTGGAGAGAGAATATGATTCAGTGTAGAGAAGGTGATTTGAGGTACTTCTAGAAGGAATGGGTTTTCAGCTTATAACTGAGGATGGGAAATGACTCTGACTTTCTGACCAGTCATTCCACTTTTTGCCTTTTTGTGCTGATTCATTGTGGCCCACAGGCTTCCACTGTGTAAAACTCCCTGAAATTCATAATTGTAAATAATCCCATGCCAAACCCTGTGCTACAGTATCACATTTCCTTTAACATATTCCTCTGAGGCTACAGGAAGCTGCTAACTTTTCAGCAAATAAGTTCTTTGATCAAGAGGCTGCTGTGTGAAAAGCAGACTGGTGCTCATTTCCTTCACTCAAAACTGCACATTTGCACAGCAGGCAATTGGAAAAAAAAAACTGAAAATATGACTCTATACTGTAGAATGTATTACTGTAGATATTGATTTGGTAACACCTTCTATGAAGTTCACATCTATGGTGCATTATGAGGGCAGTCAACATGTAGTAAGTACGCACAGTATTCTATAATAGTCAATTCTATAATAGTATCATTAGACATTTGAACTTATAAATCATAATAAATCACATTCAAGATTTTTTTAATAAATGTGATATAGTGCATCAGAAGGCATTATGAGTGAAGCATTACAGAAACTCACTATGATCCCCCTCATAACACATTACAGATGTGATGTTACTATTGATTTTTGTTTTAAGAAGACTGATGTTTTTGGTTCTTGCCAAAAGAGACATTTGCTGACAGACCACTGTGACTTTTGATGAGCAAATTCATACTAGCACGAGGAAAATCCCTTTTGAAACCTTCTCTGTAGAAACTTTTAAATATTCAGCATTCATTTTGGTCTAAATTTTAAAAATGTATCAGCAATTTGTTTTTCCTACCCAACACTTTCAGCCTGGAAGCTCATTGAATAATACAGCCGAAAGAGGGCAGCTAGCAAGGCTTTAGACTTTTTTAGTCTTGCTTTTTTTCTCTCCCTCTCTCCCTCCATATCGATCTAGCAGTCTAGACTTTGTGATGAAATGCCACTCTGAAAAGCTTTGTCCAAGAGAGCTGTAAACATGTCACCTCCGCCGGCCTTCTGGCTCTGTAGGGCCTCAACAAGGCCTTTGTAAATGTCCAAAGTGGACGGCTGTTATGGGCAAGGCTAGTTTTACAGCCAACAAGAACCTTACACACTACTTTGGCTCAGAAATTACAATCAAGTGCACCTCAACTTCACTTTCCTCTTTTCCCATCAATGTGCTATTGTAGAGTAAGACAGGACTGCCTTATAATTAAAAAGCATGCGTGTTCGCTGTAATTGTACTGTGGCACTTTGCACTGTCAGGAGTGGAAGGAAGAACAACAGAAAGAGAAAGTGGAAGAGAACAGGACGTGTTTGGAGAGGCAAATCAGGTTTTAGAGATGTATTGATGAACTGTGCTGAACAGTTAGCAAATCATATATCATTTAGCCTTACGAGTGAAAACAGACACTTCCAGACCAACGCTGAAACAGTGCCGGCTTGTAATGGAATTTTTTATTAGGGAGAGCACAGTGAGAGCAGGTATACCTCAGGCTCAGTCTGATGAAAAAAACTTTAACATTAAAACTGTCAGCGCTACTGGGTTGCCAGATGTTGCAGCGGAAATAAGCAAACCCAGCTGTCAAATAACTAGCACATCTCATAAGGAGGTATATGATGGCATTTTTAGTGTAAAAAAAAGACTTCCAGCTTCAGCATCGCTGCTACATAAAAACAGGAAAACTGCTCGACTTTTAATGATCAAAATTGGCAGCTCTACCGGATCGGATTTGCCTCCAAGGTGTCAACTCATATTTAAAATACTGAAAAAAAACAGATGCATTCACAGGTGTAGTCCTCACATTTTATAGCACGTAACAATAAACTACTGCTGCATTTAAAACTGCCCTCAAGATGAACTGTTTGGAAAGCATTTCACTCTTTCTGGGAGTGTGACTGGAATAATCAGGGGACCAGCCGGCCGACAGGACTTGAGTTCCGTCTTCCATTATGGCTGTTCAATTAGACCTGAAAATGTCTGAGGAGAGAGAGAGACACACAGGCCCCTGGGACAAGGACTGAAGACAGATGCACAGCCACCACAGTTCAAATTGTATATCCGTGATTCTGCTGCGGCGAAGATAGCCTAACTTGTGTTCACGCCTTGGGCTACATGATTAACGAGCCACTGGAAGATGAGTCGCAATTCAAAATTTAAGTTTCAATAAAAAGCACGTAGTGCAGAGTCTTTAAGGCTTCCCCTCCAAAAAGTCTTAATTAAAGCACTGAGGGAATAAACATGAAAACTCAAAGCTTAGAGAATGATTGCATCAATAATTAGAGCTGATAAGCTCCATTTGTTTATTTTCAATTAACACAGTGGGCTAAGAAACCATGATGAGGATGTCATTGTCCAATTCTGAAGCAATATGAATATTACTATTTATTCCAACACGGTGTGAAAACGTGTAATTTTGTTTGTTGTTTAACCTTTTATCCGAGAGTGAGCGTGTTTGGGTGTGTGCTAATTGTCTTGTAGGCAGATTGTATTAATGCTGGTGCCTAATAGATGATTAAGCCCTAAAACCTTCCAGTGTGTGTGTACGTGTGAGAGTTTATTAGAATACATCAATTAATCAGTGTGTGTACCGACCCTTAATTAAAAACTCCCACTTCCCCCTGGACCCTACTCCTGTGTGCAAGGTGCATGGGGAAGTGTGTGTGTGTGTGTGTGTGTGTGTGTGTGTGCATTTGTATGCACGTCATTGCTGCTAAATCTCAATATGCATGACTGTGCACAGGAACCTGCACAACACCGCTTCTCATACTGAAAGACACATTTAACTCTGCTTGTTTTGTTTTTTTGCACTTTTCATGTCCTGCTGTGATTTTAGAAACAGGTTATCAACGCTTCTGGCTGCCCTCAGGTATCTGTAGAGGTTCTACCCAGCAGAAATTGACAGCTAAACTTAATTAATGCACCATTAGCATGCATTCTGTCCTTTTCAACAATACCATTCTCCTGACTGAGCCTGAGGTCAACGTCTTTCCTCAGAGTCCACTGGTCATTAACTCTCAATTTATGAACATGTTAATGTTCAATCAAATGTTGCTTCAAGGCAACATGAGTGGATTTCTAACAGAAATGGCATGTTCTTTCCACACATGACTGTATTTTAATTGACACGGGCTGTGTTTGTGTTGTTCTGCTTCCGATCCTCAGTCCACACTTTTTATTGCTCAATTTGGTTTCCTTTTGTACATGCTGCCTACACCTACACTTTTGAATTTTGTTGCAAATTCACATTCCTGCTCAGCCCCAACTACTTTCCCAGCCATTCAAGGTGTGATATTGGAAAGTAATTTACAAGCAACGGCCAAGGTAATTTTTAATTCCATGCCTACATCGTCTACAGATAAACACAGAAGTTCATGAGGATTTTTTTATATTCTCTTAAAGTAAACCAAGCGCAGTCACATACTGCTGCGAGTTGACAGGAAGTGAACTGCAGTTGACCCAAACCTTAGATGGCATGACAGATAGCCCGTCTCCTAGGGAAGTACATTACTCATCCGACTAATCACATTTCACACCAGCAAGGTCATTGCCTTCCCCTCGCACCCTCTCCTACCTTCTGCATTTCTCTCTCTCTCTCTGATTGCAAATTAATATTCACACAGACGTCCACACAGCTACTGGGGGAACTGAAAGTGTGTGTGTTTGTTTTTATACATGCACACAGCTTAACTAAGGCTGTGCTGTAACAGCGGACGAGATGACAGATTAAAAGAAAAGAGCAGCAGAGGGGGTGGGGGGGGGAAGAAGTGAGGATGAGGAGAACATGAGACGGAAGAGAAAGATGTAAAGAAAGCGGGAACTGTGAAAGAATGGAGTGGAACCAATCAGCTAAGAGGACCCTGCTGTGGAAACATCACATCTTCTGCTTTGAAGTCAGCTATATGTTTCATTGAATACGGTGAAAATCCCAACTGAACCAACCATTTTTCTTCATCTTTTTAGTGATATTACTTATATCCACATCTATGAGGTTTGGTGTCGATAAGTGCATTTACAAACTATCCTGTGCTGGATTTTTTTTTGTCCGATCGCCAAGTGAAAAAAATATTGCACAAATTGAATTTTTTTAATAAATAATGACAAGCTGCATTCATGGATGAAGAAAATGTGTTAGAGGGAAACCACACATTATCTGCAGCCAGAGAAGGAAATGAGTACCTTTTATGTATTCACATAGCTGAGTAAAATGCCAAATCAGATAGAAAGTACTTTCACTTGGTAGCAGTTTGGTAGGTCTTGAGAGGATTGGAATGAGATTCACATTTTATTTTGCAGACATATTTGGAAAAGTCTTATTCGAATAGAAAGTTTCCTTCTCTTCCTCCCCTTGTTTTGTGTTTATCTTCACTTTGGTTCAATTTTCTTCTCCAGCACCATCCAACTTACTTCTTTTCTCCATCCCCCGCTGCCTCCCTCTCCTCCTTCTCTCCCCAACTCCCACCCCATCCACCGCCTTCGCTTCGTCACAGCATATTTCCAGCCGTTTAATCCTGATTATGGCTTCAAAGTCCCAGCTGACACCAAGCAGCTCGAACTTGCTATGTGTGAACATGTGTGCATACGGCAGAGAGATGTGATTCTGGCTATAAGCACATCTGTCTTGTGTCTGGCTCGAAGACATTGTGCTTGTGTTGACATGTCGTTTTCACAAGTGTGCATGTTTGCTACATGATAGCGGACTCTAAAAGCTTGAGTGGCAGTTTTAGTCGGTAAGTCGTGTTTGTGTGAATATAGTTGCATGTGGGAGATTGTTTTTCCCATAAAACAGCTGTTTTCTGAGGGATTGTTTGTGCAAAGCATGTATGTGTTGAAGGGAACAGCTTTGTGCTGAATGTATTATACTCAGCTCAATGCTTTCTGACATACCAAAAACTCCTCTAGACTCCTTTGTCCCTTTTTCACCTGACAATACCAGTTTGCTTGAGATCGCATGACTCATTGTTGTTGTAAAATCTCAAAAACACTTCACCTGCACAATGACCATTTACTTATCAGTCACTTCAACAAACCCCTATAAGTTACCTTGAATTCTCAAAGAAAACTTCTCTCTCAATTATCCGGTCGTATGTTTAGTACTTGCCAATAACCATGCTAAAACCTTACAATTTTAAATACAAAAGCGCAAGCTTTTCTTTATATACAGAAAAAGTGGAAGTGTTTTGAATAGAAAGTTATACCATAAGTGCATGTGTTTGGGAAGTACTGAGCACATGACTGGATGGATGAGACAAGAGGAAATTTATAGGAGTTTAAAAATGGATGTTATGATATAGTTTCGCTGTTTAACGCAGTCTGTATTTACGCTTTTCAGCTGTCAGATTCGTCATGGAGGTGTCTGAGAAAAACAAAGTTTGTTTCAAGATTTCAAAGTTACAAAGGGTGAGAAATGTATATAAAAATAGTCATTTCTGAGGTTAAGTATTCCTTAAAGACAGTTGACCACAATTAAAAATAATTTCCACAAAGAAAGCAGTATATTTATCCCCAAGCTTCAATTTTCTACCATAGAAGCACTCTTTGCATATGGACATATTAACAAGATCTCCGACATAAACGAGAGAATAGGTCGTTTGTCAGCCATAAGAGTGTTTCACAGCTCGCAGTACAGGGCGTAGAGTTCTAAAATAAAACAGCACACACTTCATTATACATACACATAGTTGTGAAAAAGGCTGCAATTTCTGTGAATTTAGGCGACAATACCTTTGACCTAGGTTTTGGGGCAAAAAACGTCTTGGTAAGGCGTTATAAAAGACAGTTTAAACAATGTTTCAATCACATAGTTTACTTTACCTACTCCTGGAGGACAGTCTGACTTTTGTTCAACTTAAATGTTCCCAGTGAAATGCAAACTTACCAACACACTAGGTCTTAATGAAAATGGAGGTGGGTGGGGGCGTCTTGTATCACCGTGTGTAGGCTACAGAGCTATGAAGTGCTCCAATCAATAGCGCACCGTGGCAGCTGATGCGTCTCTGAGCAAGCCGACTCTCAGATGTCAGTCAGCTGATGAAATGGGAAACACTCACTCACAGGCTTCAAGGTCAGAAACCGTTTCCACAAATACATCTTATAACAGTTGTTTTCTATTTAGAATGGAAAAATTCTATTGATCATTATCCTTTATTTCTATGTTTTTGATGCTGTAGTTTGATATTAATGCAAGGATTTGCTTACACATTGTACTACATTGTAAAGGTGTCTGTCTGTGTACAGACATGACTAACAATGAGGACACCTTTCAACACACATAAAAGACACAGGCTCTTTATCTAAGTGAAGTTGCAAACGGGGAGCAAAAGAAAAACATCCTGTTAAGGGACAGGAAACTACTTATTAAAATTGATAATGAAAGATACTTTTTTCGCATTTGGTACTACAGTGCATCTGTTCTGTGTTGAGTATTCATGCAGTACATAAACCTGTCAGTGCTGGATAAAAAGCTGAGCCTTTTCCTAAGTGTATCTGAAATTTTAATGCCTTTAAGGCCTTAAAATTTAAGCAATTTACATCAGACTTTGTTGGTCTCGTCAGACTTTGTAGGAGTCTCTCTGCTCACACCGCTAAACAAGTGGTAAACAAGTCAGCCTGTCATTTTTCAGTTTTTCTTCCTGTTCTTTTTAGTTTACATCAGTGTCAACTTTTTTTCTGCCCAGCTACTATTTTCTCATGTCCTTTTCCATCTCAGTTTTCTTCACACATTGTTTTTTTTTGTCGTCTCTTCTATTAGCCTTGTATCACCATTGCATCTCCTTCCACTCCTCCCTCCATCCCTCCAAATCACCAAAAACACACAACTCTTATTCATTCACGCTTGCAAATTAGATTAGCATGTTCTTGATATTTTATTCAATTTCCTGAAATAAAGCTTTTCCAGGACTTGTACTTGAGTATACACACAAACACGCATGCAATCACTTTACACACACAGAGATAATTACAAGACTGTTGGTGTGATTAAGTGCCGTGCAAGTGGTTGTTTAGAGGTGTGAAATGAGGAAGAGATAGACAGATAACCCAGGCCCCTGGAGACACACATTAGTGCGTCATCTTGTGCAAAAGAGTGTGTGTGCGAGACTGAAAGAGTGTATGTTTAGTGTGTGTTGTCAGAGTGTGTCTAAACCTTTTATTCCTCCCACTGATAAGTCAGAGATGAGATGGATTTCCTGTCTCTCCCCTTCTCTTTGTAAATGCTGAGTGAATGATCCTGGATCAGTGCCTCTGCCTACTCCTGCCTTGGAACCTGATGCAAAGGTCACAAGAGGCTAACTCCAGATCAGAAGGCAGGAGGATTCATCCTGTTACTACAGGTTAAAACTGGTATGACTGTGACTAGCGTCTGGTGAAGCTAGAGGCTGGAACGCAATGAGAAGAAAACCAAAAGAAAAAAAGAAGATTGTCTAGATTACCAGCCTGGTGAAAACCGTAAAAGAATGAATTAACTAGCTTTCACAGGTGCTTTATGCATTCACTTTCTTCAAGATATTACTGCACTATAGTCCAGCTTGAAATGATTAAGCGCTCTGCAAAACACAGACTATTCAGGAGAATGCATGTTGCTTATAAAGACCTTGATAAGCCATTTGTAATGCAATGGCTTTCTGCTCAACTCATTCACACATTTTCAATGCTTCTCTTGTGGTTATTAGAAGAAAATAAGAGGGGGAAAAAGGAGAAAAGCTGTGATTTATGATGTACGTACAAGCCGCTGATTTATCCGTGCTTGTAAAAATCTTGGTCATTTACATTTGAGTTTAATTTGGATGCAAATTTCAGCAGTGTTCGGTGCTTGGATTCAGCAATGAAGTTATTGTTAAGACTATTTATCACAATTTATTAACTCCTTAACAATCCGTTTCGCCTTTAAGAGAATTTGGGGTTCGGGGAAAGGAATTTTAGGGGGAGATAGCAGGTCATTAGTAAGTATATATATATATATATATATATATATATATATGTGAGATTCAATGAGTTTGCACTTGTTTGTATGATCATTTTTCCTTTTTACAGATTCAAAATAAAACTTTGAATACTAAATGCAAGTTTAAAAAAATGCTTGCACTAAAATTGAATGACTATTAGGACCCCAGTATGCATAAATGTATGTTTGTTTTTTGCTTCACACTGAATGAGATTAGCAGAAAGTGGGCTTGTCTGTAAAGAGGAGACTTGTGGGTGCCCATAGAGCCCAATTTCTTTCAGATATCTTGGTTCAGAGGTCAAGGAACCCCTTTTAATATAGCCATGTCAGGTTTAAAAGGCATAACAACACTTATGATCCTAGTCTGTAAGCTGTTGTTTTAAAACTGAGCCCACTACAGTCTCAGCTTTAAAAAGAGCTGAAATTCCTGAAAAAACAAAATAAATATCAAGATAAAAAAAATATGTAACCAACTCAATGAACCGTTAACTCAGGCTCAGGGATCTGAAAACAAGAGATAGACATGAGAGAACTAGAAAACAACTTGGCTCATGAAGGGAGACGGCAGTCAAACAGGTGAGGAGGTGGAAGAGCATGACAGAAAATACAAAAATAGAGTAGGGGGGTTGTTTAGTGTGCAAGTAGATACAGAACTGAAAAAGAGTTAGACATGGCTGTACAGGTACTGGAAAATTTAAAGTCTGGCCAGAACTTGACACATGTAAACAAACACACAGACACACTGGAGACAGACAAACAGAAAGTGGCAGCACATCCTCAAGCCGAGGATGGATTACTGCTGCCCTGATAGGCCAAATATAGCTGTCAATACTACACTATCTTCACTGCCACAAAATGAAGGAAAACTGAATTTGCTGGATGTCACGGTATTGAAAAGATATGAGAATTGATTTATTTGTATCATTTTTTCCCCATAATGAATGACCAGCTCCACTGATAACTGCACGGAGCAGTCACAGCCCTTTATCTGCAAGGTAATGCCGCACACTGTCTTTTTTTCTATGACCAGTTTCAACTGTATGTACATAATGCAATAGTAAGTAAAACATTTCTGAAAACTAATCTGAATCGTGAAAATAATCAAAGCAGAGAAATAAAGGTGCAGAGGCGCAAACAATAAGAGAGAGAGAGAGAGAGAGAGAAACAAGGTTTCTGTTGGAGTCCAACATATTTAAATCTCGTAGATTATAATGTCCAGTGAAAATAATTCCCTCTAAGCTGCATGCTTCACTGCTCCGTACAAGCTTAGCAAGTAAAATGACACGAGCCAGCAATAGGTTATGGTTATCTTTTCATTTGTTTTCAAATTGTTTTTATTCTACTTAATTTTATTTGAGGAAAGGTTATATAGACCTTTTTTGTGAATGGAAATAATTTGATTTCAAGTCAGCAGCAGCACGATGAGCCATTATGAGCCAGATAGCTGCCCGCCAGTTTCATTATGAACCGAAACAGCAAACTACCAAACCAGATTTGCACTACAGATCACATATCTTTTCCATGCTTTGTAGATTTTACTTTTTTTGTCTAGTCAACACTGTATAAAACTTTATTTGGGATGTAACAGCATATATGCATACTAGTTTACAAATAGTTTACTAATAGAATACATTATAAACAAAGCATTGATGATGTGATGTCATTTTTGATACAGTATAAATATCCTATACATTTTTCTTAAGCTGAATAAACAGATAATATTGGACCAGAATTTCTCCCATTTGTCCAGGACTTTGAGATCATCAAGTGGACCGACATCAATGGAAACCTTGAAGCAACTACAGGAGGTGATCAACGAGTCAAGGAAAAGAGATTTGATTTTTGAAATGCAGATGTTATCTGTCTAGCAATAAGAACAGTTTCCTCAATTAAAATAACTCATTTCTGGTCAAAAACACTGTGACCTGGTCCAGAAGATGAAGAAAAATCCATGTGACCCTTTAATAATTATGTAGAAGTGTGAAATAAACAAAAAAGGGAGATTTTTAATTAAAATGAAAAGAGGCGACAGAAGGACAAGTATGTGGCTATCTTCAGATGGAAACTAGCCTGTGATCTGCCAGGCTATCAGGAAGCAAAACATTACAGACTCTTCAAAGAGCCTCTCGAGATGGGAATCATCACCGACCGCCATCACACATACGCACGCACACGCGCACACACACACACACACACACACACACACACGCACGCACGCACGCACAGAGGTGGGTCCAACAACCTCAGGTCACATCATACTCTCACTGTTACAGATGAGGTGTAAAGATAAACAGTGATGAAACCACACTGCCTAAAGCAAAGCCCCCGGTGTCGCAAAAAGGACTTCTAAAGAAACAAACTGAGGAGTCTCACATACACACACTTGCAAACATAAACACACACACCCAAATATGTCAAGTTTGTTGAAGTTTACCAAACTGGGGAGTCTGTTAGAGCCATAAGGAGAAAGTCCAACCTGCCACCATGTCTCTTTCAGGGTGTTTCTCTTTTGCCATGTTTCTGTGAAGCATCGTCCATCCTCTTTCTCTCTCTTTCTCACTGACACACACACACAGACACACACACACACGAACCATCTGATGTTCTGCAGCAGGGGAGTTATGTGTCTGCTCCTGAGCTCATTAGTTATTCAGTCATTAGTTGGTTTCACATGACAAACCATCAACCTGCGTGATGAGCAATCTGCACAGGACAGATGCTCCCATATACTTGCATTGACATGAAGCACTTTATTAATTTAGTGTGTGTATAATTCAGAGAGAAGACAAAGGTCAACCTGTGCTGAGTTAAGATCTGGTCCCTTTCCCCTTGGGGTAGATTTAAATAAAAAACTGTTTACATTTTGTTTGAAAGTCCTTGATTTGAGACCAGTGTAGACAAAAGTAGAATTCCAACTGTGGATTTTGTTGAAATGACAGTTGTCACTGGCAGATTTGATCAGTCCCGGCTAGCCAGTTAATTAAGCGGATGCTAGCTCCATGAGTTGGTTGAAAATGACATGTCTCTGGCTGACTTTTTAATGTGTCCAGCTGACTCATTTTAAAACTAGAAAGGCAGCCTTTCACCAAGGCCAAATGACAAAGGTAAAAAAATAATTAATGCATCTGCCCAGTGATTAGGATCTGCTCCAAAATGGGTTGTTTCTTTGCCCAGACTACAGCTTCCCACCCAGTTTCATGAAAATCTGGCCTGTAGTAGCTCGTAATTCTGCTGACAAACAGGCTGAACAAAAAAAACATGCACATAATAATTGGATGATATTGTGTTAAAAGACTAAGCCTTTACTTACTAATGTATCAGTAAAGGTAGCAGAGCAAGCTAATGGTTGCAGCAGACAAACAAACAAAGTTTAATCCATTTGTTAAACTTTTGCTCTTGTATTTTTTCAATTAAAAAAAAGAGATCTATAGAGAATACTGATGCAAACGCACAGATATTAGCTTAATTTAACCAACCATATGCATTGCAGACACACACACACACACACACACACACACACACACACACACACACACACACACACACACACACACACACACACACACACACACACACACACACACACACACACACACACACACACACACACACACACACACACACACACACACACACACACACACACACACACACACACACACACACACACACAGGTGTATTGGCCTCTACGGGCCGGGCCGGCCTCCTTGTCGTTTTTTGTTACACTCTCTCCATCTTGATTGCCCTTTTGCTGTTTTCCCCCCGCTCCTCTATCCATCTATATTTACCCTGCTGCCACATGTGCTGTCGCTT
Organism: Centropristis striata; assembly: GCF_030273125.1. Classification (NCBI taxonomy): domain Eukaryota; kingdom Metazoa; phylum Chordata; class Actinopteri; order Perciformes; family Serranidae; genus Centropristis; species Centropristis striata. Next base: position 22,510,818 of record NC_081533.1, read on the forward strand.
CCCTGTCCATCACTCTCCCACTCTCTCTCTTTTTGCTGGCGGATGCGTGACATTTTACTGCTAAACACATGGCTCATCCTTTTGCGCAAACAGACTCTCACAAATGTGCACACATGAACAAAAAGAAAAGCAGATAGACACGCACACACATGCACACATATACAGAAGCAGAAGATAAACAAAGCTTTCTAAAATGCCAAACATAATTCCACACAACAGAGGAGAGCAGCATGTTGTTAAGTGTCAACCAAGTGACTTAAACTTTGGTTGTTGGTTTCTAGTTTTCAATGGAATTTAAAGGTTATACCATATTGAATGTTCTAAGGAAATATCATGACGATAGGAGCCACCAATCCCAAAGAGCAACATGAAAAGCAAAGTGTAGTCTCAGATTTTCTATAGCTACATTTTCTCCAGTGGGAGAAAAAAAACAACCTGGAGTTATGAGGATGCCAGGACTTAGTGTCATATCTCTGTGAGCAGACCAAAGCATTAATAGGCCTTGGATTTGTTTCCAACACTCTGTTGCCATTGTTGTGTTGGAATGTCACCAATAAGAAGCCACTCTCCAAGGCCACTGCTCACAAGCACACAAACAACCAAGGAAACGCTCAATTACAGTTCTTGTTCTTGACATTTTCATTGGTCACTTTTGGACCTTTTACAGTGTACTCATGTGGCAGAGACATGGCATGTAGATGTCCCCAAGACTTAACTTAACCAACTGTGTATGCTGCTTTAAGATATCAGCTTAATGAAATAAATCAGGATCTAGGATAGATATCAGTCTGGGGAACTGAAGAGTGATTCACTGAACAACGAAAGAGCCCCATGCCAAACTGACCACAAATCCTAAACGATCAAAAAAAAAATATCTCCAGAAGTGGAGAAAGTATTATTATTTTCTATAGTACATAACCCAAGTTCTCAGGAGCCAAAGCCCATCTGCTTTTCACTACATAAACCTGCCCGGTGATGATTTAAACTTGTGAGGCCAGGTGGGTGCAGTAAACTACCTGGTGAGATAGAAAACCTGATCTCTAAATGTGTGGGGTGTTTTTTTTCTGAACTGACAATGGATGATTTCATGGGGCATTATAAAAACAGGAAACGACAAGGATGGTGGGAGGATAAAAAGTTTGTTTACCAGCTGAGGATGCGTGTCAGATGGTGATTTGCTCATCGAGTAAGAACGGGGCTCAAATATTCCTGACAAGGACAATAACAACTTCAACTTAAAAACACTGGAGTTATCAACTGTGTCATAATTGAGTCTATGTAAAAAATTTAAAAAAAAAGGGAAAGAGGGAAAGAGAAACTGTGCATACTTTGATCAGAATGTCATTGTCTATGAGACAATTTGTTGGCAAGGACAAGTACTTGGGATTTCTTAACTCTGGGGCATTAAACCCAAGAAGGCTGTACTAAACAACTGGCAGACTTTAATGGTGTCAGAATAAAAAAGTAATCTTTGGAAAGAGTTGCCATGGTTTCAGTCTGTAAGCAGCAGCCTTAAGAGAAGCACCTTTAAGTCCAGACACTGTCTTGCATCAGTGTTCTCTGCTGGTGTCCATGCCGTGCAAAGCTTTTGTGTGCTGTTGCAGAATAGAAAGTACAGACTGATTCTAATGCAGCCACTGCAGGAAAGGTGCTGTGAGTTTACTTTAAAGCACGTGTTTATGTAATCCACAGCAGCAAGGACAAAGGACAGGGCCCACGAGCTCATCAAGTCCCAGCTGAGATCAAACACGCTCTCACTCTGTCAGAAGGGGAAATTAATCTCTATTAAGTCTGTGTTGATAGTTTGCAAAGTGCATTCTACATTAAATGAGAAATTAAGAGTTGAGAAGACAAATTTCACTTGTAATTTCACCTAATCATGACTAATTCAAAACAGACTGAGGAATTACTGAGCTGAGCTGATAGAATTTTCTCTTCCACCATAATAACTTTATTTTCATGAAACTGTTTCCTTTCTCACTACAGAAAGGAAACAAAGCAAATGCCGACAAATTAAAATGGTAACTGATTGATGGACCTAAGCGATTTTACAGCCTATATATTATATATATATATATATATATTCACCCTTTCACACACACATTCATACTGGTGGCAGAGGCTACCCTAAACTGTGCCACCTGCCACCATTGGGAATTCATTCACACACTGATGAACGCAGCATCAGGAGCAATTTGCGGTTCAGTATCTTGCTCAAGGATACTTCGACATGTAGGCTGCCATGGTCAGGGATTGAACCACCAACCCTCCGATCGGCAGGCAACCCGCTCTACCAACTGAGCCACAGCCGCCCCCTAAGAGTATGTTTTAGAGGATTGATTGCGATAATAATAATAATATGGAGAATAATGATGATAAGATTTAAGGTGTTTTAAGGCTGAGCCCCAGATACACCCACTCACTCCTTAACTGGCCCTGGTTACTGATCTATAGGTGTGATGTCACAGCTCCAAATTAAATTGACTATAACCATTGCCGACATTCATTCTCAGTTCATTTATACTCTAATTGTTGCACGACAACAGTGGGACATGAAGTGATTTTCTTTTCTAATTGTGGTTTTGCACAAAATAAGCACCAGTGCTCATTTTGTGACACTCTGCAAACTGATTTACAAGGAAAACCTTTTAAAAAAAGTCATCAATGGCATTTCAGTGTTGAATTAGACTCCACTGAGGCTTAATGACTGGAATGTGTCTTTTCACTTAGCTGCTAAGAAAATGTTGGATTTCTAATAATGATATGCCTTTTCACTTTAACAGCTTTTCTGGAGCAACACTCAACTGCTTGACGTGTTCACCTTGATCACAGACTATGCTTGAAAACCTTGAATTGAAATGTTTCATTTTCTACCATCTTCATGAATGTTGCTCATGGTTTTATAGTCTACGACAAAAAGGTCTAAATCCTTGGCTACACTGTACTGTTTCCAGCTGTAGCTTCATGTTTAGCTACTACACCTTCCACTTTAAGGTGCTGGGCTGAAAAAAGCCACATGTCAGAGTAGAGAGCAAATTAAATTCATTTTGAGCTACATGGTGAAAATTAGAAAGACAAAATGTATAAAATTCTTGTGTTAATAAATCCAACAGAGACATATACTGTGCTTCATTCCCGTGTAACTCAACAATTAACTGGCTTAATAAAGTGTAATCTGTCACAGTGGGGTGGCAAAGATTTAGCTTTTAACACTGTAGCTTTTAACAGGCTGACAGAGATAAAAAATAACACGGCTGAATCAACGTCATGTGCTTCGTCATTATGTTTACAAGACGTTTTAAAACTTAAAGTGCTGACCTCAGGCAGATTTTCCTGTAAAATTATACAATATTACCGGGATTAGGAGACACGGATGTGGTTCATGACATCATTAGCTTATATGACTGGTACATAGACAACCCATGCAGCTCATTATTTTCAATAACGACCACTTCATCAGTCCGTTAACATTGTTCTTTGCTGGTGCTGCTGCTGTCTGCTCAAACTAGAGGCCTTTGTGTTTTTGCAGGGATGAATCCAGCAGTTTCAGACCCAGATAGAGTATGTTTTCAGTCAAAAAAACAGAAAATAACGAATACACAGAGCATGCAATCAACTCACAGAGATGTAAGAAGAATCCAAGAACGTAAGAGCACCACTTCACAGTAACTTGTTGTACTCCAGCTAATTCAGATCATGGAGACCTTTGAAAGCTGCCCCACTCTCACTCGTTCAGTTTTCACTGGCGCACACCATTAACCAGGCTAGACTGGCTTGAATAGTTTGAGATGGGCTCTTGTGAATCCATTCACAGCAGACCAATACAGAGAAACCATCACATTAATATCTCTACTGCAAAAGTGTCTCTCCTCGTGTCAAACATTCTGGGTCTGTGACAACTGCCAATTTACCTGCTTGACGACAAAGCATGTGTCATTATGCACAGAGTTTTCCATCAGTTCGAGAGGTCATCATTTTCTCACCGCACAGAACAAAATGAGGACTTTAAAATGCAAAGGAAAGCAGGGAAAAGCTGCACACAAAGTTCCAGCAACGTCAGGCACAGGATTGAATGTCCTACCTTGACCCCTCGCACTCTGAACTCGGCCAGGGCTCGGCTCATCTTGGAAGCTGCAGTCTGGAGGTCCTTCCCACTGGCGATGACTTTAACGAGCAGCGAGTCATAATGGGGCGAGATCACAGCACCCTGGAAGGCCGAGGCACTGTCCAGACGGATGCCCATGCCTTCACCGCTTCGGAAAACCTGTCAAGGAGAAAACAGAGGAGCAGAGTGAATGGCTTTACATTATGACAGTAACATTTATCCAGGTTATTAATTACTGTATTAGGAATCTAAAAATAGGATAACGGATGAACTGCTAAATCAAATAGATATTCAAATAACTTTTTCTCTTACTTAAAAGTCTAAAGAGAAAGTCTGCAAATTGCAATGAATAATTGTTGAACACTGAGTGAATACAATTTGGAGGCAGAACAGTGTAAAAATATATCAAGAAAGCCTACAGTGTTCCTGTGGATTTCATTAAGGTGGATTCTGCTGCAGCTGGCAAGAAAATACACTTTTACAATTTGTCAATTTAAGATTTAGTGTTTTCATTAGGAACATTATTATCTCACACTACATGGCACAGCAATTTCAGTTTCCTTATTTTATTTATTTATTTGTACATTTTTCAGATACTTTTTGGAGGAAATGCTAATATTTGCGTCCATTATGTGAAACTGCTTTTCCTCAGTAATTAGCTGTATTCACAGTACTGACAATGCATTATCAGTATAGTTATAGTTCCTGAGCTTACTGGAGGGTGTGAGACCAACTGTCCAGTGCATGCACCCGTCAATTCAGAGGTCAAAAAAGAGGCAGAGCAATCTCACAGCAAAAGAGAAAGTCAGTGCAACCTGGTGTCAGTGCTGGAATCCAGCTCTGGATCATTGTCACACATTTCTCAGTCTTTTCTATTACCCACTTTTTAAACTGGCAAAGATAGAGGTGGAACATCTAAAAACTGCCTAAACACTTCCTTTTCTTTTCCCTCTATGCAAGACGCAGAGTGAAATGCTTTTCTTTGCCAGTTCAATATGTGAGTGCAGTCATGCAATATATTTCATTCCTTACTTGTTTAATGTCTCAATGCCATTCACAGAAGTTGTTCATGGCCTTTTAGTGGATCGTAATGTGGTCGACAGGAATGTGAAACATCTGTTAGAAGCCTGAAACGTAAGCGGGAATTAACCTGCACTTGGAACGCGATGGCAGACAGGAATAAGAGAGGAGCAAAATAAGGAGATGAGAGGGGAGAAAACAAGCATGAGATGAGTTAGAAGCGAAAAGGCTGGCCTGTTCCAAACCACTTGGCAAGAGAGCAGAGAGGGAGGAGAGGAGATGTGAAGAGGAGAGAGAGGACTGTCCAACACTACAACATATGGGGCCCCTCGAGGGCTGGAAGAGAAAGATGAGTAGAAATTATAATTATAACAATGTTGTGCCACACTGATGATATGCTGGTAATATTTTCAGACAATGTAGATATGCAGAGCTGCCAACATTTATGTCCAACAATATGTTTTCATTATCCCTTTGCTCTTTACAACTCACCATATAATCTGAGTTATTTTGTTCTCGTTCTTGAATTCAATTCCGTTCATCTTTAACGGCTTGAAATAATCAAAATACTCCCCCCATAAAGCATGGTACCAGAATGTGCTACAATATTACTGTTGATGATATCAAATGGCTCACAGTAACCAAGTTGCTATAAAACCATGTTTACTACTATAATACTACTACTGAATAATAAATGACTACTATAATTGGCCATTAATGTGTTTTGCTATTTTGATTTAATATTTAAAATATTACTTGTTGATGTAGAAATATCCTTGATCGAGGAGGAGTCTTGATCTCTTTTAACATAAAATGGAGGCAGAGTTGAAAGAGACTGCCTCCATAAAGCTGTAAATGAATGAGATGCTAAAGCAGAGGAAATTACTGCCCACGCACACTGCCTCTACACCTGCATGCAATATGCCGTTTCAAGGCTCAAAGCCCTAATTTCCAGGTTGTGATTTTCATAAAGCCTAGCTCTCCCCTTTGATTTTAAAGGCTCGGGGCTGGTCATCAGCACTTCAAGTGTCTCTAAAATAGATCCCAATGTTCAACACTTGCACTTTTTGATGTGCATGTGAATAATTCTGAAAAATGTTCTGCAACAACACTACAGAGAAAAAAAACATGTTTTTAATTCAAAGAGTAGGTAAGGTATATCAAAAGGACATGATTGCAAAAGAAAACTGCTCGGATTTGAAAAGATTGCTGTTGTGCCACTGCAGTTAATATTAACAAGCATCAACAGCTGTGCTTACACAAAAGTTGTTCCGAGGACAGAATAATTTCCCAGTAAATAATGATGACTACATTCCAGATGGGGACGATTGTTAAAAAAAGACTTGTAGCATTATTGAATGCAACCTCAGTCTCTACAGGAAGGCCACTTCCCACCACTTTCAGAATAATGAAATACTGCCTGCGCAATAACGACCGGGAAAAAATAATAATGACTTCCCACGGACGGATGAACAGTTCATCGAACTTCAACAGAAAAATTGTGTATTTTGTAAATAAGGGCCCTTCGTAAATCTGATACAAGAAAACTGAAAATTCAGTTATAACAGAGGTGCTTTGTAAACTTGAATTCGTGACACATCCAGCATTGCTTTTGAGCCATATTTTGCCAACTCTGAGGCACTTTGTTTCCACACTTGTCTTGAGGCGGTTGCCAACTCTTCTCTGTGCAAATACCCCAGGGAAAATCTACACTCTGTTTACTTTTCCCCTCTATTCATTAAACCGTTCCTCACAGTGCACAAACCATATTTTACAATTGTTCCCAGCTTCCAGTTAACACTGCAGGCCAAGCATATACACAAGAGCGATGCAGCTGTTAGCGGTGACTGCTGTGTTAAAGTGACAGAGTGGCTGTCCAACGGCTGCCCAGGGTTTATTTTTACATTGCTGTATTTAATATCAAACTGCTGCATCCCCAGAGGGGGTATATATGGTAAAACTCCAAACATTGCTCACATTGAAACTGAAGCTGCTTTTAGCTTTTACTAATTCAGTCTACATTCACACAAGTTAAGGCATTTGGCTAACACATTTATCCAGAACAACTTGAAGTGATAAAAGGGGAAGACAGAGGATCATTAAGTAGCTCGAAGCTATTCTGTTCCCTGACATCCTGGCCTTTGTTGTTGTCTTGCAATTGCAGTAAAGTTTCTGGAATCATTAGGGCCACCCTGCTGTCTTTTCTACGATTTCACATCTGGGAGCTCTCCACGTCAAAGTGTTGACCTAGGGTGGCGATTTTGCAAAGACCTAAATCAACTAAAAGGGACCTGACTGGTGCTCTTGAATGTTTTTTTAATGCCCAAAAGAGTGACTATTCTTTTTAGATTCTCTCAGTTGTGATTACATGCAACAAACAGACGGACAGTCAAAAACAGGATTTGTAAGCAAGCGTGTCAGCATCAGATTTTAAACAGCTGATCGTTACACGGCTACTCGTCCACTTTTGTGACTGCATTAAACTGAATACAGAGGGCTTGTAATTTGATCGGCGAGGACAGATGGTTAGTGACGATTGCAATTTCTGTGTTGTTTTCCAGTTGGCATTTCAGCTGTGCGAGTAAAATGTTTTTTTCTATTCTAAAAAGTTCAAGCTGGACACAGAATATTTTTGGAAGTATCAAGACTTTTAAAAGGCAAAATGCCAATGAAACAAAATGTATCAAGTAGAGCGTGATAAATAAAAATGGGTAGTCATGAAGATTAGTGGCTTCTGCAGGGTCTCGTGTGTAAAGTCTTGGATCAGATGATCACACAACCGTATTAAATCAGTGATTGTGATAAAACAGAATATGGGTTCTCAGTGGGCCAATGTGATGTGCGTGTTAATATAAAACCTAATATATTATTAAGCTGTGTATATAAGACACGGGATATAAAGCAATGCACTGGAATGCACTGTGGCCGTTTGTTTGTAATACACTGTCCTACTAGAATTCTATGTGAAACACATTTGATTCGATGGCATCTTGCGTAAATTCACGAGAAAACTCCAAGCAAAAACATCTGCAGTCTCAGTGAACTGGATCCAGGCAAAGAAACGGCAATATAGTGAAAACATTTGCATGAATATATGTGCATTAAAATGCATTGGACAGTATCAGGCAGACATACAATAACAACACGTGTACACAGGAAACATTTTGCCCTTAAATATGAGCCAATATTACTCTAAATCAAATGTCTGACTGTAAACAATCTTGCCCTGCTTTTGTCAGGAGACTAATCAAACATGCAGCAAGACAGATGTTTGCTGTTACACTTTACTGCACAAACATATATGTGATATGTAGTTGAACTGGATCCCACAAAAATGGCACAGTGGAGCCTTGGTTATTGGAACCACTCAGATGGAGGTTGTATTGCAGGGAAAAACAAATAAAAAAACACTGAATTTTTATTCCATAGGGCTTTCATTATGCCCTGTGTGGCCTTTTTTAAACTGAATAGCACGTGATACTGTGTGAGAGACTTTCCAACAATTAAATCCAATAAACAAAATACTTTTTGCTCATTCAGTATGTGTAGAAGCATTTCCTTATTTACTTTTGACCACTGTGTGCTAATTAGGGATAATGCACTTTCATGCTTTGCTTCTGTGCATGTGCCTTTGTGAATAATAATGCTATTAATTTTGGCCCCTGGGCATATAGATTTATGAGATGAATACTTCCACAACAACACCCCACAGAGACGAGAAAGTGCCTTTATCTCACACGCTCAACAAGGACTCAAACCCGGGCAGTGCCACTAAAGATGTTGTAGCCAGATAGAGAGAAGAGAGAGAGTGATACTGTACAGGCAGAACTGAATGAAAAGCCAAGTACCATGTTAATAATTGAAGTCAAGGTGTCAGCTTCTCTCAGCCCAGGGCGCTGTCTAACACGGAAACCCCACTTTCTTCTCTCATGCTCTCTCCGTGTCATTGTCTCTCTCCATCTTACCTCCCTTTCTCTCACGCTCTCTGCATAGCCACACATACTAATAATTTAAGTACAAAGGCATTGAAATGGCCTCGCTGACGCATACATGCACTTGTTTGGTGCTCTATTGTCCTGCACACTCACGCAACACTGCTGCCGTCTATATTCATCAAGTATCTGTGGGTTCCTGATTATCAGTTAACACACACAAGATATTCAATTCTGTACTAGCTGACTTAACACACTTTGGTGTTCCGGAATTCAGATAGGCCAGTCGATGCCCCCACTGACTCCCTTGTATTTTCAAAAACATCAAAATTCTAGATGGGTTTCAGAGGCGATAAAACTTACTGAGAGTGTTGGTGGAAAGGGAAAAATCAAAACAAAAAGAAAACCGGCAACAGCAATAAAAGTGGAGTTACACCCTTTCACTTGACCATGCTGACATGTTGTCTCAGAAGTGAAATAAGGCACCAGGACGTTTCCCAAAAACAAATTAAGCAAAAGCCAGTGCCCTGCAAGTGCATTTAAATGTTGGTTTTAGGAAAGAGAAAACTGTGTTTTTCTGATGTCCATGCTTTTTGGGCCTGTTGCTATCAGTGGTTTGACTAAACAGTCGTGAGATAACGCGATAATGTGAAATGTGTTTGCGTTTGTCACAGTGGATTTGTCGCAGTGCCCTGCTATTTGTCATGGAGATAAATATAACACTTACCATTGTGAATTATATATGAACAGGAAAAATAGCTCTCTTTAACCAAAAGACAAAAATCCAATTTTACTGTATGTGCCCAAAGGGCTCAACTCCTGAGACTGCTTCAGTAATATTTATTAGTTCCTTTAATTCCTACTAAGGATGACACACGTTCACAGGACAGGTTTATATGGAATGATTAAAGCTTGAATTGTATTTTTAGCATGTTGCCAGAGTGCTGACTGTGACAGTGCAACATTCATTGATTTATCACTCAACACATGCTCATAGACTGTATGAAACAAGTGGATGTAACCACCCAATGGTTAGTGGTGACCATTTTGAAGTCTTGAGTTTGGCATTTTGGCTGTCACCAATTTGGTCGTCTGAGCCACGAGTGACCATATTTGGACGAGAGGGTGGATCTGACTGAGAACCGAGGACACTCGGTGTTGCCACACATAATATAGTTGCCTGTTTGCTGCTGATTGGTCCACTGGTGGTCTGGACACAGCATTACTTGATGCCTGACAAGATGAATTCCTGTGTGATCTCAGGATATCACAAGAATCCAGCTGTTGTCCACCTCTTTATCTTGATTGACTGCTTTCCCTGGTGGCAACTTGTCATTCCCATGGTAGCCTTGCCCTGGAGCATCAGTGCTTATCTATTTTACTCTAAATTGGACCATAATTAACAAAATGGACATCATGCTGCATTGATAAAAGACAAAACTAGCCACTGAAAACATAAACTCATTAGGAAAATGTTTACTATTACTACTAAATATATCAAATGAGAAGTAGGGTCATTTTCTCATAGACTTCTATGCAATCTGACTTCTTTTTGGATACAGTGAAGTCTCCCTTTATTGGCCATTAGAGAGAATGCAGTTTTAAGACAGTTCAGTCAGGAATCTTAAGCCCGAATGTCTCCACATTCATATCACAAATCATATCAGCTTTGGTGAGGAGATTGTTCCAATTTATCTCACGGAGCCAGAATACATCTCCCAAGCTCAGTTTTTACTGCAAAATTTAAGCCTGGAAACATCCAATTGTAAATCGATTCAGCCCGGTCAGATTTGTACTGGACCAATCGCTGAATGTTTAGATGAAAAATGACTCACTGCTTCCCCAAACTCAAAAGCAATATGTTGTAGAAATAAATGTGTTTAAATGTTTCAGTACAGTGCTGCTTGCTTACTTATTAAAAAATAATAACTTGGAGAAATGGAGAGGTAAAATAACCTTGATTATGGGACTAAGGTGGTGACTGAACAAGATCCTTGTTACTTTCTAAACCCATTAAAGAGCTGTAACATAGTAATGGCCCAAATCCTCGGCTCCCTAAGTGGACCCAAGACCAGATTTCACAGTAAGCTTGCTTTTGTAATAACACTGAAAACTCTCCGAGACGCTCTCCGAGTCATTTACCATTAAGATCATTTTTCCTATCCACTTTGCTCTGTCCGTATGCCCAATTCACAGACTTCTCCACCAAGCCTCATTTATCTTCCTCTTCCTGTGCCTAACCTTTCACCTTCTCGCTGAGTTTCCCCCAACTCTGTCCTGCAGCTATCTCGTTTAATTTTCTTTTTCAGTTGTCAGGTTTTGTTTATGTTGAGTTGGGAGAAAAAGCACACATACACTTGAAGCTAATGTATGGAGGAAAAACAGCGAGACAACATGCACTGCCTGTGTGAAGCACAGAGACAGAAAGTGACAGCAATATCTGAGCTCCAACTGATAGCGTACCAATTAGAGAGGCAGAGGAGCAGACAGAGACGCAGAGGCACGGAGAGGTAAAGAGAGTAATAAAGGGAAAGAGACAGAATAACACAGAGAGATGAGGAGAGAAGAGAATATAAGTGCCATGTTAATGTTTGAAGTCGAGCTGTGTGGATGAGTCAAGGCAGGGAGGTGAGAGGAGAGGTGAGACGGGGAGGACAGAAGTGAGGACGGAAAGAATAAAGTTTGTTTGCTGGTAATTGTTGGCAACCAAAACCTGATGCTTCACAACTGACATCATGCAAACTTTATGCTGTTGTTTTTCACCCTCACAGAGCAGAATTATGGTGTTCTCACACCATTTGTTTGCTCTGGTCCAAATCAGTTGATGAGCTCTCCTAACTTGGAGCATTTCCCCTTGGTTTGGTTTCTTTTTACAGAGAAAAATTTATAAGCAAACCAAAATGCACCACTACTAAAACACATGAGAAGACTCACTCTGCTAATTGGTCACATGTGTCTGAGGCAGGAGAGACCAGTAAGAAGTAAGAAGTAAAACCAGAAAGGAGGTCCTGTGTTGTGGACGAATGCATATTTCTGTCAGAAAAATTGTAAAGCAATCCTTTGATTAGGTGCTGCTGCTACTACAACTACACAAGCTGTGACAGTTTTTGTACTCTGCTGCATCCCAGAATGCAAAGCACCCTTACATGAGTAGTACAGCTCAAACTTGCATACACCTAGTAGTTGGGTGTTCCCACCACAAATTAACAGCCCAATAGAAAGCAAATGAAACAACATATTTGTAGGCCAATCCAGAAGTTAGCATCACCATGGGGTCTATTGAGGACTCACCTATAAGATTTTTGCATTTGAATTTGGGATCATGGCAGAAAATAAGCTCTGAGGAAAACACACGTTTCTGATGCTTACACATTTTGTTCAGCAGGATATAATTCACAAATATACACCACTTTTATGATGTTTGAAGTGTTAATGCAGCTGACAAAAGTAAAAAGCTAACATTATGCTATAGGGAACTACTCCACAATCACATGACTTCTACGTCACAGCAGTTATGCTTCAGACTGTCTCAGACAAGCTAACAAGTGTTTTTGAACAGCTAGCAAATCCGTAGCCTAATAAAATGTATATTAATATAATTTACAATATACAAGAGTTTGCAAGAGCACTGAAAAACACGACTAGAGACTGTAAGGAGGACTTATGAGAGAGTTCCTGTACGTGTCCGACGTGATGACGTTTAATGTCCCCAACAACCACTGTAGTCTCATTTAGCCACTTGTTAGCAACCGCCTTTTTAAAGGAAAAAAAAAATTAAAAAGTGGGGGTATTTACTAACATATTTTATGTCAGACCTTATTTCAGTCATCTAACTAAGAACCCATTCAAAATCCTCATTGAGTTTAAGATAGGTAGAAGATAGCCCCAAAGGCGCTCTAATGCTAACTTACTTCCGGGTTAAAGAAGTCGTTCCTGTGGCGCCCTTTAGTCTGTTTGGGATTGACCAAGACCATCTCCTTGAAGGGTCTTGGTGCAATTGTTTTGGTCTGCACCCACTTTACTGTCCAAATGAATTACACCAAGGATAGTGTTTCATTTCCTGTCTGAAATGAACCAGAATCCTATTTAGCTGGACAACAAGCACAGGTGTAAAAACACCCTTAGTTTCCAGTAAGAGTTTGAAAAGTACACCAAAGCAGTAGGAAAAAAAATCCCACTTTTAATAACCCTTTTACTCATCTGACACAGAAACTGTTGCAAACTTGGTCACTAGTTTTAGTGACTCAGTGTCTCAGAAGCATCTCCCTACTTTTTCCTTACATGGCTAAATGCGTAAGTGGGTTGACTCCCAAGGAATTTGGTGGCAGTTTATGGGCAGCCACTGAAAAATCTGGCCTTTGCTAGTATTTAATTACTTATGTCCCTCAAAACTGGGTGTCTTGCTGTCTCAGTTGACTAGGATGCTTGTCTGTATCATGTAACTGCAACGTGCCGAATTAAAATCTGGTCTGGGTATGCTGTCGTGAGCCCCCTGAGCTGGTGTGTTCACCACAGTTTCAATCAGGAAATTGATCTACTATCCCATTTCGACTGGGATTAAAAGGGTCTTCAACATATTAATAAGGCGGATGTTCTATGTATTTACGGTCCATTAGTATTTACGGTCTAATATTCTTTGGTCCTATTGACAAACTGCATATTCTTGTCTGATAAAATTTAAAACAAAACATGAAACATCTATGGTCCAGGAAATTTGTGATAGTGTGGGGGAAACATGGGGAAATGTTTTTCAGTACAAGCAGTAGACAAAATGGAGCCAGCAATGGAAACAAGTAAGAGGCTAATGTCAATCTGTCACCTCTGCTTTTTAGGTTCACACAGCTACTCAAAACATGCACATAAGCAAACACAGATGCCTTGAAAATCAGTGCAATATTAACCGAATTTCCATGAATGTATGTAAAAGGAAAACCTTGATTTTCAGCAAAACTGAATGTGGACTGCACACACTGTACAGCAGCACTGCAGAGGGAAGTGCACACATTACACAAACACTTAATTGCTATACAGTATAGTCAGTTTCTTTTATGCTGCTAGATATTGAAATTATTCTGAACATATAGAAATCCACATGGCAACATCTTTGAAAAGATGATTCACAAGGACACTGCAGAATGCTTCAATCTTTCAGACATGACCTGTATTTGAAATCGTATATTATACTACAGACCAACGCAGTACTGGTTTAATGCCGTATGAAACTGATAAATGGATGTATTTAACTTAACTGTATTGAACATTTAATAGTTCAAGAGTTACATATTATATCATTAACTCACCTATAGTGTATTTATATCAACACTCCATATATCTTTACCTATCCATTACTTGTCTAGTGTTCACAACTATTGATTTTTACATAATGAGTACATCATCTGGGTATTTCTCAAACTGCAGATTTTGCTTTTGTTTGCATATTCTGTACTGCATATTAGCCAAATCAGTACACACTGCTAGTATGAGATCTCGAATACAGGCATGGGTGGCTTTTTTCCAGCGATTTAGTGGAAATCTTTAATATTCCTTACTTGAAAGAAAGCATTCTACACTGATGTGATCCTTGTGAAACATATGGTACTTACTTTTTGGACTACTTTTGCAGCTATTGAGAATTTGCATGTTAATGAAGCTGTTGACTTGTTTGCTTGAGATAAAGTGGTTGGATGTCAGTGATTTAGTCATGAAATATTATTGGTTTGGCTCCACCCATTAGACCTTATAGCTAGCCATTAGATGGGAGACCATGTTGATCATCAACTAGTGTAGAGTAAAGTAAGATATATGAGGTTGCTAGAAATCCTTAATGTTAATACATGTAGATATGCATCCATGCCAATGCTTTTCCCTCAGCAACCAGAGTGTTTCCTGTTGATCCTCACTGGATTATTCAAGACACCAAAAGGTCACCCAAGTGATACAATTGGCTCTTAGCAAGCCTTACATGGATCTGTTTTTATATTGAATACCAATAACATCGATTCAAGAAGCAATGCCTGAAGTGGATCATTACGACGACCTCCGAACACTTCACCATCACACACAAAAGCACAGATACAAAAGCAGTTCCCCTCTGTTTTAAATCATTACTGAACCCTCCCCTGTGGATTAATGACGAATATCTCCAACCATCCTGACTGGCGACCAATACAGTGACAGCTCGGCGTATTGGTCTCACTTTAATTAAAAGTCGTTCCCTTCTTCTCCAGACCGCCACAATTCTTTCCAACAGCCAGAAACAAGAGAGCCATGACCAATCCAATTTCATTAACAGAGTTAACTGGATATTTTTTTGGTTGCCTTAGTGATGTATGAAAAGACACCATTGTGAAATCAATTGGTGCAATTTTGTAGCCTTATTAGTCAATTAAGTCTTATTTTGTGTTTTTATCCATCCTGGGTTTTTTATGGAAAAACACAACAACCTGAACCAACTGCAACATATATACACAATGCACTTTCTATCTATAAAACGTGGAAATATACAGATGGTCAAATAAACTTCCAGACTGCAACAATTGAGCAGTGTCGCCCACCACCCTCTGCTGACTCTTTATCATCTGTGGCTGTGCTCGACATGTGCTTGTCCAAAGCTTGCCTGGCAGTCCACGACCATCGTTTGAGTACCTGAATCCAAAATACAACCACTCCAACCCTCGCTTTCTATTTCAATTTTCCTCCTATCCTTTCAATTTCACCTTCATTTCCTGTCTCTGTAAAGGCTCTAGTATTTTTTTTTCATCTCACAAAACCATTATCTACCTCACTCTCCCTTTTCCTCCCACTCTGTGTCTGAGTCCCTAGGGCATCCATGGCTTTATTTATCCTTTCATTCTTACTTTATTTAAACTCTTTCCTTCCTTCCCTCCTTTCTTGATCTGACTCTGAGTGTATATTTTTCTATATTCTGCTTATCTTGTTTTTTTGGCAAATTACACAACCAATAGTGCAATTGCATGCCAAGGCCCAAAGTATGTTTGCATGTGCACGTCATTCATAACAAAACCATATTTATGACCAAGTTCTACTGAGTGACGCTCTAAGGGGGTGTACACACACACACACACACACACACACACACACACACACACACACACACACACACACACACACACACACACACACACACACACACACACACACACACACACACACACACACACACACACACACACACACACACACACACACACACACACACACACACACACACACACACACACACACACACACACACACACACACACACACACACACACACACACACACACACACACACACACCTCTTTCAGTCCCTCGTTGCCTTTCATCAAAAGGCTCATTTTTTGATACCCGACTAAATTGGCTTCTCCTTTCAATCCTCTGTGTTTGTATGTGTGTGTGCTCCAGACGGAGGTATAATGACCCTAATGAGCAATAGAGGATCTTCTGCTCTCTGGTTTTTCCTCCTTCTCATTTTCTCCCTTTTCTCGCTCTCTGAATTTTCTATCAATTATCGCCCATTCTGCCTTGCCTCCACTCCTTCTCGGAACACTCTCTAATTTTCCTCTCTGTTCGTATTCTCCTTGCCTATCGTCTCATTCCCACTCTTTCCCTCCGTCTCCTTTCATTTCTCCCCCACTCCTGTTCTCCTCTCGCATCTCTTCTCCATTCCTCCCCTCTCATCACCGAGCGTTTCACCTGGCATCTCCTCCGCTTGAATCCCCTTTTCTTTTCTCATTTCACCCTCCTCCCATCTGATATTCTCTCATTTCACATTCCCTTCTAATTTCATTCTTACACATTAACTCCCCTCTTCTCCCTTCCCTCCTCTTTATCATTAAAAAAAGAGAAAAACACGACTCTAAGTACCCAGCTGCTAAAAAAGGTTAGCCTAAAATGTTCATGTTTTGTCTAACACACTAAGCGGCAGATGAAAACAAAGATACACAATACCATCTTACACCCGGGAAGAAAGACATGGGCACAGATGCCTGCTGCCCGCCCACCCACCCACACACACACACACACAGTCACTCTTATCTCTCATGCAGTATTAAACATCAGTGCAACCATTAGAGTCAGTGGCAACCAGATGTCTGTGACTGCACTACAAGCTGTTTGGGGCTTTGGAGGTGAAATGGGTGGACACACACACACACACACACACAACATATCTGATACACAAGCTGTCCAAAGTTGGATGGACCTCCAGCCGTGCCACACACAGGTGAGGTCAACATGAGATAAATGTGCTTGTGCTGTGGCTGAGCGAAATGTCAAGATATAGATGAGTGGATACAAACAAATCCTACTCACAGCCACTGAACATGTCCTCATGTTCCAGGCATATGAACCAAAACGGCTGACAAGACTGAGGTCTCGACAGCCGAAATAGAGCCAGAGTACAAACATGACAACACTCCATCCAGGAAAAGGCTGAATCAAAGTTTCATCACTTTGGGGAAACTGTTGAATTTTAATATTTAAATATAAAAGCTTGTTCAGTGTCCTCATACAGCATAACATACTTCGAAGATCCTTGATGTCCACAAAAAACATCCATACCTGCTCCTCCATTCTGTGTTTAAATGTGCTGTACATGACATTCAGAACATGAATATGGCAGCCAACAAATATTTTATTACATTTTAGTGGAGTAACACAGTGTTGTCATCCGAGGTTATGCATATGCATGCTAGTACATGAGAAAAAAGACAGCAGCTCCCATGCTGCTTCACAACATCACCAAACTCTGTCTCCCTATTGTTGTGATTAAGAGGCGCATGCCCAGCGTTGCCATTGTGAGCATAAATGAGGTAACAGATCTTCAGAGCCTAATCGCAGTTTCACAGAGGCACTAGCCTGGCTCTAGCCTTTTAGTCTGTTTACAATTTATGTCCTTTTTTTTAAAATGTAAAACAAATTTGACTGGTCTCCCCTCAAAAACAACAATATGGCGATTGTACAGGTATCAAAATAAGACGCATATTAATGCTTTAGACTGTCCTCTGCCACCATCTTGCTGACGTAGTAGGAGTGATTGACGGAGATGCAGAGTTTAAATGCCGGATGTCACATTCCAGGCAAGAGGGAGGGGATGGGTCGAACAAACAGCAGACTTTTACTTGGGGGTTTGTGTCCCATGTGGGAAAAAAAGTAAATGAGTTTGTGCGCACCTTCCGAGGCTCACATCACCCTCGTAACCACTTCACGTCTGGCATTTACATACATTTATTAACTGTTTAAACTGTCTTTTATAACACCTTACCAGCAAGTTTTTTGCCCTAAACCTAGGTCAGTGGTTTGTAGCATAAATTCACCAAAACTGCAGCCTCATTTAAAACCGCGAAATGTATGTACATGTATAATAACGTGTGTTGTTTTTAGAAAGCTCTGTGGTACTGTGAGCCACGAAACGCTCATTTTGACAAACACTCATATGTGTCGTCATGGGTGGTATAGATCTATTCTGTCATTTTGGTTGAAGATCTTGTTGCAAACATGAACTTTCGACCACCCTGTTATATATGGAGGAAGCATGTTATCCTCAAATTTCTACTCATCTGTGTGACATTTATGCCTCAGATGTCAGAGTCAGTTTTTTTGGATTTTCTAGCAGTGTACCTTACTTCTCACTGCTGGTGCAATATTAAAGAAATATTTTTTTTTTTGCAAAAAAAATAACATTTTTGCACCTGGCACTTCTTCCCCTGTGGCAGATGCCTTGGCCAATGCTCTCTCTCTCCCTTCTGGCTCCCCCAAAAGTTCAAACCGTCTTTCAACTTTCATCAGCGCTGCCATGTCAGTCCCTATCTTCCAAACTGTGTCGACGGCAAACATTTCTTGAGGCGACAACTACACCTCACCTTACCCAAGAAGTGCTTCCCTTTTAATTCTTGCTTTTTTTAAATTACCATTTCCTATCAACTCTTGGAACTACCTGTTGCTTCCATGTCTTATATGTCGCGATGGATGAAGCTGCTGGGCATAACAACTAACTAAATTACTTATTAAATCATGCAATATATAATGTAATGTCAAATATTTACATCTAATGCAAAGACAATAACCTTTTGATGATGAAAAGAGATGCAGTGATCCTGGGTAAATTAACAGCCTCACACAACATCCAAGCCTCTATGATCAATATTCATATGTGACACACTGCATTAATATAATGAGTGTGCTACATATTAATTCCTTGCTGACAAATTAAACGTCTCATCTGTTCTTGATATAAATAAAATCGTTAATAAATAACGCTCGTGTAGGTATGAATATGTAGAATATAGGGTTGAAAATAGACACGTGCTATGTAAATCAACAGTAAACAAGGAGATGCTACATTCAAGTGTTGTCAGTTGCAATAGGAAATTGTCCAAGTTGCTGTAAAGGGAAGATTTTCATTTGCAGTGAATGGTAACACGGCACAGGGCTAAAAGGTCAAGAGACAGAATAAAAGCCAAAGCCAATTTAAACCAGATGTACTTTCCTAACGCACATTGCAACGTTCACAACATCATTAAAAAATTCAAATCATACTTTAGCATTTAATTACCACAAAGTTTTAATAGACTGAAAATGACTCGTACATCGTACATATTGCAACCGCAGACTGAACAACTTTAAATCAACATGTATGTCAATCAGAACCAAAGAACAGCCATTAGGTAAATATGGACACTGCTGTGCATAATGCACTGGTTTTCGCTTGGTACATTACAACATGGCCAACTGTCAATCATTTCTCTCTCTCGCTCTCTGCATTCTTTCTCTCCTCCTCTCTCTGTACAGTACGTATGAAAAACAGCATCCGTTGCTCGCTAAGTAGGTCACTACACCTCCACTGCTCCTTCCCTCCGTGCCTCGCCTCCTTGCCATCATTGCACCGTCTTTATTCCCACTCCACTTCTCGATCAGCATCCCATTCCTACCTGCTTCATTTCTGTCTATTTGCCATTGTCCTTAATTACACTAAAATTTCTATTTTAATCGCATGCCACTGTAATTTAAAGTATGCTGTTTTATGATTGAGAACAGAGATTGGACTGATACTTTTACATGGGAAAATAAAAAAATGTTTCTTGATTATTTGAGCCCTTATTCATCATTTCTTTACCATTTATTTGTTATTTCTGGCTAAATATTTAAAAACCATAGAACCAAAATCATAGAAAACAGTAGTCCATCTGGGTAATATTTGGGTTTAAATTGTACTAATTCACAACAGCATCTTTAAAATGTAACTTTTCCATGGTGATCACAAGATAGATGCCCCAACTGTTCTGGTTGTATCAGCTGTAAATCAAATCACTCATGTTTTCAAAGACTCTGGAGCGGAAAAGCCAGTATATTTATTATGAGTCTGTCCTCCACAACTGAAACTTCAGTTTGTGACTCATGGTGGATGAAATTAATACACAAACAATCCCAACAATGAAATCCAATAAAATAACTGCAAAATCATCTACTGCATTAATGTTATAACCAATAATAAGGGAAGAAGATAACCAACCGTGAAAGGAAACAGAAAAGGAGATGGTCCATAAACCAAACAAGAAGTAAAAAGGGAGACATCTCCGCTTGCTAAGATAAGGTGAATGAGTCCCAGGCAGCTGCTTTGATTACATTTTAAAAAATGAGTCACCACAAAATCTTCTCCAATGTATAAATCATGATTAAAAAGTTATCCATCACTTTGAAGTAATAAACAGTCAGAAAATTATATCTGTGTATTTCACATGCTTTATTTTGGTATTTTCTGAGTTCTATAAAAGGGCCCAGACATTGACCTGTAAAGGTAAGGATTGCAGGTTTTTGTAAATGCTAATATCATTAAAAAAGGAGTGCTACTTCACAAATGTAGGCTGCCTGAAGAGGTGCCTGATGCAGGTACTGACCTCATGCTTTCTGCTTTGATGAGTCACTGCATGAAGCAGTTAGTTACAGTTAAAAACTGCACTCAACACAGGTCTTTAGTCGAGTCAGTTTCAATCTGGATTGTATTCTACTGCTGGCTTTTCTCCCACACTCTGTTTTGATGTTCTTTGTGTGATCCAGGTTCCCATTCTCACCATCCAATTTTTTTAATTCACTCAGCATCTTTTGTCTCATTTTTGCTCACCTTTCCCCCTCCCGTCCAATCCCTCCCCACACATACAGAGTTCAACTGATGCATTGTCAAGCCAAACTGAACTGGCAAAGGCTTGCAAGTCTCAAAGGCATTAAAAAATACATGATAGACAGACAGAGAAACAGAGCAAAGTTGAGGGAGGAAAAGAGAGGTGCACAGGGAATTGACAAAGAACACAGAGGCGGAGTGCAATGTAGTCTAGTAAAACACAAATAGTGGGAGCTAAACTAGAAAAGGTGAAGAAAAATGGTGTGGGAGAGAACAAAAGGAGGGAGGAGCTAAAGGGAAATGCAGGAAGAGAAAGTTAAGAATGGAAAGCAAACCATTAGTAGAAGAGGGAACATAAAAAGTAAAGAGTTAGGTGTGACAAGCAAAGGTCAGTCAGAGTACTTAAGATGAGAAAAGTTTAAAAAAAATGTAACTGAAAGAAGAGGGGGAAGGCATAGGCGGGACTGGTGCAGTTTTGGGGCAAATGTCTGTACAAGCGTTGTAACTGCTTTCCTTCCCCTTCATTAAAATCAGTGCACCCAGTGGGACAGAGCATCTGGGAAAAGCAGAGATAAAGCAAAGTTCAGAAGCAGGAAAACCGCTTCTCTTCTGCATCAACCAAGAATTATCTGGGGCTTTCAGCCAAAACATAAGCCTCCAGATCTATTTATAACAAGACTACTTTTACACCCACACTTTGGTTTCACTACGTCGTATGGCGTGGAAACTGTAAAAGAACGTGGCAGTAGGCAGGAAGGCAGGTGGTGACAGCTGACAAAAACCAAAATGACAAGACCGAGCTCTATTCAGTCTACATGTGTTTAGCGGAGAGCCACAGTGTGAAACTTGTGTGGTACGACTGGTACACGAGCGGGCACGGAGTGCTGAATCATCAGCAGACATTAAATCTAATTATCTCATTCCAGATATAACTTTAAATCCTAAGTTTTCCATAGAAATTCCAAAAAGACAACAAAGGGGTTTCTATGCAGTTGCCAGAAGAGAAATAATCACCATCTAACACAAAAAAAAAATGCAATTCTTGCAGAAATCTCCAAAAACAAAAACATTTTAAAAATAAATCACAGCATGGTTTTATTATGTTGTTTCTCAATGTCTAAGTGTCTTAATGTGGTAAGTTGGAGTATTGCTGACATCTTTTGACAATGGTTAACTCAGGACAACAAGTGTAACAAATGGTATCAACCCAAAAAAATGCTGCAACAACTAATGAGGCATAACAGAGCATGAGAATGACCTATCCTTGTTAGAAATGTATGATTTCAAATTAATCTTCAAGCTCCCAGCTTTCAGATGGTGTAAACCACTACTATGTGGCATGTACTGTTGACCTGCTATCTCCCCCTTAACATCCCTTGTCCCCACCCCAGCCCTGTTAATAACATAACTCTGATCCCGCTGAATTTTTTTTCCCATCCCATGTAAGCTCAAAGTAAAACTACTGACATCAACTGATGAATCATCAGTATCGACTTAAAACACATTTTCACAGTTGTTGATGTGCCATGGCATGGATATATAAATAAAGAGTGACAAATGCAGGGGTAGTCTTGCTGTTTAAGCATTTTGTTAAGCATTCATGTTCCTCAGTCTCTCCTTCACCCTTCACTTTTTAAAAACATCCCTTTATCTGCCATTTTCCTCTACATTGCTCCTGTCTCCTAAGGTTCTGCTTTATCCCTCTTAATCCTCTCTCATCCACCTCTTTTTGGTGAGTTCTAGCCATTTCTGTCCATTTTGCTTCGATTTTACCTCCAACTTGCCCTTCCTGCATCTACATCACTCCAGCATCTTTTTCAGCTCAAACTCTGCCTAAACCCTCTTGACTGGCATTCTGCTCAAAGTGTAAATATATATTCTTTATTTTTATACGCACAACAGTCTGTCCAGTTTCTCTTCCTCCTGGCAACACGGACTGTAAATAACATTTCCCTACTACTAAACATCCTTTCATCTATCCTCTCTGCTCCAATCAACAATTAGGATTTTCCCTCCCCACCTCTTCTGTTTTAAAAAAAAAAGGCAAAGCATTATGTAACCTTAAAATTGGATGACATTACACATGTGCCCATACACAAAAGTGCACACCGTTATATTCATGCATACACATGCTCCAAAATTAATTTTCGATCTGTCTCATTTTGCTTATGACCTCTCTCTGTCTGGCTCCCCCACGCTCACAAATACCCAACACACACTACAAAGAGCGGTAAATTAATGAGCTACATTTTTATCAGTGAAACTAATGAATTAGCCTGAGAGGGATAATAGGAAACTGGATATGGATGATGTGATGGATAAGTGTGTATGTGTGAGTGCAGAGACTTGGGTATTTGTGCGTCTGCAGCGATGTAAATGTGCCTGTCTGTGTAGGCATGTCCTTGTGCATGAGTGTGTGCATGTCTCCTTATTTTCTAACAAGGACAAAAGCGCTTTGATCATTATGCCAAAGC
This sequence comes from Centropristis striata, assembly GCF_030273125.1. Classification (NCBI taxonomy): domain Eukaryota; kingdom Metazoa; phylum Chordata; class Actinopteri; order Perciformes; family Serranidae; genus Centropristis; species Centropristis striata. The sequence continues at coordinate 22,534,470 of NC_081533.1, forward strand.
CTTGATCTACACCACTGCAGTAATGTATCACACATAGCACACATCCTTCTCACTATCTTTGCCTTATTTCATGTCGCTCACATTTTTCACTTCTTTCTTGAATCAGACTCACAACCAGACCTGCAGCTGTGCACATCTGCAAGGATACAATAGCTTGTATCTCAGATCTATCCATGTTCTCTTTTCATCTTAGTGTTGTTCTTCTCATGCTCCTATGTGTGCATATGACAAAAAATAACAAAATCATATTCTTTGTTCTCATTCTGCAGCATCATGATTTATAAAGAGGTTCATAGATGCACTTAATTGCATATTTTTATCATTTCAATAAAGGTGACAATTATTTAAAAGTAAATAAGACCACACAATTAATTGTATGAAAGCTGAGGTGACTATTGAAGTCCTTCCGTGGTTTAATTATTGTATATTACAACAATTAATATACGAAACCTTTCATGATAGAAAACTTGCAGAAATGTAATAAATGTTGCAGTGTAGCGAAAGTATCCTTGGTAGAGTTTCTGCGCTGATAATCTGCCAAGGTGGTCAGCAGTTAAAAAGTGCAGTCGGAGTAGTGTCTCGCTTTCAGTGCCTGGAGGTACGCTCAGACAGGCACAGGTTTCTGCTGAGCACTGAGCACATCAAAGGCCAACCTTACTCTCACATGAGCAATGAGCTTTACTCTGGATGGACAGAGGTCTGATCTCCAGCCCTGCCTGTAGCCTAGCAAGATTAAGCCAGTCAAACACATGTTTTGTTCAGCTTTAAAAATTAACTTGGTGCAAACAAACAAACATAATCTAAATAAGCCAAGGATGTTTGTTGATGTGTGTATTTTTAAAATGCGACTTACTTTCTAACAATTTAGTTCCAGCTCCTCCAAACACAAGTGTCCTCATTATCTTTGCAATCTTATTTGGTGCCTGTTTTGTAACCAGTGGATGCTGACGTACCACACGAGGAGCCTCGACACCATTACCTCTTCTTAACTTCTTCACATTTATTTAGTCTTTGTCCTGTCTATTCTTCCTTTAATTATCCCAACATTCCTTTATGTCAACCAGTGAGATTGTCCCTGCCAGGAGAACTATTCAACTCTAAAATTATGTGTGGATTTAAATCCCTTACAGCTAAGTTGTCCTCATTACCCCTACCTCCCTGTACGCTATCCATTATTCATCCATCCCTCTCTCCTTCCCTTCCCTCCATCTTCTACCAGCAACTATAGCGACTGTTGTTACCATGAGTGTTGCTTTGAAATTCTAAATCTGTTGTTTTTAGCTTGCAGTCGCTGCCAGTACTTTTATTTTAAAACCATGTCTTATATCAGCTGACTCGCCAACAGTGTAAATGGAGTCTCTCTCGCCCTGGAGCCCAGACTCATTAAAACGTAATACTCATGTTACGTGGGGACCCAAACTAAATAAAGTGAGCCTGTGACACCCTGGGAGCCAGCCTTTTTAAAACATGCTACACAATACATGGGCAACCGATCTTAGTGGATGTTGACTCCCACCCAGGGGGGCCGGGCTCATCAAACACTACCGTTTGTTAAGTGGGGATCTAAAATAAGTACACACACAAATATACTGGCACTGTTATCTAATAAAGACTTGCATTGAGTCACTTTATTTAGTGACAGCTTCTGGCCCAGGTCAAACGGGGACAAACTTAAATCAGGGCGGACTTACTAGCCGCAGCACCGAGCTGTAAGAGTCTGACGCGTCCAGATGCTCAAAAGAAAGACCGGCTGTGCTCTCTCGGGCAGTGCGTGACTGCACTGAGGTTTCTTATGCCAGGTTTGGAGGCTGAAATTCAATTAAATTGATTTGACTCCAAATACGCTGACCTGCATAATGCATGTCCAATAAGATTGTATTGACAGTTGTGGAAGTTATGGCAGCGACTATTCCAATGGACAGAAGAATGGAGAAAGTTAATGTTGTGCATTTCTTATGTAACTACTTTCCAATCCAACTGGGGCATGAAGAAAAAAAAAAGAAAAAGAAAATCAGATATGAGGTGAAAACCAGGTTATAAAGTTATTGTTAATTATTATTGTTATTAAGTGACTGTTTACATCTCGCTGTAGTCCACAGCATCCCAATTAGCTGCTTTGTAAGATTTTGTGCTACTGTCCAAAATATTATTCTGGTGTCTTTGATGTGAATCTAGTGTAAGAGTGTAGTCTAAATACTACCCACAAGACAAGGCATTAATTCCCCAAAAACACAATCAAGGCACACTGCTTACTTGAAATATGAAAAACTAAACTAAACTTTATCATTGAGGCTAAGTGTTTAAAAAAACAAGACCAATACTCCCCATTATTGTGCAGGGGTCAAACAAACTCGGTCTCATACAGAAAACAGACCCAGCAATTAAACACATGAAAACTGGACTGAAGACACTGTTTGTTGTTGCGGTGCTTCTGGTCAAGATTAGTATGCCACAAAGTGTTTGTATCACTACATGCCTAATGATTACAGACTAGAGTTTTTGAGTTAGTAAATGGCCTGCACAGTCATTAGAATACATTTTATAGAAGTTTTCACTTCGACTGAAAGACTGGGGATCACACACCTAACAACTGCACCTGATGAGGAATCACAAACTGTATGACTCGTCAAACCAACTTAAGCCAACTGAACCCAGCAAACTCTCACGATGGCAACAGCTTAAAGGGTAAACAAACATACCAGTTGGGGGGCGGTAATGCACCAATTTGTTGTTTTATTGCCACAAGAAGAAGAGGAAGAAGTAAACAAACATGGATGACAATCAGGTCGCTGCTGCTGCTGTTGTTGTCTGTGCAGCTATCGGCACGAAAAAACCTTTCCCTCTCTGTTCGACATCGTCGTTTTGATATTCCTGCAACTTCCCATCACCTTCTGACACTATTTCCTGTGTCCCGCCTTCTCTTTTTCATTGGCTGACGGCAGCAGTTGGGTCGGTAATCAGTTCACACTACCCGATTGCATCCAGATTTGGCTCAAAAAATTCAGACATGTTTGACTGACTGCGACTGAGGTCGTGTTTGTTCCCCTCACACACTAACAGATTTTTGTGCAAACTAGCCATGCAGACTGTCCCCAACTAGTGCAGACTGGTGCACACTTTGCCCAACTGGGAATCGTGGGTCAAATCTGGCAAAAAATCTTGCAGTATGTTCTCAGCTTTAGGGGGCGGTGTGTGTCAGTGCTCAGAAAGCATTTTTGGAATTTGTGAAGGTGGCTTGTTAAGTTGCTCTTTAATAGAACATTTTTAAAACATCTGGTGTCTCCTTGAAAATATATGGATATTAAGTTAGGACCCAAATTGAGTTAGTCCGGCGTCGACACCCTGAGGCTCAGGATCTTTAAAATATATTAGTATTCCTCTTATATTGGGACCCAAACTGAGTAAATGTATTCTCCGACACCCCAGGGCTCAGACTGATTAAAACATATTAGTACTATTATGTGGGGCACCAGCATAAACAGGCCCTGGATCCTTTTAAAAAATGTCTGCCCACAGTTCCCTTCTCCACATTCAGCCCAAGCTTAATTCCTCTATGCCAACAGGGGGAAATGGCTGCTTGTTGACACGTGCATTAGCCTGACATTATGACAAACATTCACTTTGGCTTACAGTCCCTCCCAAAAGCTCCAGATCATCCTCATTACCATCCTCTCCCCCTCTTCCTTGTCTCTCTCTCTGCCAGTGGGTGAAGACGGAGCCTCGGTTCTGCCACGTGTCTGATCTGACATTGTTAGCGCTCTCATCTCTCATCACGCTGTCTGCCTCGCTCTCTACACAGCAGCCGTCTACCTGCCAAACAATTTCTCTCCATCCATTCCCATCATCCCTTTCCACCCATCTCAATCACTGTCCCTCGCTCTGTGTTGCTTTGTTGCTCCCTGTTTAAGCTACGAAGACAAAACACAACATCAATAGTGACATTTTTATTGCCTGTATAGAGGGTTATCCCTGTCTGCACGTTCACTTGTGATGACTATAATTTTAGGAAAAGCTTATAATCAACCTTCTCAAGGAGGAGCTGAAGCACTTCAGCCAGAAAGCCCCAATCCCTGTCCTAATTCCAGGTTTCTTCTATCACTTTATTACTCTGGGTACTACTCCTGCCACCCTCTCCAAGATCACTCAGTTGTCCTCATTTTCTGCTGTCCCCACTCACTCCATCCTCATTTTCTTCCTTCATCTTCCCCAGCCAGCTCCAAGTTGCTCCCTCCTTCCTTTTTCATTTGATATCCCAGTCCACCACCAATCCTCTGCCCATAACTGAGGTGATGGAAGTTGTTCTGTCCTTGTTAGTGCTTCGCCTCCCTTTCTTCTGCCAATAATTTAAACTCCAGCGCCCTGATCTATTTCTTAGCTGGAAAGCATTTTATGACCCTTGTGAGTTTTCTTCATGTCTGTCCTTGCTGTTGCTTCTCTGTCCCGTCCTTTATCCTCCTCTTCTTTTTTGCTGCTCCCGGTGGTGTCTTTGTGACATTTGGACAAACTTTTCACCCTCCCTTCTCTGGGTTTCTATTCTCTATTCATCCCCTAAAATATCTCCTTAGCCTTCTACAGCTTCTCTGCCTTTCTTCTTGCTTCCTCCCTTGCTCCGTTACAAGTGCTTTGTTGCAAACATCCAGAAAAATGTTCCTCTGCTTTTGCTCAGCTCTGCTTCTTTCCTTCTCCTCCTGCTCTTGATATCCTGTTTTGTATTTAACGTTGTTATCTTCATTTTCACTCTGCATTCTGCGACTCACAAATACATCTCCCCTTCTTTCTTTATTTACCATCAAAGATCCTTTTCTCTTGATTTAACTCTTTTCCATCCCTCTCAGATATTCCTTCCTTCTCACTTTCAGTTAATCGAAAAGTTTCACTGGCACGGTGACATTTGTTTCTTTAATTACCATTAGTGTCAACGCATATTATATATATATATACATACATACATATATATATATACATACATACATATATACACACACACATTAGTGACATTTGTTTAATTACCATTGTCAACGCATGTATGTACATATGCGTTGACAATAATGGTAATTAAAGAAACAAATGTCACTAATGTATATATATATATATATATACATACATATGCGTTGACACTAATGGTAATTAAAGAAACAAATGTGAAACTTTTCGATTAACTGAAAGTGAGAAAGTGTGTGTGTATATATATATATATATATATATATATATATATATATATATATATATATACACACACACACACACACAGGTGACATTTGTTTCTTTAATTACCATTATTGTCAACGCATATGTACATACATGCGTTGACAATAATGGTAATTAAACAAATGTCACTAATGTGTGTGTGTATGTGTATATATATATATATATATTAAAGCCTTAAAAGCAAGCTTTGACTGTGAAGCAGTGATTTTTTGGGGGGTTTTGGCTGGCATCAAACTAATGTAGATATGTGTATTTAACTTTTCTCTGAGTCTCATGTTATCTGAAACCACTGCCTGCCTTGTCCCATATCGACCTCGCACTGTCTAGTGAAGAATAAAGGGTTATTACTCAATCATAACTGTCCTAAGACCCCAATAATTATGTCTTCATAATAGCACACTTACTTTAATAGCTCAGCTGTGGTATCTGCAGTGACTGGGGGTTACTAGTGCATGAATTAAGCTCCAAAATCTGAAATTGAACACTTGATGTTCTCTTGACCTTTCCCTGCTTTCTCCCTTCCATTCTGCTGTCCTTTTCTTTCCTTCTTTGACAATCAAAGAAAATAGAAAGTGAGAACACAAAGAAAACTCTGATAGACGAACAGAATAGAGAAATAAAAGAGTGACATTGCTGTCTAGTTCAAGTTTGGAAATGCGAGGATTTGCTGCTTTTATATTTTTCACATCAGTGTGACTGGAATATGTTCTGAGGTGGACTGTTGGTGTGACAAAACCATTTCGAAATCATCAAGTGGGGAAGATGTGTTTGACATTTTATAGTCTAGAGGATATGCAGAATAAATGTTAACAAACCAATTATTCCTAAACATTTAATCCAAATGGCTATAATTTAATGGTTTGATTCTGCAAACTGTCTTTTTATTTCCTGTTTTCCTGTTCACTTCACTTGCTTTTATCACATTGTCTTGTTTTTTTACCATGTTGTGTTGTTTTGAGCATGTTGTCTTGTTTTTAAAGATGTTTAAGATTTTAGACTTTGTAAGGTGACCTTGGGTGACATGAAAGGCGCCTATAAATTAAATGTATTATTATTATTATTATTATTATTATTATTACAATAAGGCTTGATAAGTAAGCATCAATTTTAGCTCTAGCTTTATTTTAAACATGCTGTACAGGACATTTGGATCAAATGTAAAGATAGAGTAGAATAAGGGTGTCCTGACCATTGAATTAATTCTTTTTTAGTTTTTAGTACTTGGTCCGGCCACATGTGCATGATAGTGTGTGTGAGTGTGAGTGTGCTTGAGTTCCTCCCTTTGGTGTCCGTATTTGACAGCCTTTGAATGAGAATGGTTTTGTAAAGCTGCCCCTCCTTTCATGTTCATGTCCCGCTGGCTGGCTGGTCCCTGGCGACTTGCCGCTGCTCTGCACAGCACCCTGCCCAGTCCCGGGTTTCTGCAGGAGAAGTGGGCTCACACAGAGGTTACCTGCTGATAATGCCAGCATCCCTGTCGGGACAGGTAAGGTTACTACTGATGAGCACCGCTACCTTTGCAGGAAACCAGGTCGCTCCAGTGAGTGTGAGCTAACCATTCACTGTTTCTTTCACCACTATGCTGATCAGCAGTAACCTCCATGTGACCACTGATCTCAAGAGAAGCCTGGCCCGGGAAGTGCACAGTGCAGAGTGGCAGCAATTAGCCAGTCAGTGGGAGCACTATTCCTGTTGTTAGTAGCCGTATATATTTGTTGGTAACATTAGAGGTGAAAGTAGGGATGCACGATATGAGATTTTTTTTGCCGATATCTGAAATGCTGATATTTTACTAATTTGGCCAATTACCAATAATGATATTATTTTCCCCCACACCTAATTGCAGAGATCATCAAGTCTCTTCTGTAGTGGAATTAACATCTTGTGATATTGTGCATACTCTTATCATGTTTGCCCGCAAGCAAATGCGGCATGAAATACAAAGCTTAAAATTATGTAATATTCATTCGTTGTGGCGGGAAGCAGCAGCCTATTATATTATCAATTTATTACATGGAAAGTTCATTTTAAAGCCAGTATCACCAAGTACCAATAAGGTGCAAATAATATTGTGCATCCTTCAATGAAAGCTCTGTGCAGCCATTTTTGCCCCAGACTCTTAGTGCCAATCAGACTCTAGTGAGAGCCATGTGGAAGTAATCCAAGCCATCTCTTACCCTCCTTATATTCATCCATTTGTCTTCCTACACACACACAGACACACACACACACACACACCCTTATCCCTCTGTCCCCTGACTCGTCACTCCATGAACTGGACCATCACTTTTTTCCTTCAACCGTCTCCTTTTTCACTTTCTTTTCTGTCCTGCCTCTTCCATCTCACCCTCCATTCCTCAGAGTCAACCATCACTAACTCATTCCCTCCTCTCGCTCTGCCTTCAATACCAATCATGCAAAATCAGCAGCCATTTGCAAACTATTCCATTAATCCTCAGACTCCATTCATCCCTGCCCACTGCTTTAGTTGCTCTCTCAGCCCTGCTTACCGAATCGTTTATATTCTGCTAATGTGCTTTGCCAAATACATTGTGGAAGACAAATAACTGCTGAACTGGGGATGTCCAGAAAGTGTGACATTCTTGTACTGCACAGACGTCACACAGAAAAGGTCAGTTGAACAGTTTGGCACACAAGTAGCGGAATATTGTGGTTTTGGTTAAATATTGAAGAAGCCAATGAGCCCCATCTCATGCTTCAAGTTAGAATTGACTTTTTCAATACCTTCCCTTAACCTTTAGCAATGGCTTTGAGTTGCCTTTACACAACCATAAAAACAATAATCATGCTTTAGTAGTTGCCGGGGGCAGATACTGTACAGCGCACAAATGAAATACACTGACAGTGAATGTTTGCAGATGCATTATACATAAAGGTTAATAAATAAAAATGGAATTGGTGCAGCTTTACATTCCATGAAAAAATAATTGCTTATGCAAATTAGTTGTATATGCACATCAGATAGCTACCTCAATCGTCTTCCCAAACGCTCCCCGTTTGTCTCCCTCCCTCCCTACCCTCCACTTTAGCATACCATTTGGGACATGTCGCTAATTAACACCATCAACGATGCCTGGTTGCCACAGGGATAGGACGTAACCACCGGCGGCACAACGGTAAACAACTAGAATGTGTCATAAATGCCAACACGCATGTTTTCTGTTTCTTCCTCCCAAAGACACACACAGGCTAACACATGGCTGGAGAAATAGCATGGACGTGCACACACAGGCAAATACTTGGCAGGAGAATTAAAACTCACACCCAAACAAAGCCACACAAACGCATACACAAGTGTGATATTTACACACGCACATACAAGCTTTGAGTGTCACAGCGTCGGCTTGCCATGTCTGGGGATACTGGATGATTAATCGCACTCTGTACAGATGGCCACACTGGGGAGAGAGAGGGAGAAGAGGAAAGCTGTCCTCTCCGTCTCTCAGTACCCGTCTAGCATTTTCTCTCTCTCTCTCTTAGTTTCCATCAATGCTCTCTCTCTCACTGGTCTCGGTTGACCCTTACTCCTCCCTCTCTCTCTGTAGCATGCTAGATTTATGAGTGGCTTTCAGAAACTCAGTGTCTTGGCAAGGTGTCTACATGACCCGCATTAATGTCATTCGTCTATCTATACAAAATGTATTTATGAAATGCTAAAACAAATCCATTCACATGGGCAATCATGCTCTTCCCAACTGAATCTGAATGTCTCAGCCCACACAATACTCACAAAGCATTAAACATGCACCTAAAAATACGTGCTTTTACACACACACAACCAACACCTCGACACCCTCTGAAGCCGGGGTATCCAACCTGAGCAGCATAATGACGGTGATGGTACCAAAGGGAGTGATGAATTGCATTAACGCTGAGTCACCCTCGTCTGCACTCTGTCATTAAGACATAAAATGAGACAAAGGTATAGCGCAGGTTGTGAAATGATAAAAGTATTCTTTAAAGAGGTGTGCCTTTGGTTAAAGCCGAGACTAAAAGCTTCAACACACACAGGCTCACTGGGTTCAAATAGAAAACGCAGCGCATGCTGGGGAAAACCTCAGTTTCTGGTGAACTGGTTGGAGATTTGTCTTAGCTTTGGAAAAGAAAAAGAAAATCCTTTGCTCCACAGTCCTATGCATCGCCACCATCCACCCGTCGGTCACAGTACACCACAGAGGCATCCAGCGGACTTCGCTTTGGCTTTAAGCTTACATGGCACTGAGTGAACTCAGGTGTCTTGAGATTTTGCGTTAATATAAAAAGGGAAAGGTCAAAGAAAATTTTACTGAAGTATAATGCCACTGCTGAGGTCCTGTCCCCCTGCTGAGCAGTTCCAGAGATGCTATAGAGAGGGGAGCGTTGCAGCGAGAGGGAGCACGAGTGTCTGTGATCCAGAGAGCTTGTTAGAGAGAGCAGGCCTGGCTGGAAGCTGGACTGTGCCCTAAAGGTGGATATTTATATCCTGAGGTGAAACATTTTTTATAATTCATGACATATTTTTCAACACCTGTCCTAGTCTGACATGCTCAACCAAAAACAATTATAGACCTTTTCATTTCACTTTTTATGGTAGTGCACTTATTGGAAGACAGAATGTTACAGGTACTGAAACCAGTGGTGCAAGAAGCATGAATTAAATTAATTAAATTACTGCACTACAAGTAATAGTCCTGCATTACAAACTTACTTAAGTAAAAGTACAAAAGTATCAGCATCAAATGTACTTTAAGTATCAAAAGTACTTGTTATGCAGAATGGCCCCACTCAGATTGTTTTATATATTTTAAATATATTTTTAGATTATTTGTATTGATGCTTTTATGTCAGCAGCGTTTTATTTTGTAAAGATAGGGCCCATATTAACTACTTATAAAAAAATGTAAAATCATTTTAAATTGATCATGAAGCAGCTAAATGTAGTGGAATAAAAAGTACAAAATTTACCTCAAAATGTAGTGGGATAGAAGTATAAAGTTACATTAAGTGGAAATACTCAGGTAAAGTACAAGTGCCTTAAAAATTGTACTTAAGTACAGTTGAGTAAATGTACTTAGTTATATTCCACCACTGCTGCAGACACATCTGTACATTTTACATGAATCAATGTCTGATTGATTCTTGTGACCAATAGGACACATCATCAGTCAGTGGACTTTAGTTTAATGTCTTCAAGTTATTCACACTGTACTAATACTTTGACGTCATGCGAAAGAAGAAATTAAAAACATAATAAAATATAAAGTGGGACACCTTTCATGACTAAACACTGCTCAGGAAATATAAATGACAGACCTACAATTTTGTAGGTGCCAAATGTACATTTCCTTTGTCTGGAGTCAGTCTTTGGCTTTCCAGTTCAGCTATTTTATTTGAACATCAAACCACTAGAGATGGTGTCTTTAAAAGGACCACGGCACAGCTTGCATTCCATATTTTTCTTTGAAAAGTGCCCATTATCATCCAATTACATCCTTGCAGCAACTTTAGAAAATCCCCATACATCGCTGCATTACAGCTCACATTAATATTAAAACCTGTCACGCTGTTTCATACATCTGGAGAATTCTGCCAGTAACAACCATCAAATAGCTGCATAACAACATTTACTTGGCTGCAATGCACTCTGGCCTTATTCTTGTGGAAAGCTTTGCTATTAAATGATGACAGTGTGACATTTTGTGGCTCAACAGTCGATAATCCATCATGTGCTGAATGTAAGGATATTGTCAGTTTAGTGGCGTCGTCAACCACATTACAACCACGTCTACATTCAGACACGCAGCTGAGCTGTTATTGCCCATATCGCTCTGTTGAACAGGCACGGGCGGGCTGCAGCAGGACCTTACACCAGGCCGGCCAGACACTGCCAAGCTTTTGACCCACACAGCCGGCTTCAATATTCAATTAATGCTCCAGGAAAGAAACTGCTTTTCATGAATTCTAGAAAACATTTAAAAAAATAATAATAAACAGTTTCTGGGAGGTTGAAGCCAAGGGTCATGAAATGCTTTCAGCTCATACATGACCTTTTGAGTTGTCATCAATTTCAGCAGAGAAATCCCTGAAACTGGAGTGAGGATGTTGCCATGGCTAGCTAGTAAAGCCTTAAAGTGGAAACACATTTTTGTGGTGAGGAATGGAGGCTCAGCAACCTGTGAGCCGGAAGCGGGTACATTACACAGGCAGAGCAGGCAGGGGAAGGGAGAGACTAGAATGTGAATGGGAGCTAATGGGGATAATATGGAGATGGGAAACAAATGGTACTGCTGTAGGGCTGGAGCCAAAGCCTCTAGCTATCTATTCAAGATAAATTCCCTCTTTATATTTTGGTGCTGAAACCCTGGCTAGTCCACAGATTGTTGGGTGAATTTGAAACGTCATTATTCAAAAGATTATTTGTTCCAAGCAATGTAAACAATGTTAAAAAAAATACAAACATGAACTTGAAGAGACCTCATATTTCTTAAGTCACGTAATTGACGTGAGAGGTTAAGTGATTTCTAGCTGTCATTCATCTTGCATCAACAGGTAAGTTCATTACTGTTGTGACATTTTAAATGCTCGATCAATGGTTCTGCCGGAGCGTGGAGAGACAAAGCAAAATTCTACGTGTGCGGGAGGGATTTAACTGCAAATACAGCATGTAAACAAAAACAGAAGGAGGCCTTCAGAGCAGGGAAGTCACAGGATCAGTGAGTGTGTGCTCACGTGGTGTGCAAGGCAGTGAACACAACTGCTGTCCGTCTAATTAAATGACGTGTCACATTAATATGGCTGGTTTCACATGCAGCATATGGACTAGATAAGAGCTTTCAAAATCCAATTCTTACTCAGTTGCTAATGTTCTTTCTAATTTATTCTAATTGCCCTTATCCAGGCAGTGTCCGCTGAAAAATATGTTTAACTAGTAGGACCAGCTCTAATCCACAGGCGTGAAAGAAGTGGCTGTATTTCCCTCAGTGCTGCACATTCTGGTCATTACGCCTGAGTGATTTCGCCAGTCACTGGTCATGTGTATGGACCTGCTAAATGGGATTCAAAAATGAATTAGATTAGGTGGCTTTTCCCGGCTTATTCTTCTCCTTTCTCCTCCCCCCTCTTTCCTACTGTATCTTTCATTATATTCATTCCTCATTTTCCGGTCTCCCCTCACCCTTCTCAATTCCGTTCTTGTCATATATAAGTGCAGTGGGCTTTTTATTATACTTCTCATAAACTCCTAATAATTGGACTAGATTGCCAGTGCGCCCAGATTTCTAATACGTGATCCCAAATTATTCTGCTTGCACGTTTTGTGTTCATTTAGGAGTTTGTTGAGGTTATGAAACAGTCATTTTAATACTGGTGCATTTATATGACCTCCATAAGCAAACGAGATAGTTATTCTTAATTCCTGTCACCAGAGTTAATTTCCCGCAACCTGAAAGGCCTGTTTACATTTTCCTAGACCCAGTTTGGCAGCCAGTATGTTAGCCAGCTAAAAGGAAGCTGGAGGAGATTTCTCTTAATTTGGACCTTATATTTTGTGTTCATTGTTGATACAGGGGCAGGATCAGCAAAGACAAAAGGGAAAAAACCTACCCATGAACAAAAACAGGCGAAAAGGGAAAGAGCAGGCAACCTTGGTCATTCATTCAACAGATGGAGAGAATTGTGAGATTTGAAAGGATCCAAACTGATCCTGAATGAAAACATGGTTTTGCATCAATATATGTATTTATGTGAGTGGTTTGGTTGGTTTCTCCAGAACGAATCACCTTCTCCATAAAGGCCGTTCAAAAAAGAAAACACAACGTCAGTATTTTAACCTTTTTGTCCCCATTGGGAGTTTATCCCAGTGGGATTTTCTGCACATCTGGACTGATTGTAATGTCTTTGGGAATGCTTTTAAAGCACAGCATGGCTTACGCCTCGCTTTCACTGACTCTTTAAACTCTTTATATACCACTTTACTCCCCGGAGTCCTCAGCAGCTGCTTCTATGCTTGTTCAAAATGCTACACAAAGGAGAAATTGTGGTTGAGGCATGGCTATCAAGACCACTAAACCAGTAGACTGATGGTTCCCCTGCAGGGCCAAAACCATAAATGGAGAAGTACCGGCATTCAGAAGAAGCTGCTTTCCGTTGCATCACATATCTGGAGCAACAACCAGGAAACTTGAGGGATGATTTCACTCAGTTTTAATAAATCAAGTCTAAAAACTTTTCGATTTACTTTTAAATGATATGAGGCGATTTATTTATAATACTACTCCCTGCACTGCAACTTTCTTTTGTTTATTTGATTTTACCTTTTTTGTTTATCTTTTAAAATCGTATTAACATATGTTTACTTTTTTTTAAACTAGTTTTGAAATCAATAATTTCTCTCCTTTTGAAAATGGCAACCTTTATTGACCTGGTAAACACGGTCTGAAAGGATATGTAAAATACACTTTAGCAACACTTCCTTAGAAAATAATCAGTAGGTTTGAAAATACACTCTGTCGAGCATGCTGTTCAGTGCTACTTGTGTTCTTTTGTATCTTTTTCTTCCATCTCTGCACGCCACAACTGTCTTTTTCTCCAATAAAATAGAAGGCCTGCAGGAAGTGAAATTTCACAGCCCAACAGGGAGAAATAATCAAAAAGGACAAAATGTTAACACAGACCTCCTTTTCTTCTCCCCTTTTACTCTTACTACCTTAAGCGGTTTACACAAACCTCTCTGCTCCCCAGGTCACCCTTCTCTCCTTCCACTTCCTCTTCACTCGACCTGTCAGCAACCCCTCCTCCCCTCTGTGCTGCTTACTTTTCCCCCTCACCACCCCGCAGTGTGTTTGCTTTTTTTTCTGGCTGTTTAAAGTCCGTTTTCTGAGTTCCACTTTGTCCCTCGTTCACCTCTCCAACCGCTTGCTGCACTGCCTCTTGACGCGGCACAAACTCGCTTCCTTCACCTCATCTCTCCCCGCTCTTGTTTTATTTTTTTTATGTTTATCCCTCACTCTCCTTCTCTTTTCTGTTTGTTTTCTCTCCTGCGGGTGTTGCATGGCAAACACTCCGTACCCAAGGGCGATTTGAGAAGAGCCTCTTTTTAATGCAAGCCAACTGTCACACAGAAATGTGCACACACACCTCTAGCTATGTGACCAAACCTTTGTAGCGGGCCGTACATAGGCAGAAAAATTCACTTGCAATTGCCTACTTACGGAGTGAAACTAACGCACACACTGCCTGATATGTTGATTGGTCTAAAAAAACTTGGTTTAAATTCTTACTGCCGATCAGTCTGAAGCACTTGTGTTACAGACCCCCACACACTCTGACACACACTCTTAGATGAACACTTCACACACCCCACATTGTTTTGAGTAAACAGACCCTTCTGGTGGTCTCTTTCTCTCCCCATCACTCCTCTCAATCTCTCCATCTTTTGATGTCCTCTTCTCTTTTCCACCTCTCGCTGTTCTCCCCATGCCTCCCTCTCTCTCTATCTCTCTCTCACTCTCTCTCTCTCTCTCACGCTCGCTCGCTCTGTGCGTCATCGCCCCCTCACTCTCTCTCTCACTCTCTCTCTCCATGTCTGTCTGTCCATTCCTTTCTTCTCTGCCTTCACTCTTCAGAGGGCTCTTCATTTCACTGGAACGATGGATGAGAGGCTGGGGCCATCTGCAAGAGCTGATAAAACCACCCTCACACACACGCACGCTCTCTCTCCCTCACACACACACACACACGCAGATACTGACATACATACAGAAGCAGAAACAAGGAGGCAAACGCATACAGAGATGCAGATGCATCACTAAACCTGTAATCGTACTCACGGTTCAAGAACACACACCGGCGCAGACACACACTGGGCAAAAATAAAGTGTAAACACAGCATTAGAGACAAAAAGACGCACACACACATCCACTACAGCCAGACTGTGGTTTATGTAGGACACATTCACTGAAACCTCTTAGACATATTCTGCAAGTCAAGAGGGAAGGAAATAAAAGAAAAAGAGGGAGAGATGAAAGGAGATGCAAAAAAAAAAAAGTGTAAAATTAACTAGATGAGAGCTGGAATAAAGATGAGCAGGGAAGGAGTTGAGGAAACGTGGGGGTCAGTAGGGAGAGTAAAAAAAAAATATGCAAGAGATGGAAGGCGGAGAAGAGGAGTGGGTGATAAAGATGTAGAGAGGAGGAGAGGCGGGATGAGAACGAGGCATGGACACAAAGAGCCTGGAGGACAGATTATGCAAAGAGAGAGATTAGAAGGAAAGATGAGGTGAGGGAAAGTTAAGGGGCTGGTCAGCACGTTGGGAGATGACGTAGAGCCGTGGTGAAAACACAGAATTATTTGTAAACAAAGAAAAACTTCCCAAGCAGAGCCGCTTATAGCTGAGTATAGTCCTGAGAGAATAATGGCTTCCACGCTGGCAGATAGCACACAGAGATGGACTAACTGCTCTGGTGTCTGAGGGACCAAACACTCAACACAGCTCGTTAGCAGCAGTACACACTGTACCTAAACATCCATCCATCCATTAAGGATATATTCTCTGCAATGCAACTAACTAAGAAATATTGGGAATGTCATGTGTTTTGGAGAATCAAGGGTCAATGGAATATTTTTTTCAGTGGCCTAACTAAGATGATTGATTCTTCGACAGTTTTTGAATACCATGTGTATAGAACGATAGGATCTTCACGTTAGATAAAGAAAGTAAAGAAGCTATAATAATAATAATACATTTTAAAAATCTACGATCAGATTTTCAATCCAAGGCTGCACAGCAAAACATTTTTTCTGCTTTTTCTCCATGAGCACTGTGTTTAGGTTAATCAATTTTTTTTAAAAAGGAGAAAAACAATTATCCTATTATGTGTGCCTGGAACTTCTTTTTTCTTTTTGCTGTGGCATTGGAAGAGGAATTGAGTATTGTAGTTTTTATACTTGAAAATTCTGTCATTGTGACAAACCTCAGGGTCCCAACATGGATGAGGATTCCTGGTTAAACTAGTCCAACATGCTCAGTTAATTCACGGTAAATCTCCCTTCCAGTCATCAAAAAGACCACCGACTGGTGTGCAAGCCAGTGCACCCACAGACACCATCTCTGCATGATAATATGGCTGCGCGTTTCAACGCTTTGAGAAACAAAGGCTTCGCTGTGGCTCCGGTCATACTAATGCTGGAGGACACCAGGGACTTTTACAATGGTTACTGCTGAAATAATCCAGGAGGCCTTCTTCACTCGTTTTGTTTTGCCATTAACATGCAGAGAGTCACTTGTCTGCCAGTCCAACTGAGTGGCCGCGCTCTCAGAGGAAACGGGAGGCTGCTGTCACTAATACCAATTAAAAGTTGTGACTTTGCCTAAGAAAATGAGGTCAGATTCATCTTGTGATTAGGCGCTTCTCTCTGCTGCCTTGGCAACTGAGGGTCACAGATTCTAAAATTGACCTCAAGAGAGACGACTTTAAACGAGCGAACTTGGTTGGTTTGCTGGTACAAAGTGCTGCTGTGCCAGATTTGACAGGCTGTGCTTTACTATACTGGGATTTTATACAACTACTATCCTAGAGCATCTACTACAGTATCTGTAGTATTTAATTTGGCCTCGAATCATTCCTAACTGTGAACCTGGTTTACCAGCCTTATCACTCTTCAGTGACTCTTATTTAAATCTGAAATAAACCAGAAATGTATCCTCTAGAATCTAGATGATGCTGGGAGGTATTTAACATACCAATCATAAAGAAACACATCAGTAATTAAGTCTTAAAGAAAAAGTATCTCTATATCTAAATCTCTATATACATGTATACATATTCCAATTAGTTTTAATGAAGGATGCTTTACTCAACCCAGTCTCCAGAATGAAATGTTGCCATTGCACGTTTCTACACAGCACAGATGGATTGGATCTTGACGTTTCTGAACTGCTGCAACACGTCTACGCATCATGTGTCAGGACAACTTGGCCTTGCTTTTAGACAGACTGGGTTGCAGCTTTTATCATGTGGTTAACGTTGTTTATGTGCACTTAAAATTCAAGGCTAGAAATAGGTTGTAGTGTGTGAAGTTAATGAATGTAAAGTATTTTAAATCTCGAAGTTCAGCGACCCCAACCTCCTTACGTTGCTTGTTATACAAGGAGCACTTGCTCTGAGCATCTATTGATGGAGATGGTTTTACACTGCAGAAAGTTAAAACCTTGTGCGTCTCATATAGACTTAAAAAGTGCTGAAAACACGGTATTAATGTATCTGTGGTTTGCAGACGCATTGAATGCAAACAAATTTCTGGCAACTATGCTATTTTATCTAAACATTATATATAAATCATCAATGGAGTTACATGAACTGCAGCCTTTGTAACCACGGCAGTCAGGGAGGATTTCAAACTGTCCTCAAAAACAGCTTTGATGCTGAGAGATGTGCAATGGAACAAAACATTTTAAAGGAATAATAAAAAATGCTTTCGGAGAAAAACATTCTCAGAAAATGAGATCATTTTAAAAACACACTGGTGTGAATGCTCAAATGGATTAACCAGGGGGACTTACTCCCTCCCTCCAGCCAGCTGCCTCATATCACTGTACACTGAATAAAACACACACACAACTGAGAATTGTTCCTAAATTAAGCACAGATATTGTGCGCACAGTGCGCAAAAAAAACGCTGAATCGCAAAGAGGTGAGGCTTCACTAATGTGCAAGGGACCTGATTAAACCTGACACACAGTGCAGACATGGGAACTCACTAATTTAAGCATACAGCGCTCTAATGTGAACACACACACACGTCTCACACACACACGTCTCTCTCACACACACACACACACACACACACACACACACACACACAGACTGGTAAACAACCTTTGAGAGACTCGAGAAAAGAAAATAATTAGAGAAAAAAAGAGAGCGAGTCTGAGAGAGAGACACCTTGGTAAACACAAGCACGCCCTGAAGATATGGGGACAGTGCAGACAGATACAGAGGATAAGAGAGAGAGAGAGAGAGAGAGAGAGAGAGAGAGAGAGAGAGAGAGAGAGAGAGAGTGGAGGAGAGAAAGGAGAAGGAAAAAAATGGAGGAAATGGTATCCAGTACGAACAGGAGAGAGAGAATGACAAATAGAGCAGTGTTAGCGGGAAAAGAAAGAGGGAGGGATATTGTGAGAAAAGGAAACAGGGGACCAGGTGTATATAGAAAGGGAAGAAGAGAAGGGAGGAATCCGATTTAAAAATAAACGAGTTAGGGAGGGGCGAGCGCGATGGAAGAATCGGGGACTAAGAAGCGACAAATAAGGAGAAGATTTCCATAGAGAGCCACAGAAGAGGGAGAATGAGAGAGGGGACTGATGTGAAGAAGAAAAAGGGAGACAATCGAAGACGTACAAATAAATGGAAAGGGGAGGGAGACTGAGGAAGAAAATGACAGGACAAGAGTGTAAAAAATTAGATGAAAGAGGAAAGAACGCAGAAAGTGAAGGGAGACCTGCGAAAACAAATCAGCAACATGAGAGAGCCGAGGAGAGAAAGAGCAGAGAGAACAAGAAAGGTGGAAAGGGAAAAAATAGAAAGGAGACAACAATGTGAAAACAGGGTGAAAGAAGACATGGTAAGAAATATGAAGCCGCAAAAACAAATCAACTAACAGAGCAGAGGGAGAGACGGAACGAGACAAAGGTACACGAGGGACAGATGAGAAATGACGGAGAGAGAAAGAGTGAATAATAACTAGAAAGAAAACTAACGCAGAGGAAAATATAAAATGGAAGAGATGAGATGGGAGGCAGATAGCAGCAGAAGAGGCAGAAAGTGAAAACAGAGGAGGAATGATAAATGAGAAGAGTTAGGAGGAAGGGAGGAGAGAGCGGATCGGATGGAAAAACAGCATAAACGACAGGAATATGAGACTGGGTGGAGGCTTGTCAACAGCAGGATTATAGACACACAAACACACCTGTATGCATGCAGACACACACCAACGTGTGTACTTGTTTATAAAGTCGGGCACATACATAAACATAGACACAGAAAACACAGGCGGAAATTGATAGTGACAGCAGGAAGTGAGGAGGGCAGATGGAAATGGCTCCAGGGAAAAGGGTGAGAGGGATAATAGGGGGAAAAGACATCAGGGGCGGATGGAGATGTAGTATAGACAAGAACAGGTCAGCCATTACTGTACACAGAGTTACACTGAGACATAAAATATGGGGAGAGATGCAGTTTGTGTTCCTCGTGAGATGTATACAAAAACAACACGTCTCTGTTTCCTTTACGGCTGAGAACAGAGCATGATGTGTCCCTTAGTGAATTTATTGCCACACAGAAAGAGATAGTACACAAAGGTAAAGAGCTGTCATTGCTTACTGTAGCAATGCGATAAGAAATGGATTACTCACAAGAAGAGTAACCCCCAAAAAGACTGAGGTCAACAGACTCTGCACAGGAAAGGTGAACTGAAGTGGAGGAAATCATTTTTCTTTAATGTATATTTAGGATGCATTAGGTTGTAAGCGCCGTGCTTTCTTTCTCGAGACCGGGCTTAAATTTGTGTCTGCCTGTGAAAAATGGAAGTGGACATATGGAAATGGAAAGGAAGGCTACTGCAGAAATGACCTTCAGGCTGTTACTTATAAGCAGAAGAAATGACTGGATGAATACATTCCTAGTTTCCAGGTAAATACTTTACATAATGTCTTCATGCACAATAAAGAGAAAATCACAAGACGGACGCAAAAAGCAATGTGTGCCATTAAACGCTTTCGTGTAATGAACAATAGCCTTCCTGTTTGTATTCAGACTTTTTTTTAAATTATGGGAAGGAAATTATAATTTAGTAGGGTTGTTTGTTTTTTTAAGTGAGAACGAATATAAAAAACAGACGTGTCAAACTGTGGAATGGACTTAATGATGGGTTGAAATTGTGTAGCTCTTGGGTTTAGAAGAACTTTAAAATGTAAAATAATCATTGATTATAATGTAAATTGATTTGCATGTTGACAATCAAGGATTATGAATTAGACTATAACGTAGATGTTTATTTTGTTATTTTTCTTTCTAGTAATGATAATCTGTTTTTCCTTGGATTGTATAGGACAGGCAGAAATAAGCCATGTGCTTTAGCCTATTACTTTTTTCGTATTTAATTTATAGAGTAAATTGTGTGAAATTGGATTTTCAAGATGAACATTATATAGCTGAAAATAAGGATAATTCATTCACTCATTCAAACAGTGAATTAAGTAACATGAGATACAATCCTAGACTGTATAAAAGACTTAGATGACATGATTACAGTTACCAGATATTGTGACCAGATATTGACAGGAAGGTGAAGCTAGAGAGGAGGAGACCTGGTTAACAGCTAAAGCTAGGCACCATGGGATCATAATTGACAAAATGAACATCATGCTGTATTAAAGAAGACTTGAAACTAGCCATTGAGACCATAAGCTCATTAGGAAAATGTTAATTGAGGAAATAAATCAAGTGACAAGTAGGATTTTCCCATAGACTTCTATACAACTTGCCTCCTTTAATATTGGGTGCAACAGCCTGCACATATGGAGTATCCTGCTGCTATTTTGCCGTTTTTACATTCATGCTTTGTTTTCCAACTCGTCTTCCTCTTAATGATGTCTAAGTGTTGGAGTTTCTGCTCGAGAATAATGTCACAAAACTCATTTGCTTTATTTGGTTTCTATTATATTCCTCCGCAAGATGCATCCTTTCATATTCCTGTGCAACAGACCAATTTTCTCTCCAGGAATTATTTAACTTCTCTCAATTATTCCAAAAATTGAAACAGGTAATCATTGCTACTCTCATAATTGGGAGGAGATCTATATCAGTGTAAGTGAATGAAGACTGAGTAGCAGAAATTATCCCAAAAATCTATTGCATTGATTGTCTGTAGTTTTAGGGCTTCCTTTACGACACATGGAACCAGGAGCAGTTAATCTGAAAATTGAGAGTGTGACAGGGCATTTCAGAGAGTGCACTCATGCATGTTTCCCCAATTTTCAATAAGCTTTTGTCTTTGAATGACAATAGATTTTAGTGTTCAGCTCATTGGACTCTACGGGATGAGCTGCAAGAACGGGATGAAAAACTCGCCTCTCTGTATGGACCCATAAGTGCAGAGCTATTTGAGATTTTGGCCCCTGATTACATTGCCTTTTTCAAACAATAAACATTCCTCAGCACTTTCAGTGGTCGAACATCTGTGATTAAAATGTTTCTGACTCCATATTATTAGGAATGATTTCTGTGCAGGTTGTATATTATTAGTAATGATTTTGCCGAGGCTATTTTGATAAATGAAATTACAAATGATGACACACAGAGAGGGGAGAGGGGATGGAGAGGCATCAGAGAGGCAGAAAAGGCAAAAGAAAAGTGAGACAGTAATTGGACAATACCACCAAATGCATGAGCAGAGAAGTGAGTGGAGGGTGTACTAATGGAGGAAAGGGAGAAATAGAAATGTCACTCCATAAAATACTGGGCTAATTTGGGCCCATAATTACCATGGGGATGAGTGGCAGAGACGGAGCGGGGAACATTGTATCGCACTCAAAAATAGATGAGATTTGACCAGAGATTATGTGAAAAAGACACCAGGGTTGTGAGGCGCATAGTTACAAAAAGGGCCTTTCTCTGCCACACACCGGCACAGTGTACTCTCTGGAGACACACACACACACACACACACACACACACACACACACACACACACACACACACACACACACACACACACACACACACACACACACACACACACACACACACACACACACACACACACACACACACACACACACACACACACACACACACACACACACACACACACACACACACACACACACACACACACACACACACACACACACACACACACACACACACACACACACACACACACACACACACACACACACACACACACACACACACACACACACACACACACACACACACACACACACACACACACACACACACACACACACACACACACACACACACACACACACATTCTCCATGAGTAAGTCAGCTCACGGTGGAGGCTCTCTCCATGTATGACCCCTCAAGGTCAAAGGTAGTTTCTTGGTAATTCACACCCTGTAGGGCTGTGTGTGTCTGTACCTGCCTTGCTGCTGCTGTGGCCTCCTGCATGTGTGAGTTTGAGCACTGGTCAGGGCTTCTGGTGTTACCAGAGTTAACAAGGCTACATGTGAACAGCGTGTCGTGTCCCTCATGCTCTCTAGATTTGTCAGTCCTTAAGTTTCCCAGGATGTCGTGTGCATACCAGTAGTTTGGTTCAGATCAAGGAAAAAGGAGATACATTAGACTTGTTCTCAAGTGTGAAGCAAATTTTAACCAAACATTTAAAATGTCACAACTCATGGAAACTCCTTGACTGGACAGTTATGGTGGCACTGAATCATTTTCACTCTGAGGAAAGAAAATGCAAATACACTGGGCGCACATAATTGAGAGGTTGTGGTTTTCTATTCTTATTAGAACGAAGAAATTTACACGAACAAACCAACGCGGAATATTCCACAAATGACAAATCACGACGCTGTCCATTCTGGCTGACCGTTGCGGCTGCATGATGTTCATGTTGTGCATATAAAAGTGTTTTCAATTATGTGGAGATGCAAGACAAACCCACTTCCTCTAATTAGGACTCAACCTATTTTAAAACTCTAAATTGTTATTAAGGGGAAGGGGCACACACGCACACAATCACAGCAAAAGGAACAGCAAGCTCGGATACCCGTACACACACGGCAGCATTTTAAAACTTATTATTAATACAGTGAGTGACGAATGCAAATGTGCTCCAATAAAAGAAACAAACACAAGAAGGCTGTGTGCTGGGGTGAGGTGGGAGAAATAGAGAGACGGATGCAAGTAACGCTTCTTGACACAATGAGGAGCAGAGACAACTGATTTATGGGATGAATTATGGGATGTCAGTAAAATCCTCTTCTGATATTCAAATTTAGACTGATAAGGAATAAAAGAAGAAGATGGAGTGAGGTCTTGTAGCGCCCTCCAGGCTACAAATACTGCCAGAGTAAGGGTTTCCATTTCTCTGGAGCTACATGGGTTGCGCTGGATTAAAAAAAAAAAAAAAAAGTCCACTGAATAGCACATGACAGCAGGAAGGAAGGACAGAGAGAAAGTGGGGAAAGAGAGACGAAACGTGAAGTGGAGAAGAGCAAAAGGAAGAAGTGAAATGAGGTGCTGAGTAACAGGAGGAGGTGGAAAATAGGAACACGGGGAGGAGAGAGGAACAGCAGGATTTGGCCTTATTATTACTAGCTGTCTTCTCATTGAGGCAGAGAAGGTGGGACGGGGAAAAGAAAAAAAAATAAGGGAAAGAGATATGGTGGGAATGTTAAAAGAGGCTGAGTAGATGGGAGGAATATTAAACAATGAGAGCAATGGATGAATCAGTGGAGGGTGGGAGGAAGGGAGGGAGAAAAAGATGAGAAATTAGTTAAGAAGGGAATCATTGGTAAGGGAGAGAAGATGGAGTTTGATAGGATGGGTAGGAAGAACAGAGAAGGACAGAGGATGGATTAAATGGACGGCCGTGATGGAGGGATTCACTTGGGATAAATGGCAGTATCTGATTGATGGAGAGATCCGCAGAAAGATGGAGTTACAGGAGTGAGATCGCCGTTCTGTTTTTGACGCTATCAGATATAGAAGGAGAGAAATATCACACACACTCCCTCTTCATTCACTCTTTACTTGGGTACAGTATGTTTTTTTTCCTTGCAGTGCACAACAAAGCCAAATGTCCCTCTTTACTTTACTGGAGTAACATGATTGCGGGCTTCAGTAAATTCACTTCATCATCCACTTATCACACTATGGGAGTAAAGGCTTTCTGCACTCGTGCTTCTCGGAATAAACTTCACATCTCAGCCAAGCTAAACTGATCGCAGAGCTTATGTGCCAAAAGGTTTGCGGATGCATTGAATGTGATGAGTGCCTGCTGAAGAAAAATAGATTAAAATACAAAATGTCAAGGTGCTGCTTTAATACTCTCCACCTCTCCTTCCCTCCCTGCTTGCCTGATCTCAAAGCACGCAGTCCATCCCTCCCTGTCATTCTGTCGAGAGGGCTGCCGCCGTGACATCCATCACTCCTCATTCTCATTTTCCCCCTCCATCCCCCATCCTATGCTTCGCATCTTCACTCTTATTATTTTTCCTCTTCCTTTCCCTCGCTATCGTCTTTACGCAATAACCGTTCCACCTGGAGTTTAGTGCGACTTAAAAAGCTATGAATGTGAACATAACATAAAAAACACCAGTCGCTTATTAGTTGAGATATTCAAATCTGATTACACCATGTGCAAATCTTTCTCCGGTGTTTTACCAGACGGTGTTTTGCTCCCAAAGCGGCAGCACAGCTTTCACTCACAGAGCTGCCAATTAAAAACTACTCTTCCTTCCTACTTCTCAGTATTGTATGAAGCTAGATTAATATTTATATGATCATGGATAATTTATTCAAATTTGTATACATTTTTAACTTGACATTTCATTTTTAAATGTCCCTTGTGTAAAAAGAGAAACTTTTTGCTGGGAAAATGCACCTGCGATGATTATGATACAATCCAGCCTATCTGTTATCTGTTGTCTGTATCTTTGGCAGACAGATCTGTCAACCACAAAGGTCACTAGCTCATCACGTGTTCACACCAGAGACTGGTATGTAAGGGACTGTGTTAGTAGGGATGCATTCAGAGAAGATGAAGTACAAGGTGAGGGAACAGGGTTGAGTAATCATTTCATTATCAGCCTATCAGATGCCAAAGAGTGCACTGTGATTGTGAAACTATAAAGAAGGATTTTACAACCCTGTCCTGGTTATTCGTCCCTCTGCTGTGTTATGGCCTCATTTAAATGAATTAGGAGATGCTCCTCCTCTTCCCCCCCCCCCCTGTTGTCTGTTTGAATGCGGCCTAGTGTATCATTCAGCCTCTGTGTTTTATAAATACAGACCAGAAGTCATCCATGATCAATGTGCAAAGCTGTGCTCATAGCATTAAAGTGAGCTCGGCAACATCATGTTCTGGGTTCAGTTTGTCAGTCTGTCAGCAGGATTGCGGAAAAAATACTGGCCCCATTTTGAGAGCATGGGCCAAGGAAGTACCTGTTAAAGCTCATAAAGCTCATGAACACACTGAAGTCAGAAGAAGAACTTCCCTACTCAAGTAATGGCATCTGAGGAGCATGTAGATGCATCTTTACAGTACAAAAAAACAGAGTTTAAACATACAAGTTCTATGACAACTGATCGGACTCCATTGCTGATGAACGGCCATACATTACTCCAGAGCAAAGAGTTAAGTGGACCTCAAATTGAGATTGTTTTTTGTAAACTAATAACAATTGATGTCCATCAATGGACAGTACTTGAGCCAACTGTTTGTCGCAGGTCCAGTCCTCATTTAGAAGTGCAGTTTTCTTTTCTTCACCACCATAATGTAAAACTAACAAACTATCTTCAGTGGAAACTGTCTGACCATCATTTAGTGCCTTTAGTCTGCACTGCAATGAAGAGCACCAGACAGTCAGAGCTCAGTGCAACAGGGGGTGCGACACTGCAATTGTGGGTCAGCCCTGTAAATAAAAGCAGAGTATTCATTGTTCTTAATACCACTCTACCTTTCTCAGTGCACACAATCTATCCTACCTTGTTTATTTCTTTTGCTCTCTGTCTCTCTCCCCGCCTATTTCCTTCACCTGCTCTGAAAGCTCAATTATAAGATGATAAGAGAAGATAGAAAGCTCTCTGCCTGTAGCCGTTATCTATTCTCTCCCCAGAAGAGAAAATGAAGTCAAAGAGATGCAAAATAAGGATGAACTAAACACTGATTTAAACCTGTCACAAAAAGTATAAAAAGTTCCTCCTCCCTATTTTGATTCCTTGAGCTCTTCCATTTCGGTCCAGTTTATCTCTTCCACCCCTATTTCTGACCTTAACACTGCACTTCCTATCTCTCCTTCTGTTCTGCTATCTTCCTCATTTCTTCATGAAGAGGGAAAAAAACATTTGAAACTCTACTGCTGTGTACAAGATTGCTGATTTTTGATCTTTAGGGAAGAAGTAGACTTTCCACTTCAGCGTATGACTCCTGCACTCTCCTGTTGACACAGCAGCTCTTTCACAGAGTTGAACACACTGAGCATGTGACAGCATTTTCAACAGCGCTATCACCACTTTAGTTTAAGTCAAAAGTTTGATGCCACTGCAGCATCCTTCAAACTCTCAAACTTCGGCAATTTGCTTCTCTGCGATTTGGGCGTCCTGTTGTGGGATATCTGTATTGACTCTGAAAAAGGGTACAGAATTGACTCGATCTCCAATCGTCAAAATAAATTATCCAAGTGGCAACTCAAGTGGCCAAAAGCCCATAGCGTGACAACTGTCTCACCCTCCTGCCATCCACCTTTCACTGCCTCCTCACTCAGCTGCTGACCTTGTCACAGCCCTCGGGTAATAATTTATTTATCTGTCCCTCAAACATAGCATTCCTCCATCCACGCTTTTCTGTGTTGATTGTGTTTGGTTCATTCATATTGCATGGTAATGGTGGAGGGGGCTTGTCGCTCAGTTGACACGATTCATAGCTCAGCTGCACAGCTAAATGGTAGGAAGGAAGAGGGAAAAGAGGAAAGAGAAGAAGAGAGATGGGAACAGATAGCAAGCAGTGCTGGAAGCAGAAGTGGATAAGGATGTGGGGAAAATGTACATGATTTTAAGATGAGTAGTAGGTGGGAGTGAAGATACGAGTGGTGCGGGAAGGGGGGGTGAAGAAAGAAAATATGGAGTGGAAACAAAGCAGAAAGTCCTTGATGTGGAAAGGTCACAAGATATTCCATGGCAACTCCTCTCAAAGCAGTGCAACCAGGTATTTTCACAGTGTGAAATAATGAGACTTAAAAGTGAGAATGACATAACAGGGATGCCATATATTGATACCTTATATTTTTTGGTCTGCATCCCAAAATCAGGTGTGAATATACGCTGCTGAATTGAATATGGGGCTGAAATTGAACAAAGGCTTAATCAGAGTACGGTTATTTATCAGGTTAATGTTAAAATAAAACATTTGGTTTGATCATTGAGCCACATAAACTGTTAATGAAATAAAAACAACTACCCCCAGGGTTTCATTAATGAACTCAAATTCAATTGAAATAAATCTGTGTACGCAACACAACTATTTATTTCTCCCCCTCGCTCAGAACCTAGAGACAGATGATGATTTGTTTGATTGGAAAGCCACCAGAGCAAGTCGAATTCAATCACACCCAAGGAGTTAAAAAGCACTGTGTTAAGTCACAAGGCAGCAAAGGCAGTATTTTATTCACAGCATCCATGACAAGCTATAAGAAGGGGAGAAAGGAAAAAAAACAGAAACCAGAGGCTCTCCACGAAATTTATAGTTTCCCAATTGCAGTAAATGTGACAATATCATTGATCAGCCTCCCTGGTCTGCGTGTGTGTGCTGCTCAGCTGTAAATTGCAGATTTCTGACATGATACTAAAGAAAGCATTGCGTTGTGTAACTTGTTTTTGCTTCTCTGCACTGTTAAAGAATTACCTTCCTTTCTATTCCCCTCTAGCAGAATCCTCACACATTTAGCAGAGTCTGGGCTACAGACCAAACATAATCCAGACATAGCAACTGAGCATACCAAGGCTTTTTATTAAGAACTGCTGGGGTCAACATAATCATTATCTCTTAACATTATCTTTAACATGCACACTCTGATTTGTTTTCATCCTGATAAATGGTCCTTTATTCTTATTAAACCTTGTTTTAACTAATGTGCCATTTTTATTGATTCAAACTGGCTTTCATTACCATTTAATTATTTGTAAAGCACTTTGTGACACCGTTAAGGCCTATAAAAGCTAATAGAGAATCAGCAAAAAGAAACACATTAAAGAAAGAGAGGGAACAAAGGATGATAGGGAGAAAAAAAAAGAAGAGAAGGAGAGTAGGTGGGTGTACAGTCGAGGGTGAAGGGCAAAATGACATGACAGCAAAAAGCATCTAGGGATCAGACTTCATCAGCAAGAGAGTTGTTTTAAAGACACAATGAGAAATGACATAGAGTGAAGCTATACGGATATGTGCCTGTGAATGGATACCCAGAGTGTTCATATAGAGACGTTTATGTCTTCTCATGTGTGAAAACTGTCAAAGAAAAGCACTGGTCCTCTCAAATTCAGTACATCATCCCACTCTCAGTCTTCAAATGGCAATGTATGTCTAATTGCAGCACTGAAAGCTACTATATAGATCATTGTGACAGACCTATAATTTGAGCACTGGCTGTTATCTGCAGCTGTGACTGCACATGTGCACACACACCTGGATGGTGATATTCTGTTATTTCTCATTTCTCATTACCATTTAGTGATATTTTTGGTATCAAGATGTTAGTACTATAAATCCCAGTGGGGATTAATAATTTACTCTGAGCTCTCTGCAACATTCAGTTAATTGCTCTTAACTGCAGGTATTAGTTATTGATATACAACAGCACTATAGAAAATTGAGCTCTCAGAAGCGAATGTATGCTGAACAAAGCTTTCAGTACATGAGGCGAGGAAGAAGATTTAAGGCTGCATCCACACCAAATCAGGAGATGTCGCAAAAACGCCAGAAATCCTAATCATTCAAGTTGGGCTAGAGCAGTCCACACTGCAGGGGATGCCGGGAAAAAACCTGCTGCAGTCTGCAGCAGAAAAGCTGAAACAGACTCAACTCTTGGATAAAACCACATGCTGAATGCAGCCTGAATGTGATGCCATGTTGCTTTGCAAGTATATGACATATGGGCTTCGAACATTTTTTGCCTGATTAGAAAAAGAGAGAATTATGCTGGGTAATTAATCTTGGAAGAAAAGAGCTTAATGTGCCCAGCTGGGATCTGGCATTTTACCACTCAATGCTGAAACTGGACAGTATCTCAAGTCTAGAAGAAGAATGTGCTATCAATGTGCAATGCACCATCTCAGCAATAGAGAAACTGAGTTTGAGTCAGGACTTTGGTTTTATATGGTGATTTTTACCAGAAACACTTGAAGGCTTTGCTGATTTTCAACCGGCTCTGTGTCACTCCAGCACAGGCAATACATGTAGATGAACCACCAAACGCCCACCTGGTATGTTCATCTGCATGTACGGCTGTTGAAAATTGGTAAAGCTTCCCTTTAGGTTAGCCAGTTACTTGGTAAAAGCCTTGGACATGAGGAAAAATGCCCATCATTTAGCAAAGAATTTGAAATGTTGCAATTGAACATGTAATATTATTTTTAGTTTTTTTTTCTGTGTGGTGTCAAGTATGTGTTACTGGAAGTTGTCTTGTTAGTGTGTTGACGTTCAGCCTTGCACAGTCACATTCTTGTTATATGATGGTTTATATGTAGAAGTGACACTTTGTAATCCAAAATTGGATTGGCTACATGTAAAAAATACTAGGGCCAGGACTCAATTAAAAAAATTAATCTAATTAATTAGAGGCTTTGTAATTAATTAATCGAAATTAATCGCATTTTAATCGCATATAAATATTTGACCTGAGAACAGTGAGAAGTAATTTATTTTTGTTCAAGTCCAACAGACCAGTGCAATTTTTGCCATTTTTGCTCGTCCACGCTAGCTACCACACTAGCTAGCTGCTATATGTTTTGCATTGAGGTGATTCTTGAGGCTGGATGTGCTGCGGTGATATGCGAATTCCTTGTTGCATAGCAACACAACCATGCTCTTATCGACGCTTCCATCCGTTCGTTTTTTGTAACAAAATGTCCCATCATCCGTGGGGCCAACCAAAGCGCTCTCATCAGCTTCTTCCTTCATGTTCACTGTGGTTTGTTGTTGTCTGAACTCATCAACGCTAGCTGGTGCTCCAGTATAATCGGTCCGCCTGAAACTCATCCAGTGAGAAACGTTCCACGGTGCAAAAATAAGTGTGATTAAAATGCGTCAATTTGCGTTAAAGCCCCGGCCCTAAAAAATACACAGATATATATGTGTATTATATATCGTAAGTATCATCTCTACCTGCAGACTTTCTCCTCACTCTGAAAGTGATGTTTCAAAGGGGAGGAGTTGCTCATAGTATGGCAACGGCCTTTTAGTCATTTTTTAAAATCAACCCTACCTCAATCCTGCCGGTGTCTGGTTGGAAGCCTCTGGCTGGGTCTTCGGTCGTCACCCTGCACTGGATCGCACAGCCGTTCACCCTGATCTTGTCTTGTTTAAGGGACAGTTCTGGCAGGCTGCGGCCCTCACACACATGCAGCTGGGCATGCACCAGGTCCACACTGTTAGAGAGAGAGAGGCGATGAGGTGAATAAATTGATTGAAGCCTTGAACATGGTGTGAATAGCCCTTAATTTCCCTTGATGTCACTGTGGAGAACATTTTTTCTGCTTATACCAAGGTTTAAAAGACCGGTAAGGCCACTTATTCAATATAAACATCTTAAGCTTTTTTGGCTTCAAATCAGAATGGGGAGGGTGTGGATGTGAGGATTTTTTTCCCCAGCACTTCTCATTTGAACAAAGAATCTGCGATGCGTGACAGGAAAACAATCCCTCATGGATAGCTCTTAATAGCAAAAACAAAGTGATTAAAATGAAAGAAACTTTAGGTATAATTTGATGTTGTTGAAACAATGGCCCCTGAGGAAGCAAGCAGGAAACAGAAAATACAACTTTACATATGAAAACAACAAAAAAATTAGCAACAGAACTTTTGTTTGATTAGAGCTTAATAGATGCTGTGAAGAATCTCAATCAACTCTCTGGGCTCTGTGATAGAAAGTGAGTTCAACATATGCAGGGGATCATTTTGTTAATATGGCTTCACTAAACCTAACAGCAGCATTCCTGCTAAGCAGTCACACAATGGCAGTTATCAACTTAGTCATTCAACCCAGTGTGTCCACATATAGTCAAGGACAAGACTATTACTACTACTACTTTGTTGAATTGAAAAATATTAAGACTTAAACACATCATTCAACCTCTTTATTTGTTCCCAAGTCAGTTTCTCATATTTAAAAAAAATCAGGAGGGAAAGCCACAGAGCTTTGTTTGCCTCTGAAGACTCAGAACCTCTAATATCTGCACAATAGCACGACAGAATCAGTAGCGTGTTTCCAGCAATGAATTTCGATGCGTATTTTGAAGATTCGTATGAGAAAAGCTTGATGGAAACACCAAAATTTGAGGAAGGAAAAAAAAATTCAAATTTGCGCATAAAGGTTTTTACGCAAGCTTGAGGTGGTTTTTGTCTTTTTAGGATAATAGTTAATGCGCTATAGGGGAGATGGAAACAATTATCACAAATAAGTTCTGGCGAACATTTAACTCACTGACTGATAAGATGCTTCCGCTCTGCTGGTCAAGAAGAGCTGACATGAAAGAACAATTTTAGGTTGCACAATTAAATCTAATTCCTGAAGACACATTTTCTCTCATGGGTGGCCAAAGTTGTCTGGTTAGCAACCTATTTTTATATTTCTCTCTTCTGCCCTTGATGCAGCTTTGCTAATTGGCTCTCAACCAGTTGATGGAAACGTCCCTAATTCACATTTTCTTTAATGCGACATTTCAAAATTTGACTTCAAAATTTGATTCAACATTAATGGTGGGGGTTAATCTATTTTCTCAAATATCACCAGCTCCAGAGCAGGTTAGATGTGCAGCAGAAGTTGCTATGGCAATGTACCATCGAGTTCACGCAAAAAAATAAAACCCAGGGTTACATTAAGTTACCTTTCTAACCACAAACGCTGCTCTAGTATTGGGCCTAAGAGCAAAGAAGCACTAAGTCAACGGCAGCTAGACTGGTGTTTGTGGTCTAAAACAGTAACATTTTGTTTCAGTTGAATTAGCCATTTATTTTGTCCTTAGGACAACATATGAACTAAAAAGTATTTTTAAAGAAACACAGCCTTGAGCA
Organism: Centropristis striata; assembly: GCF_030273125.1. Lineage (NCBI taxonomy): Eukaryota > Metazoa > Chordata > Actinopteri > Perciformes > Serranidae > Centropristis > Centropristis striata. The sequence goes on from NC_081533.1 coordinate 22,566,718, forward strand.
GGTGTGTGACAAATTCAAAACTGCTCCACAGTAAGTCAGTACAATGAAAATAAATGAAGACTCAGCTGAAACAAATAACATCTGCTCCTGGGGAATACTGATAAGCTTATTATAACCAACAGCTGCATGCTACGATGCAAAAATTTGTTTTTGATATTGATGTTATCTGCAAAAACTGGCTAAAAGCTAAGACGACGTGTTGTTGGTCGTTTTATTCGACTTTATTAAATTTCAAAAGATAACATTAAAATTAGGTTTAAGCTAAATGCATGGTGCAGTTGCTACTTGTTCCGTCACACCAACTCAAGCCGGTTACATTTTATTTATGTGATATCCAAGAAATGCATTTTCACTCAGGAACATATGCACACACACACACACACATACAGATAGGAGTATATTATGCAAATTTTTATTCAGCAATTATCCAATATTATGAAGAATTTAAATATGAGAGGAACTAAGAGAAGATATTTTCTTCCATTTCCATGAGTTGTAACCCTTAACATCAATTTTGGCTCATTTGTATGCATTTATTTAAATATAAAGCTCAAATGAGACTTGCTGGGTTAAGCTTCGTGACCTTGTGCAGTCTAACACATAGCCAAAATGTATAAAAGCATTTTGTCATCATTGTTTTCTGGACACATTTCAAATGCAGCAGTGGACAGACGCAGGCAGTGGGGACACATAATTCTTAAATGGCTGTGTCCCTGCGCCCAATCTGCTGCCAAAAATAAACACACTCAGACAATTGGGAAGCCTCGCCGCCTTGAAGGGTGAATGAGAGACAGAAGGCACACACATTAGCAAACAAGCTTGGATTTTGGACACCGTCTTGGCCTCAGTCTCCTTAATGTCTCAATTAGCTGGTATCCACATTCTGGCTAAACAGAAGGACAATTATGCATCAGCCTGGTGTGAAAATGTGTTGGTGGAATAAGCAGATCCAATCTTGATAACTTGGACAAGCACTAACGTCATGTTTTTGTTACACTTTTATGAATATGTTGGTATTTTTGAAATTAGACAGCCCAGCTCAGCTCCTTAAAAAATAAAAAGGACAAGATGAAGTGAGTCACTCTATGAGTGGTGCCCCTAACAGCAGTTAAGGAAAGGATTCTGAGTTTCCAAGTATTTAATGCTTTAATTAGAACACCAGTTTGTTTCCAGACTTAGATTAAGCTGAGGACACACTACAAGATTCTTTGCCAGATTTGACCCACGATTCCCAATTGGGTAAAGTCTGCACTAGTCGGCATGGCGAGTTGGCACAACAATCAACGAGTGTGTGAGGGGAACAGACCCGACCGGACATCAGTCGCAGTCAATCAAACATGTTTTACATTTTTGAGCCGAATCCGGACACAATCAAGGTTTTGTGAACTGACTGCAAACACATGTTTCCAACAGCCAAAAGAAAAAGAGGAGTGGACACAGGAAAAAGCATCAGAAGACAGCAGCAGCAAGCAGATTGTCATCCATCTTTGTTTACCTCCTCTCCTCCTCCTCCTCCTCCTCCAAATTGGTGCATTACCGCCAGAAACTGGTATATTTGTTGACCCTTTAAACTGTCACCCTTGTGAGAGTTTAATGCATTCAGTTCCTTTAGTCAGTTTGACACATCCTGTATTCTGTGATCCCTCATCAGGAGCAGTTGTTAAATGTTCCCCAGTCTTTCAGTTGTCATACAAAAATCTGCTGAAACCATCATGACTTTTGAAAATCTGTAAAGACTTGTGTAGTGTGTCCCCAGCTATAATTGTCTTTGTTGGGTCTAAGATTTTATCAGCTGCCCGGGACTTCTGCACCTTAAAAGGGACAGTTCACATCAAAATCAAAAATACATATTTTTCCTTTTACCTGTATTGCCATTTATCAATTTTCAATTAAGAATCTTTTTCAATGAGTTGCCAGTTGTTAGAGATATCAGCCTCCTTTCCAATTAAATATATATGCATATATAACTATATGCCACTCACATGTGGTGTTCAAAGCACCAAAAATAAACACTTGAAAAACTCAACAGCAATGTCACATTCTAGACATCATGTGCCAGTTATTCAAGATAAAACAGAGAGCTTATTGTGAGCAGATTCCTGTTGGAACTATACTAGAAATAAAATAGTAGAGAAAGCAGAAAGCAGACATCACTATGGCCAATATATCCAACACACACAGCACTTCAGGTCAGAGGAAAAATATGTATTTTAGATCTGGGGTGAACTGTCCCTTTAAGAAAACTACATGGGTAGAGACTTTCCTACTCTATAGTATGAAATATAATGTTGCCAAGAGTTAAGAGCTGTGATTGTCTTTATAATTCTTTCATCCATTGTTCAGTAATTTCAGGCTGAAACGAAGACAACAAGGCATACTTAAGCTGCAGTATGGCAAAAGTATTTGTTTGCTTGTTTATTTGTTCTGTCAGTCGTTTATTCAACGACTGACAAAGTAAGGCAAAAAGTAAGGCAAAAAAAAAATGGATCCAAATTTTAAAAAACAAACTTACGAGGCGGCATAATGGTGAGTTTTAATGGCTCCCTTTTCACAGAGATGGAAATTCTTTAATATTATTCAAATAAACATGTGTTGTTTTAACATTTCCACTTGACACCCATGCATGGACTTTTTCTCTATTACATATAAATCAAGTTTGGCCTAGTTTTTTTCCTCGCATAATTCTTCTACTTTGAAAGCATAAGGCAACACTGATTGAATGAGGACCCTCGAGGGTTTATAGAATTCATTGTATACTAATTTGACTCAGACAAATTAAAGAGCCTGCAGCAACATCTGTCCCTCAGTGCAGCCAGTTACAGAATGAAAGTTCCTTGTATCATTAGCAAGTTCCACAATAAGGCGGAGCAACACAGGAAGAGGATGAGGGTGATATGCCTTCTGCAAAAGTAGGAGTTGGGAATACTCTCCAGCACATGCATGCGATAAAGGACGCTGGTTTTAACAGTTGGCAAAACCGGATGTTACAGAACACAGAGGATTAACTGAAGAGCGTGACGAGGATTGACCTGAAACATCTGTACACAGGCACAGTCAGGCAACATCAACATTAGTGGGGATACTTTAACAAGAAGTGCAATGTTTGAGAATCAGCATTTGAATTAGACACGTTAAGTAACAATATTAATGGAAACGATCCAAAGACCATGTCTGTATTCACGGATACATTTCCATTATATGCGTAAACATCACTTTCTCCTCTGTTAGGGGACATTTGTAACCAGCTGCCAGACAGACAGATAACTAACAACCACTCAACCTTCTTCTAATGTGTTTGACATTTATATATGTATGTAATGAATTAAATTACCTTGTATGGAGCTTCAAGTATGAACTAAGTCTGGATGTATATCTAGTATACAAAACACAGGGTGAGATGCATAGATCATCACACTGTATTTCAATTACAACAGTGCTCTTTTTCATTATCCACTAATTTCTTTTACAAGCTTTGGCAACAGAGAAGTTATGACATTTCATGGCAATAAAATCAGTTGAAATTGAAATATTGAAAGTCTGTGTGCAGTTATCAAAATAAACTATGAAAGTTTGCTTTTTCTTTTATTTGATATGGTGACTGGTGAAACAGAATACGGGTCGAGGGCATAACTCAGAAAATAATTAATAAATGGAAACTCTGGAAGTAAGGAGCAGTTTTATTTGATTTAATTTATCATTAATGTTTATGCATGAGAACTCTGAACAATAAAATATTTTGGGAGTTTTCTTCTCCAATCAAGTCAGTTGTATTTAAATAGCATCAAATAACAGAAGAAAGAAGAAAGAGAGAGAGAGAGAGAGAGAGAGAGAGAGAAAGAAAGAGCGAGAAAGAGACAGACAGACAGACAGACAGACAGACAGACAGACTTCTAGGCAGCACTCTCCTATACATCTGCGAGTACAGTGGCAAGGAAACCCAGAGCAGGACCAGCTTCTGGGTAGCAAATAAATCCATCAAATAAAAGTAATGAAAATGATATAAAAAAAATACAATGCCAAAAGCTATAAACCTCTCACATTTCTTATTGTTCAGATGTTATATAGATGTATATCATGCCTGGAAAAGTGTCCCCAAAGGATGATTTTTATGTTGTTTTTGTAGTAATTTAATAATCAATAAATGTGCTTCTTATAATAAAGGGACACAAGAAGAAACAGAATAGCTCAGTATTGAATACCACAGTGGAAGGTCCAATTCCAGATTCATTCAAACATTTATCCTTGACCAAAACTAATCTTAACTAAAGTTCTTCCACCTGCTTGTTCACAAATCTAATCTTAAAAGTTGTTGGCGCCCTCACTTCCTGCTCTCTCTTTATATTGTGTACTGTGTGTACTCTGTCATGTAAGAAGCCATCAAGCACTGTGCATGCTGCAGACTACGCATGGCACTTTAATTATATTTTGTCTAGAGCCCCAGGAACCAAGAAGTACTCCTGAGCTGCAACGCTCCCTGGTTAGGTGTTGGAAATTTGATTAAACATAAATTTATTTAGGAATATGCAGCATGTAAGCACAATAAAACGTGATATAATAAGGTCTTAAAACTAGTTTTTGACTCAGGCCCTTTCTACAACACGAGGCCTCAAGATTACAATTATGTACTAATGCAGGAGGTGCCTTAAGGCCGCTCTCATTCCAGGTGATATTGAGGTTTAGTAATGCATATTTCCTAAAATTAGCAAATAATCGCATTATAACAAGCCAAATGGAACAAACTGGAAAGTCTGACTCCTTTTTTCTGGTAGGCTAGGACTCGAAGAAAGTCATGGAAATAAACTTATGGGAAGTTTTAGCCTTGATTTTTTAAATAATTTTTTTATGGGGGGGGGGGGGGGGTCATTAAAAATACTATTATGAAATATTGTTGTGTTGGTGGCTGTGGCTCAGTTGGTAGAGCAGTTGTCTTCTGATTGGAAGGTTGGTGGTTCGATCCCCGACCATGACAGCCATGTTGAAGTATCCTTTAGCAAGATACTGAACCCCAAATGCTGCAAATGCAGATGCTGCAAATGCTTTGGATAAAAGTGCTATATAAGTGCACCCCATTTACCATTTGAATGTTTCACGCACGTCTTTCCTTCACCTGCATTTTCAAATTTACTCCACCTAAACTATACATCTATCCAAGCCTCAATTTTTGCATTTTCCTACAAAACAGAGAAGCTAAAAATATTAGACTTAACATTGTGTCCATTCCTAACATTCAGTGATTTAAATGTCTCCTACTAAAGCCTCGTTTTGGCTCACTTTCAGATTTCTAAAGTGTCAAAAGGTGTGAACTTGTTCTTTATTTCTGACACTGCTAAAAGCGTGCATTAATGTTTTAAGATGCCAAGCCTTATACTTCATGTCTACTTTCCTACCTGGCATCCCTGACTGTTTTTCTCTGCCTTTCTTGGGGCTTCTGAATAGCTGCCAAGTTTATATTTGATCTCTGACATTTTCAAAGAAAAAATTGAAACCCCCACAAGTGTTATAAATATAGGTCTACTCACTGAATCTGTTCTTTAAAACTCTGTCAATGCCTTTACCTCACAGCCAAGTACATCATTTTAGCGAAGTGATACATGTATTAGACAGAAGAACCACATGGAGGCCCAAATTATTTACCGCTCAGCATTGGCTGCATTCCCACAGGTACTATATTAGCCAGATTTTATAGCAGCACCTGAAAAGTCTTTTGGAGAAAATGCAGCATAAATAACTTCCTGTCTAACTGATACATATTCTGTTTATGTATATCACCATGGGCCATGCAGACAGCTGAAACTGAAGACTAGGGAACAAAGTGTGCACACATCTCTGCACCACATCTTATATTTCAGCTCATACGCCTGAACACACATTTTCTTGTGCCAATTTTGAAAAAAAAAAGCCATAGTGGAAACAAATCAACATTCATCAATACTGCACTTAAGCACCAATTTAAGGAAACCAGGTGAAATCAGCTCTCAAGGTCTTGGAAAAAGTCTAACTCTAACTGACAGGTTTCTCTCCAAGAACCTTCAAAGATAAGAAAAACCCTTTTATCTCAAGTCCAGGTCAATGCCATGCACATATTGTTTATCCGCTGATGTTAAAGAAAGTCTCAACAGTCTAACATACTCAAACCTGACAGAGCATTTTGTTGCACCACATTAACACTAACTGGATGGAATTTAACAACTGATTATCCACGTCATGTTCGACAGGGTGGAATATTGCCATCTAAGCGGTTGAACCTGCTCTTTTTTTAAAGAAATCCAGAACTATAAATGTGAGGAAGGCTATGTTAAATCAGATTATGAAACCATAAAACCAGCACACTATTAGTGGATCGACTGATCTTTGACAGAAATATCAAATCAGCATCAGAATGGGGAAGAAAGGTGGTCTTAAGGTTCATGGAATCTGATCCAAAAAAAAGAGAAACATCTACTGAGCTTCAGTTCTCTGGGCCAAAATGTCTTGTTGATGCCAGAGGTCAGAGGGGAATGGCTGAACTGGTTGGTGCTGATAGAAAGACAACAGGAACTCAAATAACCACTCTGAAGTTTTATAAAGAGTCACACCTTAGAGATGATGGGCCACAGCAGCAGAAGACCACACCATATGCAACTCAGAGCCGTACAATGTTCAAACCCTAATCAGAGCTGACCAGTGCTAGGCTATGATTGGTCAGTCTGCATAAAAGGGGGGCGGTGAAGGGTTAATTGAACATTGTTTAAGTGCCACAGCCTACCTGATAATTGTTGCTGACCTTGTATATCATGGCTACTTTGAGCACAATAACCTGCCGTGTCACAAAGCTCAATCATCTCAAACTGGTTTCTTGGGAGATTGGCATCATGGATGTGCAGCCATCGGCATGGACTAAGATCTCTGAGGAATGTGTTCAGCACCTTGTTACATCTATGCCACAATGAACTAAGGCAGTTCTGAAGGCAAAAGGGGGTCCAACCCACTGCTAGTGAGGTGTACCTAATAAAGGGTTGTTGTGTCAGGTAACCAGGGAATTGTGGTTGAGTTAGTTAATTCACGGATTGTGTCCTGTGGTTATATGAAGGAAGATATGTCGATCATTATGGATCTGGAGATGTGGCTCCTCTGTAGAAGGCCACACTTTAAAAAAGGTACATTTTGATTTTGACCAAATAATGTCACCAACACCAATTGTTTTCACCAACCTCATAACTACAAATAATACAAGTGCAACTCTTACCTCCATTTAAAGAAACTATTAGCTGTCATGTCTGAGCTGCGCCCTACAGTCACTGCATTATAGGTGTCTTTAATATGGTGATGAATATGTATTGCTAATTTAATATGTTTGATAATGTGTAAAATGTAGGATCATTATGTAAATGCAGTCTTGTTTTTTTAATGTGACAACAGGTTTAAAAAAAATGCACCATGAACAAAATGGAAATTGGCTTATCCCTTGGGCACCCAGTGGGTGCCAACCCCATACTTTAGGAACCACTGATTTAAGTATAGATGAGAGATAAGCTGAACCTTTTATGTGACAAGAAAGATCAGTTTAAATTCAGTTTATTCCATATTATAATGCTAATAGCCTCACCATAAAACATATGGTGTAATTAGCCAAAATGCATCATTCTTAGTGAGAATTTTTAATTGGTGCTGAAATATGCTGATCTAATATGGCAGTGTGCTTCCAAATAACGAAAGGGCACATGTGCATTTCAAAGCAAGAATTTACATTCCCCTGCCAAAGAGGATCAACTTTGAATTACTTTAGGTCATCTCCAGAGTCAAGAGTGCAGTGAAGGTTTCATTAAAATGTAATTCTATTAAAAGGAATTATCTTGTCTGCCCTGAGTTATACAGAGGGTTAGATGCCAAGGTTGAGGAGATCAGAGCAGAGGATGTATAATGTACCAACCTCTGACAGAGGGTCGAGCCCCTGCACACACAAAATTATGCTTTCTTTTTCCATGACATTAAGTCTAAAATATGATCATAAAAATGTATATACATATATGCATACACGAATACCTCAGAAAGCACCTATACATATGCACTTGACTCACTCACCCTGGACATATATTATTACAGTACATGGAAAATACATTAGCCAAGTGCTCAGTAGAACCTGAGGACACACACACCTGTGCACACACAACAGTCCAGCACGCACACGTACGTTCACACTCAGCAGCAAGCACACAAACTCTGCCTCCATCCGTCACATGTGCATACGCACGCACTCCGAGACCATGAAGGCTGAGTACTAATTGCATATCATTTTCAGTCGTTTCACTCAGAGCTCGTTAGCAAGGGAGAAGAGGGTGGCTGTGCGCCCAGAACTAAAAAGGGGAGAGGGAGAGAAAGAAAGTGAAAGGAGTATGGTGAGGAGAGGAAGGCAGCTTGTTGTGGTGATAAGAGCTGAAGAAATAGTCAAGAAAATATGACAAACAGGCAGGGAGGTAAAGTAAATAATATACTCCACTCTTGAGATCGTCAAGAGATTGAGAGATAAATAAAAACCGGGACAAGATGACAGCTATACATCCCCAACTCAATGCAAGAAAGCGGAAAATAAAGTGAGGGGAAGCAGAGGGAGTGGGAGTGTGGAGGAGGATAGAAATGCTAAAACTGAAAGAGCGAGTGGGAAAAGTGGGAGCGTGGAAGAGATTTGATTTGGCCTAGCTCAAAAGGGACAAAAGGAATGAAAGCAAAGAGGCGGTGGGAGGAAGCAAAGGTTGAAGGCTGGGAGAGAGGGAGTTGGGATGGGAGTGGGAAGGAGGGATGAAGGATAAGACGGATAAATGGGGGAGTGGGACAACAGGGGATGAATTGAGGAAGAAGCAATGACTCAGGGTAAGACTGGAAGAAGATAATAATGAAAGGAAGAATGGAGGTGGGATTGCAGAAAGCAGGTTCATATTTAAGAAATCATTTTGGGAGGCAAAGAGGAGATTATAGCAATAGTTTTGCAACAGCCAGAAGACAGTTAGCCTAGGTTAGCAAGCCAGGTTACCCTGGCTCTGAATATGCTACAAATGTCAAGTTAAGCCAATGGCTGCAGGCTGTAAGTTCATAGTGAAGGGACAGATATAGAGGCGGTATCATTTTTTTTTTATCTAACTCCCAGCAGGAAAGCGAACAAGCTTCTAACTAATCATTTCCGAAAATGTCAGACTATTTTAATATGGCAAACGTAAGAAGTGGAAGAGGTGAATGGAAGGAAGGAAGGTGGGTGGAGTGCAGAAGGAAGTGAGAGCCAAGCACAGATGACACTGCAGGAAAAGATGGCAAGTGTGAGCAAGAGAGGAAGAGAGGAGCAAAAAGAAGCAGTAAATTAAAAGGATGATCAATCCTATCCTATTCCCCTCTATTGCTTTTTAATTTCACTCTCATCTTCTCCTAGATATCCCTTTCCTTGCTTTGCTTCTCCCCTCTCCTCCTTTCTTCCTCACGCCTCCCCTTCTTTCATCTTCTATTGTCTCCAGCTCCCCCTCACCACCCCCCAAGATGTGGCCTCGAAAATTCAAAACATTTACTCCTTTTGAAGTGAACACTTGATTTTATAACTTCATTTGAGTGTTAGCCGCACTGTATCAGGTGTGTGTGTGTGTGTGTGTGTGTGTGTGTGTGTGTGTGTGTGTGTGTGTGTGTGTGTGTGTGTGTGTGTGTGTGTATTTTTGTGGCATTCGGGTTTGTTCATGTTCACACAAACCACGTCTCCGGTAAATGCATTTTTCAAGATGGCTCCAGGGCTAGTGGTAAAGAGCAAAGCAGAAATGTATTTCTCATTTCGGCAAAACTAATGCAGACTCTTGTCAACCAAATGTGTGCACACATACCACACACGCACGCAAAAACACAAAGTCTTGTCTAAATAAATAAGTGGAAATATAGCCAATGTGGTTCCAAGTGGGGCCTGCAGGAATGGAAATGTAGAAAAGCAGGGGATAGCAGAGAAAGTGTTAGCGATGGAAGCGAGGGAATAGGAAGGATGGATAAACACAAACAAAGACAACAGCAGAAGTCAAGAGGGAGAGATGGAAGAAAAGGAGGCCTATAGAGAGAAATAAGAAGACAAAGAGAGATGGAGTAAAGTGTGAAGGACAGACGGAAAGGACAATAAAGACGGGTAAATGGAGCGAGAGAGAATATGAAAGAAAAACAAACGAAGATGAAGCAAAAGACAGGCAGACCGAGGCGAAGAGGACGGCATCAAGTCTCCCATCTTGTTTTGTATGAATTTCATTAGACGGTTTTAGACAGCAAACAGACGAAGAAGAAGAAGAAGAGGAGGAGGAAGGTAGGTGGAGGGGGGGGCTGACAAATGGATGGAGAGACAGGAGAGGGATGAGTTGTCTGCATGAGAGAGGGGAGGAAATAAGAAATTTGAATCATTGTGGCATGAGGGTGGCATTTTGACATCAATTTAGCTGGCAGGAAAAAAACTTTGCTGCCTGTTCGATACACAAATGCAAACAGAACACGGTTGGGGATGGAGGGAGAGGGGGAGAAAGGGATGAAGAGAGGAAGGAATAATGAATCATAGTTTATCAACATGAGTCAAGGTAAAAAAAACTCAGAATGCGGAGGAAAAGGGATAAATGGAAGGAGAGGACAGAGGAAAGAGAAAAAAAAATGTTTTCCCAATTAAGCTTGAAAATGGACAGTTAAAAAAATGTCAAGAATCACTTAGAGTAAACAGAGAAATAAACAGAAGAGAAACAGTTGGAGGGCATAAGTGGAGAAGGACAAGGCAATAAGGCAGTGAGGGGTGGAAAATATGAACACACACACACACACACACACACACACTCAAATACAAGATCCTATCTGATTAGATTTCCTCTCCTTTTCAGCTCGCTTTCTTCTCTATTTTCTCCAGCTTCACTATCAGCCTATTAATTAATTCTTGCTCTCCTTGTTATGAAGCAGAGGGAAGAGTGAAGAGAGGAATGCAAAATAATGCAGGCGTCCAGAAGGCAGCGAGGAGCGAGGAGAGAAAGGCCGAAAGGAGAGAGACAGTGCATGCAGATAAGAGGAAGACGACAGACAGAAGGGAGAGGGACAGAGAAAAATTAAATACAGAGAGCAACAGATAGAGGGGAAATAATTACAGATCAAATTTCAAATTATGTCAATAAACAAGGAAAACAGGAGCTAAAAACACAAATGGCACTTTTCCATGCTAAAAAAAGAATGTAAATAATCACCTAAAAAGCTTCTTCTATTCAGTGAGTAAAGCATCGCCACCAGTCATAACAACAATGCTATCAAACTATTTTGTTATCAGTAAAGGCCCAGAACACTGAAAGCATCAATTGAGGCACCTAAACTGATGCTCTCTGGTGCACTGCAGGCATCAGATGTGAAACGTCAGCACCACAGGCTTGAAGTTCCTGTGCTTTACAGATACCCCCATTCAGTCTCTATGCATTCCTATTTGAGTGGCTTTTAATGTTGCATAAGGCAGAAGGGCAACTGTTGGGTGCTGCTGCTTTCATCAGCTGGTTGGCAGCAGCACACCGGGAATACCATTTCATCATTTTGTCTTCCAGGTGTGTGAAACAAAGAATGTGAACCCTTTGAAATGATCTAGTTTTCTGCATGAATTTGTCATAAAATGTGATCTGATCTGCATTTAAGTCCCAGGTATAGAGAAGCACAATGTGCTTAACCTAATACCACACAAGCTATCATAATATTTCTTTCTGTCTTTATTGATCCATGAGACATTCATAATGCTGGTGGTATAAGTAAGTAAACCCTTGGATTTAATAACTGGTTGAAACTGGTTAATTAACTGGTTATTAATTAACTGGTTATTAACCAGTTATTAACTGGTAAATAACTGGTTCTTTTGGCAGCAATAACCTCAACCAAGCGCTTCTGGTAGCTGCTGATCAGACATGCAAATTCAACCTTAGTTTCATCAGTCCACAAAACATTTTGTCAGTAGCATTGTTGAGTGTCAAGATGCTCTTCGGCAAACTTCAAGCATGCAGTGATGTTTTTCTGGAGAACAGTTGCTTCTAGGGGTGCACCGATTGCAACTTTCTGGCCGATAACCGATCACCGATTTTTAAAAAGCCTGACCTGCCGATTCCGATTTTGACCGATACCGATTTTTTTATAACTCACAGCATACACCTTCAATGTTTGAATCTTATTTTATTGAAAAACAATAACAGCAGTATTTTTCTATTAACAAATAAAGGAAATCACAATGTCTGAGGTAGTTAATAAAATATTGAACTTAAATAGCAACAATTTACAGGACAAACTAACAAAAGAACTGCAACCATAAATAAAGTGTCCTGAGTTTTTGGTTTCGTTATAGCACAACATACAACTAGGGATGGGCATCGATTTTCAAATATTCGAATAGTCATTAAATCATAAAAAATCGAATAGTTCATCATATCTGGAAGAAAAAAATTTGTATTACTGGTGCCTTCCGCACGGGGGCAGCGTAACATTTGATGATACAGTGTGGCGGCTAGATGCCAAGCTGTAGAAGAAGAAACAAACGGAGGAGGGGGTTTTCCACGGTGGGACAAGTTAGCCCCCAGAGGGATTTAGAGACTCTGGAGGTGACGTTTGAGTTTCACCGTCGTTAACGGTGCACGTCAGCAGCAGCAGCAACTGTGTGCTTTCTTGAAAAATAGTTGCTAAGGGGGTCTGAAAAGTTGCTGAATTTAGCAACAAAGTTGGGAGCACTGCTTCGCCGGTGGGGGGTTATTATCGAGGTAAGATCGCTAGATAAGATCGGTTTGACATAAAGGAATCGGCCGATCGCCGATCCCGCAAAATTAAGGAAATCGGCGCCGATCAATCGGCCGGCTGATCGATCGGTGCACCCCTAGTTGCTTCCTCCGTTGTGTCCTGCCATGGACATCATGCCTGTTTACTCTTCTGTCTATGGTAGACTGGAGAACAGAGATGTTAACAGGTTCCAATGATTTCTTTAATCTTTAGCTGTTACTCTAGGGTTCAGTTTTACCTCACTGAGATTAGCCACAGAACTAAATCGTCTCCATTTGTGGACAATTTGTGCAACTGTAACTAGTGAATATCTAAAGTCTCTGAGATTACTTTGTAACCCCTTCCAGTCTTGCAGTCATGCAACACAACAACTCTTGACCGTAGGTCTTTGGAGATCTCTTTTTTGCGAGGCATGGTTCACATCAGCAGAAGATTCTTGTGAATAGCATACATAGCTCCATAGCTCACTCAAACCTTGTTTTATTGATTGAACTTCAGGTTTGCTAACTCCTGACTCTAATTTACTCTTGATGGAGTCATTGGCCTAAGGGTTCACTTACTTCTTCCACAAGCACTATGAATGTTTCATGGTGTGTTCAATAAAGACGTGGAATATTATAATTGTTTGTGTGGTATTAGGTTAAGCACATTGTGTTTTTCTATACTTGGGACATCACAATTTATGTCAAATGAATGCAGAAAACTAGGTAATTTCAAAGGGTTCACACATTTTTGCCACTGTAACTCTCCTGTGTAAATTCATTGCTGTTGTTAGGATTATGTAGCAACCCTGTTGGTAGTGGTGGTTGATTTTATTTAGAATTGCAGAATTACAATTGTATTGTTTACAAAATGTTTAGCTGACAGATGTTGCCGTAGTAACAGCAAACTGTCAATAGGTGCCTTTTTACTCCAAACGGGCACCGTGCTACAGAAAAAAACAAACAGCTTTGGTCGCTGGGTCCTCATTTGACTCTACAAAATGATAAAGTGGGTGTGTGAGAGCAGTTTGACAAGCCTCCTGATGCTTTAGATGCGTGTTTGGCACATTTACAACAATAGATTTACTTCAATACACACATGTCATGTGCTTTCAGTGGGTTTCTAGTGCATTTGGGCCTTAAGTCACATCAGCTGTGATGCAGATAGCTGATAAAAGGTTTGGCAGCTTGTACAGGCTTTAACAGTGCATTTTAACAGTGCATTCTGGTGGAGGCGGAGCAAGAAGTAACATCGAACAAAAGGTTTAGACAAATTGTGATCTTAATTTTGTTTCTGAGATTCTCTGACAGCCTCTACCAAAAGCCAGGACCACATGAAGTGCTAATCATTGTGACAAGATACATTATAGGAGTGGTTCTTCAACATGCGTCATGCTATGACAGATTAGAGAGTAGTAACTCATGAGTGAAATGACCTTCTGAGGTAAACTGGAATGAAAAACCTGCTCTATCTGCCCTCCATGGCACATAGTTGGCCACCTCTGAATTAATCAATCATTGGAACTGTATGATAGCTTTCTGTTGATCGAATAATCAATGAACCAACTAATCATGTCACAGCCATGCGTTCATATTTAACATATACTTTACGTATCAGCAGTGCTTCGACCATTAGCTGTTGAAACCTGATTTGACATCACTGCCCGCGGCTTGACCTTTAAAGTTTCAACAGCATATTAGCAGCAGATTTATGTCCCATGTGGTCCACTCATTTACATTTTACTTGTGTCTCACCTTGCAGTGCACCATATTTCAAGGCCTTCCTGGGACCCAGGATGAGTGAGCGCTCCCCCACAGAACGTCTAGATTGATGTGTAAAATTGATGAGCTGGGGTGCATTCGAAGACACCATGTTGGTTGATTAAACTTAGATATTGACCGGATGTCTGTCTCTATAGCTCTATATTGACTCAACTATGTTGGTGTTCCTGATTCAGAGTGCGGTTTGAAGTGAAGCCTGACTGCAAACCCTTGAACTTACTTAAGTATTAGGCTTTAAATAAGAAAACAGCATCCATACATAGCCTTCTTGCTACATACACTACTTTCATATGGTAAGGTGGAGTATCTAACCAGAGTCTAAAGTGAGTGCAAACATGGCATTGAGATTGTGAAGTGGGCTACTCTTGATCACTAAATAGATTTTCTTTGAATTGGGTAAATCAGAAGCAGTCAACTCTCAAGTCCCAGAAGCTCCCATGAACCCTGGATAACCACTCACATAACTACTCTTGAACTACACAACTACACAACACTTGAACATGTATCTACACTATACTTTGTGCTTCAACCTTGTGCATTTTCCAGGCATTGAATCTTCAATGAAAAATCTGCCATGTAACAGCATGCATACGCTATTCTTGTGACCTTGAAGATTATCATCTAATGCAGATATATGTTCTTGAACAAAATCACCCTCTCCTTGCAGCACACTGGTTTTTCCTGCTCCAACTTTAAAAGGTTATTTTCAACACAATCAATTATTACTGATCAATGCTTCCATAATTAGTCAATTTAATCAATCATTTTTGTTACTGGAAGATTTTTCTGCCTCTAACAAACAAATGAAAAGCAGTTTAATCATTTGTTTGAATACAGGAAAAGCTACCTTTTTGGAAACAAAATGCATAAAATATTGCCATCGTGCAGATATAAATGGCAGCCAGTGTTCTGAAGGTAAACTACAGCTCAGTTGGAGAATCACAGCATTTAAATCAAGATTTTAATCTAAAGGACGATATTTGTGTTAAGCAAAGGTCTGCAAGAAGATCCACATACAAAAACCTAAAACACGCAAATGCACACCCAGATACACACAAACCAAAAAAATGCAAAAGCCCATATAGGCCTGATAAAATGCAATCCAAGTTCTCTCATTCGGAAAATTGCACAGTGGAAGTCAGAAATAGAGAGAGAAAGAGAGGGGGAAGTCAGATAAATAAGCCCACACACACACAATCACAGAATTGTGCATCCACACACATAAGTACACATGTAGTTAAAAATGCATCAGCAACCACACTGCACATTTGGCACACCCACAGAAAGATATCCAACAAGCAGCACATATATAACCCATGAAAAAACACACACACAGATAATGACACAAATAATGATACAAGCCTGTGAGTCACAGACCGGCCCAGATAACATGATAAGTGTAATATATGAGCTGAGGTGGAATAAAATGTACGCAACAATCAGGAGGGAGAACAGCTGGGAGAAAAGAATTGCTATGTAATAAACACAATGTGAAAGAGAGGGATGACGAGTGAAGTGCAAAGAAAAGAAAAAATATGGGAGGAAACATAAGTACAGGAGTTAACAAGAGAGGAAGACTATGAGAGACATAAAGCAGAAACGGCAAACAGAGATAACTAAATTCAGCCTTGCTGCAGATAACCAAAGAGTATTAGGTTCAGTATGAGTGCACAGTGTTTGTATAACTATGCTTCAGCTCACACAAATTAAACCTGATTCAGCAAGTAAAGAAGAGGAGACAAGGCAAGTTATCTAGAAAGAAGAGCAGCTAGGAAGATACAGAGGGCAGTACAAGAGAAAGATAGAGTGAGGGGAAAAAGGAGAAAGGGGAGAAAAATTAAAAGAGGGTAAGAAAGAGATTTTGGCTAACATTTTTTCAACAATAAAGCATTCTCATTTTCATGCACTGTAGGAAACCAATTAAATACAAGTCAAGTTACTTTGTAAAGCCCTTCGTCACAACAATAGTCTACAATTACATTCTTAATTGCAAAATACAAAGCGTTCAATCTAAAATATGCAAAAAAGATAGAGCTGGTAGTATTCAGTATGTTTTGTTTATTTTAAATGAATCCAAAAATGTTGCTGCTGAAAGTTTTCTTCTCTCTTACCTTGACTGTTCCTCTAACCCCAAGCCCACTTTGCTCCTATTGAGCAAATATATCTTTAGAAACAGGTCACAAATATATCACGTTTATTTTTTCCTCAAACTGCTGGGCATTGCAGTTTTTAGCAAATGTTACTCACACAGGAGTAAATAGTGCATGTTCTGGGGACTACGTTCAGCCACAGATTAATCCATATTGGATGATGTATTGCAATAGAACAGAGTATATGGGTCTGACTGACTTAAAAACTTCTGTGGTTTCAATCATGATAATGAAGGAAAATCAGTGTATTGGTGTGACTCATTGACAGGTTATCAATATTAAAGATGTATCCTTTATTAATACCGCAATGAGGAAATTCAACCTAACCCATCCTTTTTCTTCTCTTTTTTACACTTTTTTAAACATGCAATACTTGTTAGCAGGACAGATTAAATGTTGGTCCTGGTCTGTTCATTGGATTTGTGCTGTGTAGGATTTTCCTAAAAAAAAACAATGTATGGCCTTATACAAAAGTAATCCCTCTCAATCATCACTTATGACACACTAAAAGTGCGGGCAGTGTGCATCTGCAGAGAGCCTGCCCTCTGCCTGTATATTCCTCTTTCTTTTCACTTTGCTGTGACATTTCTTAGCATCACCCTTTCAGCCCGAAGCTACGAAAATAGTGGACACAGCGCAGAAAGAAATGAAAATATAGTGGGATGAGACGCCAAGTGGACAAAGCCTGTTCCAAAATGAGAGTGAATATGTTGTGTTTGAATGTGTTTGCTTTCACTTTTTATGAGCCAGAGAAGAGGGGCAAAGTTTGAATCGTGTTTACAAACAGTAAGGGACAATGACTGCATAGTATGCCTTTATGAATCACAAAATCTATAGCAACAGCCTTATGCTTGTGTTCTATTGGCACTCCTAAAGCAGATTTCTCTGTAATTCTGCACAAGTTATTCACAGAGAAAGAAACACAGAAGCATGCTTGCTCACACTGATGCATTCAGAGACCTGTGCAAGGATTATTTATATTGTAAATTAAATCTGTTATAAATGTATATGCATTTGTCTAAATCTGCAGCTACTGCTGGAATATTCATTTACAATATTTTTGTTTTAGGCAAATGGACCATGCAACATAACTATGTTGGAGTGTGCAGCGGGATGGAACGACTGGGTCTTGGTCTTCATATACCAGAACCCAGCAGGAAATCATCCTAATTAAACCTAATGCTCTGAGCAGACTGCAGATGAGTCTTTGATGTATGAATGCATACAGTACGTGTTCGTTTGTTAGCATGTGAGATTCCCTTTCAACACAGGCAGAGAAATAGAGAAACAAGATCATTTATATGCAAGCTTATTTAAACAGAATGATCTCCTCGACAGGGTTCCCAGCGTGCTGCACTGATAGGTAGGCCTGCTGCGTGAAGACAAAGTGGCAAAGCTTCCTTTACGTCTAGCTGGGAGGGATTTCATCTGTCACTTCGCCCCATTATATTCCTCTCACATCTCTCTGACGAAGAGGCTGGTGAATCATTTGAATGCATGCAGTGGCGCCTGGCATCCAGTTCACTTGTTGGTGTGTGCGGAGTGACACCCTAACAATATTGACAAACATGACCTGCGATTGGTCGGTTCAAACATACACTGCTCCAGCACCCTTTTCAAAGGTTCAGTAGATGTGTACTGTATGTCATGCAAAATGGATTGGTGCCTGACAAATCCCCTGTGGTGCATGACTGCACACCCAAGTCAGAAATGAAACAGACATCTTCATTAGTCTTCGGTTAGATCCAAGCAGCTTTAGCTACTCCTCTTTGGAAAGAGACTCGACATTTGAAGCCGAGGAAGGGGGGGGGGAGCAGGAGATGCTTCTTCTGTTTTCAGCTTGGGAAAAGACTAATGTATCCCCCTCTCTGCTGCTATCCCCAAATGCATGTCTGTCCCAGGGCCTTACCCATGATCCACCACCTTTTGATGCTGAATCCTCTGGTTTTCGTCAAGTCTTTGATACTCGGAAGCCCCAAGCCAGCAGAAAAGGCTTAGGAGGAATCCAAAGGGGATTACTGGACGGAATGTATGGAAATTACACTTTAATTTATCATTTAGGTCATGGTAATTCATGCAAATTAGGATTTCATTAATTCCGGCCTTGGGTTTAAATGTGTTGCTCTTGTAGCGGTGTGCAGTCCTATCAGGATCACATGAAGGGGACAGTGCAGTGGCACAGGAAACGGATAATAATTCATATAAAACCTCAACAAAAAAGGTCATCACAATAGAAACACCTATTATTACTCAGACTATTACAACTATCAACACAGGAGGAGGAGAACATGGGGAGAAAACCACATCAGGAAGCAGTTTGAAGCTTTTAGGGTTTGCATTGTTCAAGAGCATATTAGCAGAACTTGTGACAAAAAGGAAAACCAGTTTATCTGATTTCTCTCACAAGAAGAAAAAAAAAGTCCTTTAGCATCAGCATGTTGGCATTGTCATTGTGAGCCTGTTAGCATGCTGAAAATTCAGCTCAAAGCAACGCTGTGTATGGATGGGAATGAAAACCGGGTACTAATTGTCCACTCCATCAGCACTGTGTGCCTCCCAGCTTATCACTTCCTTTCATTGATGCCAGAATGGTTTTCTGACACTTGCACATTGCAGAAAAAATTAAAAAATCATCAAACGCTGTTGAAAACGTACAAAAAGACAGTCGTGGTGGAGAGGAAGAAGCAGTCCAAAGTCTGGCTTCATTTTACAAAAAAAAGATAACAGTGCTGCAGCTTATGACTGTAAAATGATCATTCATGTAAGGGTGGAAATGCAATATGTTGAAACATCTTTCTGCACAACATGGGATAAAGTCCATGCATGGGAGTGCTGTGTATTTGAAACTCGAAGCACGTGCCATTGCCTCCTTGGTTCGGTTCCAAGGTTTTCTGGACTAACTGAGAAAACCAAAATGAAAATTGTTGCTGCACACAATGTGTTAAGACCTAGGAGATAATAAAACTGTTGATGCTGACAACCTGCATAGGCCTACTTGTTTTTAACAATTCTACAATGTCATTTAGCAGACGCTTTTATCTAAAGCAACATTCATTTGAGAGTTCTTACAACACAAGCAAGGATGAAGTCAAAAAACAACACATGAGTAAGTGCCATGGGTTGAGTTAGAGTCGGAAGTGCTTTGAGGTAGTGCATACGAACAGTGCAAACACTGCTTTTTTTTTGCTTTTTTTAAATTATATGTGTAGATAAGGTGAAGTTGTACAGTAAAGAGCTGGGTCTTTAGTCTCTCCTTAAAGATTGAGAGGGACTCAGCAGATCGGATGGAGTTTGGAACTACAGAGAAGAGTCTGATTTGAGACGTAGGGCCCTGCAGCGCAAGAGGAGCCAGACGCCTTTCTCTTGAAGAGCGTAGTGAGCTGGAGGGTTTGTGAACCTGGATAAAGGAGCTCAGGTAGGCAGGAGCTGTGCCAGTTGCTGTTTTGTAGGCAAGAGAAAGGGTTTTGAATTTGATGCGGGCTGCGACTGGGAGCCAGTGCAGAGAGATGAGTAGCGGAGTGACATGTGCTCTTTTGTGCTGGTTGAAGACCAGACGCACCTCCACGTTCTGGATCATCTGCAGAGGCCTGGAGGAGCAGGGAGACCTGCCAGTAGAGAGTTGCAGTCGTCTAAGTGTGATATCACGAGGGCCTGTACCAGAAGTTGTGTTGATTTTCACACAGAAAATTGATCAGGAATCAGTAAGGGAATTTATGAAGAATCAGACCAATAAACAGAATCAGTATCAATACAACTCTCACAGAGCCGCTACTGTACCATGGCTGTGTACTCTAAGACGAGGGTGTCCAGTTGAGTCATGAAAGGGCCAAGTGTCTGCAGGTTTCTGTTCCAACCAAGCAGGAGCACACCTGACTCAACTCATGCAATCATCTGAACTGCGTTCACTCAGGTGATTTGTTGTGAAGGCAGTTCAGATG
Organism: Centropristis striata; assembly: GCF_030273125.1. Lineage (NCBI taxonomy): Eukaryota > Metazoa > Chordata > Actinopteri > Perciformes > Serranidae > Centropristis > Centropristis striata. Next base: position 22,587,325 of record NC_081533.1, read on the forward strand.
ATTGAACAAGTCGAGTCAGGTGTGCTCCTATTTGGTTGGAACAGAAACACGCGGCAGCATGGCTCAAATGGACACCCCTGCTCTTATCATTAAGGCCGAGAATGTTCCAGCAACATGTTTCCTTCTGTATATCTGTGGAACACTGACAATCTCCTCAAATCAATTCGTACATATTTGTGGTGCGTTTAAAACCTGTGGAAAACTTTTTTTTTTTTACATATTCTTCGAGTACATCACTCACATGCAAATTAATAGGATCCTTCATCTCTTTCTTGCGTCACTATAAATGGCCATTAACAATTATCTCCATTCATACATGATGAGTAATTGTCCTTATCTGCTTATGTGGGATCTTATTGTACGAGTCGAGCAAATGTCATAAGAGGAAGAGAGTCAAGTTTGGCCATGTGCATAAAAACATTTAATACAAGTAGAAACAATGACGGCTGCGATTATAATCATGATAAGCATTCTTCCCATTACCATAAATAGCCTGAACACTCATTCCCCCTCACACACACACACAAATGAGATTCTCCCCTGGTGTCTGGACAGACACACACACACACAGTTCCATCCCTCATTGTTATTCCTCTGCTTACTTCTCAATCACTCACTGTACGCTTCGCTGCACAATTATAATCACCTTAAAATTATTTTATGACGTGCTCACAAAACCAAACAAAACTCCTCTGAGTGCATGCTCACACATAATACAAATGCTTGGGTGTACACACAAACTGCACAAAGTAGCTACAACCCGGATTCAGTTGGATACCGCAGTGCTCCCAGACACGCATTCCTCACAGTTAATACACAAACATCAAAGCATACTGTAATATAAAGGCTGATTCAGGTAATTACCATTTCATACACAATTTACTCATCACATACACGCACTTACAATTATCTAGCTTATTACAAAGCGACCAGGCATGCCGTCTACGCAGCTCAGCAGGATTTCCTTGTCAGTGATCACTCACACACACACACACACACACGAGAGAAGGTGTCGATTGTGTGTACATGTGTGTCGTTGAGGGGTTGAGGAAGGCAGAACAAGACAAATGGACAGAAGAAAACAGAGGAAAGGAGGAGGAGAGGGAGAGAGGGGGAAGAGGAGGCAGAGGGTAGGGTGGGATAACAGATTCAATAAGCCATGAGCAAAATAAATAAATAAAATATAAGGGCGAAAAGTCCAGAGGAGCAGAGAGCAGGAGAAGAGGTTAAGGGAGGATAAGCAGAAGAAGAAGGGGATGAAAGAGAGAGGTGCACCAACAATAGAACGAAGAGAATTTCTCCTCAAGAAGAAAGTAGAGGAAAAGGAGGGAGAGAGGGTAGCATGTAGCAGTTTTTAGCATGTTAATTGCTAACAAGTGCATAATGATAGCGAGTTGACCTTTTGTTGAGTATCTTTTTATGCTTTACTGTGCCAAGAAACATGAATAAGTGTGCAAGGGTTGGGAAAACTGGAGAGGGAGAGGGGGAATAATTGCTGATGTGGCAGCAACTCCTCCAACTCCCACGTTCAAAAAGGAAATCAAAGCCAAGAACAGAGAGCTGGAAACGCTGGCTGCTACATCCAACGTTCAACGAGGAGGGAGCGAAAGGGAAGAAAGATTAAGAGAGAAAGAATGAAAGACGGGTTGGAATAAAAGGAGAGAGGAATCACAAGACAGGCAGAAAGGAAAGAAGAGGATCCATGACAAATTGAAGGATAGAGAAAAGGCATTACAATGCATCACCTCAAATGGTTTCACTGTGAAACGTATTAATACAGGAATCCTCTGGACTCAAACATATCTAACCAACGCAGGCTGCAAACTTTGGTCCAGCAGGCTGTTGTGCTATATTCTTACAACAGCTCTGGTTCGCTCCACTCTTCTTTTTATTCACCTCATGTCCCTTCCCTCTCTCCATTTCCAGCCCTCGTTTGTCAGACCCTCTGTCAATTAATGCGAGGCATTGTTTCTTTCTGTCTTTCTCACTCCTGCTCCCTCTCTGTCACTCTTTCTCAGCCTGATGAAGATGGAGAGTGGTCATTTAAGACTAATTAGCGAGCCTAAACAGACAAATAACCAGGTGCAGCACACACGATTTCTTTCAAGCACTGATGTATTAATGCATCTGCACGCACACATATCAGCACACTTAAAAGGCGAGAAAATGGCTGTTGCACTACAGCCGCTCTCTTCCACACTTAGATGCACACATATCCAAAAGCAATAAAGCCCCCAAATAATGCTAACTCAGTCTCTTTGACACAAACACAAAATATGTATTTACACACAGTCTGCAGTATTGTCAAAATAAAAGCAAAAGAATGCTCTTGTTTTCCATTTTAAAGACCCACTATCTTGCTGTAGCGCCTCTAAAAGCACCATACTTTATGGCAGCCTCTTCATCTCCTTATCCAGTTGCTATATTTACAGTAAAGTGCAATGAAGGCATCTCTATAAAGAACTGTTACACACACACACACTTTCAAATAGCAATTTTACATGGCAGGCTCTTCAATTGCCTCATACCACACATGTAATGATGGCAATTCCTTTTCTTAACAAGCAAAAATGACGTGAAATGAATGATGAAAGTATTAAACATGTCTGAAGTCGAGGATCATAAAGTCCAAAATGTATTCCAGTGAACACTCTGGGGTATTTGTTTGACATCACTAAAACAAAACTGAGGTTGTGACTTTTTACTAGAATTTCTGAATTAGAGATAGACATTTTCTATTATTAGGGCAGAGAATTGTCTACAACCTCACAATACCATACGTATCACAATTAGGGTTGTAAAATCCTGTGAATTTATGGGAATGCGGATAAGCGGTTAATGGTAATGGTATGGGATTAACTGGGAATATACAAAATTGAAGGTTAGCCCTTAACAAGGAAATCAATATAGTTGTGGAAAATCTATATTTTAGCATAATATTGATTACAGTTGAATATATGCTATTCCTCAATCACATGCACACAGCACACTGCTCACCACAGGGCTACTGAGGCCACGCCCCCTACATGCAGTGTGCATTCCTCCATCACATGTTGAAGTAGATTTTTTTTTTTTTTTTTACTTAAATTTGGAATGGGTGGGGTCCAGGATAAGTAATATGTAACTCAACATTTGTTTTTGTTGTTCAATGAAAGAATTGATTGTTCAATAAAACGATTAAAACTTGATAAAGGTCTACATACAATTAAATCTATTGAAATGTTTTTAATGATTCCAAAACTCCTCAGCTTAACTTCCCATGGAAGTTTCTGGAAATTTAGCGGAAATTATAACACTAATCATGATACCCAGGCCACAATATGATACATATTGTAATACTGATTCAGAACAATCACCATGTCCTCAACAGAATCTAATTGAGTATGTGTGTAGAATCTTTATTGATGCATGGATTCAGCAAGGAGTATGCAATAATATACTGCAGTTTTGTTTTAGTGCAGCCCTAACCAATATTGGCTTTTAATGGTAAAAAAAAAAATGGATACATGATGCACTCAGTGTGATCAACCTTCACTATGATGGATTTTATGCAGTTTATTTAATATTACCATTTAGACGATCAATATGACACTGTTAAATTGATCAATACTGGTTGTCACTGCAAAGCCCTTTACCTGAAATGATTCCAATGTGACATTTAATCACATTTAATACAGGCATGCATGAACAGGTTTTTTATGATCTGCACTCCAGAAGGAACGTTTTACTGTGCTGTGATGTGAATGCAGATCCCAGTTAAGTCTGTCGTCAGTGCTTCAATATTGAATAGTGAAGTGTTAAAATGAGAAGCGGTCAGTCACTGTCGCCCCGTGTCTCTTTGATGGATTTGATGCAATGTGTGTAATGACCTCAGAGGGTTTTGTTTTCAATACTGTGCTGGTTGTCGATGGGAACGTGGCATTTATTGCCATCTTGCAGTAGTGGAGGTTTTATTGTCTTTTCCTGTGGGCTAAAATTCTGCTTCAAATGAATTTCTGTTCTTGCCAAGAACAGAAACTAACTGGTGTTGAAATAAAGATGCTGCATAAAAATATCATGGCTCCAATCCTAAACTAATTGATCCATCCTCAAAAATCCTTGTCAGTCAAACTATTGCTGAAATCCAATACTGGGTATCTTAGTGAATCATGTCATGTCACTCTCATTTGAAATACAATACACACCAGTCCCCACAACCTATAATAGATCAGCATTGTGCCTGATATCCCTTATCAGCACACAACAACTACAACCTTTAGACTGTTCTGTATTAAGTGTGCTGTATGAAAGGTACACTGCTTTAGCTTGCTGGAGGGTAGGGCTTGTGATGTCAAAAATAAAAGCCAAATCATTTCACTGGAATGGCCAGTTAGCTGAAAGAGTGTTTTCTTTTGTTGTTTGCTGGAAAAACATCAAAAGAAATGTTGAGCAGTGTTGCCAAAAATGACTAACTTTGCAGCAGCCACTTTCAAAAACCTTTTAGTTCATTTATAAAGACCGTGACATTTTAAAAGTGTATGGTCAACAAGTTTCTCTGTCATGTTTCACAAAAGTTTTCTTTGTCACCGTCAGACAAAGCTGTTAAGCATCACAATTTGTAACCAGGGTTCTGAAAATGGGTAAATAAAGTTTAAATTTTCAAAAAGTGCATTCAGCTCATGTCTTCTTATTTTCTATTTCACAAAACAAGTGTTTGCATAAAAAGACTAAAAATTCAAAAACAAGTTTAACCTCACATGATCTTCAGTGGTAGATGAGTTTGCCCACATCTCACAGAAGTCGAGCTCAGACTGAATATAAGACTTCAGCTCCTCCTTTTGGCTCAGTTTTCAACTTTTAGAAAACCTCTCCCGACTGTAGACTTTAGCTCTAGGTCATCTCAGAGAGGACAACGTTTTTTTCAACTGAATGGTCCTTGAAACTCAAATATCAACTTGTAGATTCACAGATAACATGACTTCGAATGGAGTCTGGTTTAATTCCATGCCGACATCTGAAGCATGAAATTAAACAGACTTAGTTCAATAATGTAAAAAGCTGGGCATTAATGCCAGCAGTTAGTGAGGTTTCCTGTGTTTGTCAGTAGCCACATGCTAAAGTAACAAGAAGCAGAGGAAAGTTCTTTGGGGGCTATTTGTCCACATTAAACCACACAGCCAGTGCTTACTGTGTTCCCAAATAGTCCCATAAATCAAATAGTTAGTGTAAGGTATTAAAGGTTAGACATGGTTCAGGTTTGGTGCAAGTTTAAGTTGTTGGATGGGATTTAAATTGATGGAGCTTGATGGGGCAATACACAGCCAGGACGCATACACTGCCTGACAAATTCATACACTTCAGGGGGGAAAAAAAACATGGTTTGTCAGCCGTTTATTTTTTGTGAGGAAATATTGAGGAGAAAACTGGAAAGACTTACAAATCATTTTGTTTGGACTGAACACGCTTTACAACTAAAACTCTTTGCCTCCTGATATTTGTCACTCACAGGTGGTCACACATTTTCTCCTCTTCCTGCTTCATCTAAATGAGCACACTATCCCTCACACACAGTCACACACACATACACACACACACAGCATGGCATAATCCTGGGGGTATAATTACATCACTTTGTGATCTAAAGGACTCCTGTCCACCAATCTAACAAAATGTGCAGCATCCCTTGATGCTACACGCACACACACACACACAAACTAGTTGAATGCACGCTGCCACTGAGAGACGCACAAAGGAAAGACCGTTTACGGCTAAATTATGGACAAATTGAACCTTGAGAGAGGAGAAGTTCAAAGGCAGAGCGGGAGTTGAATGCAGAGGCGGTCTGCCTGTCTCACACAAACACTCATGCTTATCCCTCTCAGACAGTCAAGCGTCTCATACACAAGCATTTCCCCCTCATATACACACACACACACACAGTATGCCTCCCAGACAAAATAGATCTGATATATATCTCACATTGTGTCTGTCGCATACACATTCAGCAGACACATCAGACAGAATGTCCTCTATTGTGTAGAATTTCCATAAGGCAGGAAGACAGATGAATAGGTATTCAAATAATGTTCCTGAGCAATGTTGTTTTTTATTTCTTGTGCAAGTGTGCATGTGTCTTTGTTGATGCCTTTGGACATAAACATTTTTGAATACACTGTATTATTTTATGCATCTGTGAATGAAAGGGTTTGTGTGTGTGTGTGTATGTGTGTGTGTGTGTGTGTGTGTGCGTGTGTGTGTGTGTGCATTCATTCTGATCATAGCTCGTGGTATTCCGCCTCCACTTGAATATGCAGCCATTACCACCACTGATAGAGACAGAACCAAAGGAAGCAGTGAAAAGTAAGAAGATGCTTTCTCAGTCAAAAAGATACCACCTTGTCAAGCTGCCGCTGGAGAAAAGCAGGAGACATGACACAGCAATCAAAGAAATATCGAGAGAAGGTGGAGGGAGAAGAGCAGCAGAGGAAGAAGAAACTGTTTGAGTGACGTGGGTTTAGGGACAGTGGCATGGGATAGGAGGAGGAGGATTGGTAGGAGGACATTTGGAAAAGACAAAAATATAAATGTTAAGCCGGGTTTGTGTAATTTTGAGGTGGTAATGTTGGAATTTTAACTGCCGTTCCTCTTTATAAAGGCAGACTACATTAGTATCTGCAGCATTATCACAGATTCATCAGTATCGGTGCATGGGTCTGGTTCTACTGTCACAAGTTTCAGATCTGAACAAACTAGCTGTCAGCTCAAATCATACAGTATGTAAAAATACACTAGTCTTTGTAGTGTTCTCATTTTGTATACAAGAAATCATATTTAAAAAGGGGCTGAATGCTACACAGCATTCAGAACATCAATACAGCAGGAAACAAGTATTCACTATGTAATAATATAGTGGAGTAATGGCCAGCTTGACCAGAGAATGAAGAGAAGCATCTGAAGAAGCTTCTCTGTTCTTTGTTGACAACAATCAATAACATGCAGGCCGTGCCTTTTAGCTCACTGCCATTCTGCACTGCTCTCATACGCCTTACCGACCCATGACCGACTACTTTTCGTTTAGCTTTTATGCAGTTTTAGTGTTTGTTATTCAAGTATTATGTGTAAAGCCTTGATTTATAGTAGATTGAAAGGTTGGATGGAAAAAAGGCATCAACTGTGAATACAGGGTTTTACAGCAGTGGATCAAGAAGTCTTACATAACAGGACAAAGTGGTACAAGTTGTTTGAGGCTGCATTGTTCATTGTAGTATTATGTGTGTTTTTATTTCAGTTTAAAAACTAAAGTGTGTTTTAGTTTTTAGTAGTTAAAATACACTGGAAAAGGGTTCTTTAGTATGCTTACTATACTGCCTTTATATTAATTCAGTGTAACCACACTACACACATAAAGCCTGCTTAGAATAACTCAAATTAAAACTTTTTATGTCACATAAAAGTTAGTTAGTTAAAATTTGTGTCACTGTCAAGATACCATTATCAATTTTTTTGTCATATACCATCATGCTAATGGCTTCTTACATCAAGCTTAGGTCGACCTTGGTTTCATATTGGGTGTTATCATAATGGAAAATGCTCCCCTTGTTCTTGACACAGCAGCTCATCAAGGCAAAAAAAAGATCAAGGGTTTAACTTAATGGCCTCTATGTAGCTGCCTTTGCAAATTTAATTTAATTACCTCAAAGTCTTGAAGTTTTTTTAAATTTTGTCTCCCACCTGTACAAATACATGAAAGGATGGAGCAAGAGGGACAGACGGAGGTAGAGAGTGACAAGACAGCCAGATAAGAGAGGGCAGATGGTGGGAGCGGGTACAGAGAAGGGCAAGTTCATAAAGGGACAAAGTCAGGATGAAGCGGGAGACAGAATGGTAGAGGCAAAGGTGAGGTAAAGGACAGAGAGAGGGGGAGATGAATGAATAGACAGATGTCAAAGAGGGGGGGAAGGAGAGAAGAGGATGAATGTGAATGAGAGGAGAGAATGACAAAGATGAGATGGATGAGAAGGAGGAGAGAGGGATGAGACTGCAAGAGAAGGAGTGATGGGAGTGACAGAGTGAGAGGTAGACACACGGAGGGAGAAACTGACAGGGCTGAAAGGACGACGGAGGGAAAGAGCGAGACAGAACAGGAGGCAATGGCGCGAGGAAGAGAGAGAAGGGTGGGGGTGGGAGAAACGGTCAGAGGTTGAGAGACGGATACAGCGAGTCAGCTGAGGACAGACAGATGAAGGGGAGAACCTGAGGGAGGAATGGAGCATGAGATAGATGGGTGGAGGAGATGGATTAAAGAGCAGGGGAGAGAAAGAGAGAGGGGACTTTGATACCTGAGAGTGTTACATTGACCCTCACTACCAAAAGCATCCTATTAGTAACGGTAAGTTCAAACTGCATACCAAGCAGACACACACAGCCCAACATCAAAGTGAAGGAATCTGCTCCAGACAGCATCTAATTGAGGGGAAAAGCAAAGCTAAGAGCCCTTTTACAGGTGGCGCTTACATGTGATCTGGATCTGGAGATCTCATCTGGATGATTACATCTGATCACAGCGCTTTGCAATAACACCTGCTATCAAGCATAATAGTTATCTCAGTTCAATAGCTGCACTGTGAACTCACGGAAACGAAGCAAAGTCATTGTTTTGCAAGCCACAAGAGTCAAGTTGAGTAGGTCATTATTAGCCATGTTTCCATTAAAGTTGAAGCAAATTTTTTAAGTGTTATTTTGAAATGTTGCAGTATAGAAAATGTGAATTAGAGCAGTTCCATCAACCGGTTTAGAGCAAATAAACAAAGCTACATAATCGTTCCTCCATCAGAAAATAGCAGTGTAAATCTGTCAGTAAACAGTAGAAGATGAAGAGATTGAGTAAGAGTGAAAAAAACAACAAAGAGGTTGCTTAATGCACATTGAAATTCGTTGGTGGAAACACAGCTAGTGGATCCATTTTGTCAACTTTTATTTTGTTTCTAGTTTTTCACATAATATGTCAACCTGCTGGCAGTGGTAAAGGAAAAGTCAGGGAATTAGCAAAGTCATTAGGATTTAAATCTTAGGAAGCAGAATGTCTACCAATACTAATTAAGTTGTGGTGATGCTCCTAAAATGTCTAGCAAGGAACCAGTGCTCCTGGTTGAGCCCTGCAAAGATTTCAATATACAGAGGGAAAATCAAACACAAACACCAATGACAGATGTCAAACCGATATATTAACCCATTGACGCCTGAAACGCCTTTAAAACCTCTGGGCGATTTTAAAATAAGCCCCTAAAACCTGAAGTTTTTCTGGAAATTCAACAGAAGTGTCAACGCTTCGACTAAATAATAGATTTTTCAGCCTCTGTAGCAGATAGAAATGAAATTCAAAAAGTATTTGAGAGCTTATACAAATACTACAAAACGACATATCCGCTTTCCAGGCTTCAATGGGTTAAGGTGATGAGAGTGACAACCAGAGAATAAGTGACTCATCTAGTATTTCGAATAAAGTAACTCAAATGGTGGGCTTCCTGCCATAGTGACCAGTTGAGATGCATAAAAAACATTTTTCAAATTGTGGGTGTATGTGACTCACAGGAAGCAGGAGAAAAAGAGAACGACAAAGGCAGAGACGTAATGAAGATGAAAGACAAAGAAGCCCGGGCTCAACTGTAGCCAGGTTGGAGAAAGGCAGCAAATGGAACAGGGAATGAATGATGAAAAAGGAATTAGGCTGGAGAGATGAGAGTGATGAAAGACAGGGCGGGGAGGAGAGTTAGAGAATGAACGGCAAGTTTAAAAGGGGAGTTTTACAACTCTGTATGAAAAATAGCTCAGTGACAAGTCTATTAGTAACAGTCAGTTTCAAACACACACAAAAAACAAGAATAAGTGTGCTCATACACCTCAGAAATTGGGAGTGCACCCGAGTGAAACGGAAATGCTGAAAGACTAATGGGTATAATGTTCAAATAAAAACACAATACAGTCATTTGCTCTAAAATGTAATACTTGTCCCCTTGTAAAGGGTACATGTCCCTTACAATTTAGATGGATGTACACCGAGTTGGAAAGACTTGTTCTCTTTCCAGCCATCATGTTCTTCAGCTATGGCTGCTTAGAGCTAAACCTCAGCCTGAAATGAGAGCTGTGCAAATTAAAAGTGTTGCTTGTGACAGCAGAAACTTTCAACATGTGCCGTTTCACGCAGGACGCTGCCCAGATTTAAGTAATTACTGCACTCCTGCCGATTTAAATGACCCCAATTCCCCAAAACGTCAAATTTCCATGGTAATTTAAGGCTTCCTCTGCAGAACAAAGAGGATTTGACAAACTGGTGCAGGACTGAAGTGGAGGGGATCTGTAATAATGACTTTCTATCAACTTATAGTCTCGCTGACTGGAGTACAGCACGGCAGGGTAACGTGTACCTGCGTGTGTGTCCATGCGTGTGTGCAAGCAGGTAGAAAAGCTTTCACTATGAAAGAAAGGCGCCTAAAGAGGAGGAGGAGAGGTATGAAAGAACAAAAGGAAGGCAGGCGGGGGGCACTTCTGGTACAAAGGCAGAGTAAAGAAACATCTATTGATGCGCGATGTGATGTCAAGATCTTTTCCATCTCATTTTCTCCTCAAAAATAATCAAGCATGACACCCTCGGTGAGTTGCAACTAGATGAAAATATTAGAAAGAAATAGCCCGAGTTCTTCAGTGTCCATTATGCTCCATTTTAGCCCTTTTAAATGTATTAAATATGACACTGCATTCGATAGCAGTAATAGAAAAGAAAGGCAATTCTGGAAAGTTTACATTGTAGATATATCTGCTCTGAGGACACGAAATGCATGATTTATGATAGTTAAACATCCCATTTTTCTCCTACATTATTACTTTCTAAAAAATAAAAGGAAAAAAACAGAGTTATGCACATTTAAATTTTTCATACAGCAAGATAAATGTAAAGAAACTGGGAGTTATAGACACACAAGAATTATGCTGAAAAGAAGAATAAAAAGATACTGATGAAAAAATAGAAGAGGTTACATAATGTGATGGGAATTAAAGCTCTACAGTCAATGATTTAAAACAATTAGATGTTGATATCTTGCAGTCAAAGCATCCATCAGGCTGTAGTTTTGGTTTGTCATTCATCACGTTCACTATTTTCCAAGAAAAACTCAACTATATTACATGCTAAAGGAAAACTCTGACTGTTATCCCCTCAAAAACTTTAATATAAGCAATACATTTATCTACATTTATTTACTTCATTACTTCACTACTACATCATTTATAACGCCTTACCAGGAAGTTTTTTTGCCCTAAACCTATTCACAGAAACTGCAGCCTTGTAAAATGATGTGTATTATTTTTAGAGCCGCAAAACGATCATGTGTCGTCACTGGTGGTATTGACAAAAAAGGTCTCTTCTGTCTTTTAGGTTGGAAATCCTCTTGGGGAAACTAGCTAGCTGGTGTGAAAAGATTGGAAAATATATAAAAAATAAACACATTAAAAAAAAACATACTTGTTATGAGGAAGAAAATGGAATATTAATAAGGCCTCAATTTGACACATTGCGTTTGAATGTACATGAACATTTTGTTTCAAAGTTAACTCCACACAACCTAAACTCACTGCACACCCACACACAGGTGTTTTTAGTTATTGAGGTTGCTTAAAAGTTGGGTGGAGCTATGCTGGGAATTCGCCGAGGTATTTCATAGACTCTTTATGAAATCATAAAGGTGAAATACGGCGGAACATAAGAGGAGAAACAAAGCTACCAGGAGAGTCAGAGAGGGTCTACACATGCCCACACAGTCCTTGGAAGATGTCTAATCAGCCAAAGTAAGTCACCTGTGTGGGTGCACTAAGAGCATCAAGGGCCTGTAATCCACCAACAAATTACTTAATAACATGTTTCCTTAACTGAGCTCAACTCTGGACACACTGATTTACCACAGCCAGGTCTGAGTTCAAGTAGGAGAACACGCAACTTTTTAAACGAAAATCTGAAAAAAAAAAAATGGAAAACTACAGCCCTGATAAGTAAATAAAAGACCAGATTGAGGAAAAATATCATTGCTTTTCTTTACAGATCACATTGCCCACGCTTTAGGGCAGGCATAAATATTTACAACCTTCACTGACAGGATATACTTAAAAGTAGACACAGTTTTACTCAAAATAACAAATTAATGGTTTGGGGAGACAAAATAGGCCTGTTGTTGAAAGTGGTGGTTGTTTGACTTAATGATCTTCAGGACTTCAATGTTTACTGATGAGTTTGTCCACAAATCCTGAGCTGATTTAGTTCACCGTGGTGTAATGCAAATATAGCAAGTTGAATAAAAGAGCTTCTTTGTTTAAAGAAAAAAAAAAAACTGAGCCTGAAAGACAGACAAGATCAAAGAAGCCAAACAAGAGTGCAGGGAATGATCAAGACAGCGAGCGACTACAGCTAACAAAGCTGTCAGTCATGTTTGGTTGCCTTAGGAACAGGTGAAATCATTTTGTTTCCATGCAAATCTCCCCCCCTGCCCAGAACTTCCTATAATAGTTGCACTGATTTGTTAGTGTGTCAGTTTAATTCATTAATTGAGCTAATTATGCAGGAAATCCAATATGAATTATCCTAATTGTAGCTTTCTGTGTGTGCACACATCAGCGCAGAGCAAAGATTTATGGGTGTTGGTGTGAGTGAAGACTGATATACCTGTAACAGTGTGTTCTTTGTGTTTTTATCGTGTGTGTGTGTGTCGCTTTGAGACCCATCTGTGTTGTTTCAGCCAAGCAAATCTCACAGGTCATCAGTGAAGCGGAATGCTATTTATATCTTTCATTATCCTCTCTCTCTTTCTCATCTCTCTCCTTCATTCCCATTGTCTCTCGCCCTCTCTCTGACCTCATCTTTTAGCTTTTCTCTTCACTGATCCCACCTGTTCTGGCTCTCTTCTCTTTCCCCAACATCCCCTTCCTACAACCGTCCCTTTGGACTTGTCAGCTTTCTAGCAATCACTTCTCTTCTCTCCTTCCTCACACTGTCCATTTCAACAGATTTTTCTTTTTTGACAGTTTTTGTTTTCTTCTCACATTTTATAAATCGCCTCTACTCTTCTCGACTCTGCCAACACCTCCAACCTTCATCTCTCTACTTCAGCAACTTCTCAGAGTGGGAACCACCTAACCTTGAAGCTGCGCACCTGTCTATGGACAGATGATACCGAACAAACACACACACAAAATGACAACCGCCCCGACCATGCAGCTGCCCACCTGCCCAAACCCATACGCACATGTAAACATCTGCTACTTACTCAGTGATTTCTTCAGTGACCGTGTGTTCAACTTGGAGTCGCGAGTTGACCTCGATGAAGTAGTGTCTGCCATGTTTGTCCACTAGGAACTCCACAGTCCCTGCGTTCTCGTAGCCCACCTACAGCAAAAAAACACACAAGAAAGCAGTTTTACAGCTCTGAGTTATCTAAGTAATAATGTTAGTTGTGTAAACACTCAAGAAGGAGCTCTCACTCATCTTAATGAGCCATGAAACCACGAGAACAAAAAAAACTGCCCTCTCTCCATGCAAATATGACTACATAAAATGAGGGAAAAACAAGCTCCATGTTTTATTTGTATAGAGGGAGGAGGGCATTTTTTCATCATTTTCCTGCATTGCAATAATGAGATCATTAATCAAGGGGGATTTGTTGAAAGCTCATCATCATAAAGGCCCATTTTTACACTGCAATCAGAATCACAATCAGTGTCAGGTACAATAAATATACAGGAATCTATCTCAGTCTTATTGGCGCAGGGAAGATAATATGTCCTCTAAAGTACGTCACACAGTGTAAACATGGTACAGAGAAGACTGGGCCTTATATTTACATAGGTAACAATAACAGAAAGGACTATACTGCATTCATTATATTCAACCCTTTCGCCTGAAAGATGGATTGATACACAACTAATCTGTTTAAGAATTTGATTTGTAGGGAGTTCTTGGAGAAAAACTCAACTGAAAAGGTCCACCTTAGCTCAAAATCACATCCAAGAGTCTGTACCCACAACAGATATACAATAACTGTATCTCATAGCATGTTCAGAAAGAGAGATGGTGAAATTACATAAAAAAAGAATTGAATGACAGTTTGCAGAAACAATATGGTGACATAAAAAATATGAATCAGAGCACCCCAACGTGAACTCTTTTGTTCATACCTGCAAACTCTTCAGTACCAACCCAAACATTCATAGTGAATGCGTTATTGTTTTCAGTCTGAAACAACACAAAAAAGGTTAAAAAGAAGTCACATCACTGATGTAGGGCTTCTATTTAGTCTGCCAAATTGTGTTTTTCTCCTCAGAAATAGAAATGTTCTCATTTTCATCAGCAATGTGGTGTGCAAATGCACCATCTAGAAACTAATGCACTTATCTTTATATCTTTTAAAACATTTAATGGCTGGATGAATTATTGTTTCTTAATTTAGCAGAAAATAAAGTATATTCCAATCTATTCAGACATGCTGTGCATTTCACCATTTAGTACACCAGAAAAAGATTTAGTATGATCCAAAACATAGTCTGTGAAATGCCAATATCCAAGCACCAGGATGTCTTACTACATCCAGCCACAGTTCGCAGTATGCAGGCCACCATTCTTTTCTGGCTTTTCTTACACACAATCCTCTGCACAGCCTACATATGAGCCAGTGTGTTGAAGTTCAAGGCTCCATGTTATGATGAAGTAGTACTGCATGCAACAGTAAATACTTCATTAGCTGGAGTACATATTAAAATAATAAAAAGTAGCATGTTACTTTCTGTTTTACATGTTCATCATGTTCCGATGACTGGACATTTCTGTCTGAACAAAACTTTTGATTATGGCTTTTGAAAGGTGAAGCTTTTTCTTCACTTTGAAATATTTTCCCCCACATAGAGCTGTTATTTGGGTGGAATTTGACTTCATGTCAAATCTGATGCAGCAGCTGTCTATAACAGTCATTTGCGAAGAGTAATTTAAAGATAGCTCAATATATAATCATCCTGTATAATTACTTTGCTTTGCTAAGACTGGATCTCTCTAAACTGTCTGGTTTGTGTTTTTCTGTCAGAAATGTAACATGCCATTCAGAGTAAAACATGATAATTGTGAGGGAAATTAGCATGTTAGGAGACCAACACCAGCACTTTACATACTCATCCGTCAAAACTCCACTTTGGATCGTCTCAGCTACGGTTTAATTTTGCCCAGTGGGAGCTGCAAGCAGAGTGTAATTGCCATATAAATGCTATATAAATAAAATGTATTATTATCATTATAATTTTGAGACTTGGCGGGTTTATGCAAATTACACAGATGATTTGAGCGAAGCAATCTGATTGGTGTACAGACCATTTTCACCAATTTAACCAATTGAAGCAACTCCGATCAGATGTAGCCTTATCACTGATTATTCCTATAATCAAAGCCTTGCAATAATATGAAATGTACAACAGTGAAGGAAATATTGGAAGAAAGCAACATCCAAACATCAGAATGAAATTAGAGGGCTGCGAGTAATCAAATATCCAAAACACAAGCTGCAAAAGAGAAAATCTAATTGTCCCAGAAAGCACAGATGTGAACAGTCCAAGAAAAGGCAACAGCACCACCTACATCTGAAAATATCCATCCAAAAGTGATGGACAGACAGTTATGTGTTGAGCATTTTGTGGAAATGTGTGAACAAACCAGGGGGAAGTGAATTATCTAAACTAATTCCTTTACCCCAGTCTTCAAACAGAAAAATGCATGTTTAGTCTTTAATTGTTAAACCAGCCTCATGCCTTCAGGATCGCTTTAATTTACAACATTTGGCGAGCATAAATGTCAAGACAATCAAATGGGCAGAGGAAAAGAGAGGGATGGATTGCAGAGACAAACATGGCCCTAAGCTAAAACTGCAGCAATTAGAATTTGGCAACTAAACAAACACAAGACAACCTAAAAAAAAAAAGCTCAAAAATGTTAGGAGATGCAGTTGCAATGAAGAATCCATTATGCATAACACACAGGTATGTAAGCAAATGTTTCACCGGCGTAAAACAACACCTGCTCAGAGCTTGTCAGCTTCGTATTAAGCCCATAACTAGTATAATTAAGTTTGTTGTGAAGAAAAGTGATCTCAGGAGGAAATTAGACACAGTTCAGGAGCAAAGTACATACACACCCACATCCAACATGTATTAATATTTGGTGTAACCTTGTAAAAACATCATCTGTGTGAAAATATTCACAGACACTCAGTCAGCAGAGTTTTCTCTGCAGAGAGAGATTAGTCCCATTTATGGCATCTGTAGCTCCCCACAGGTTTTACCAGAGAGATTCATTAGAAGGATCACACACACAGTAACACAATCTAACACACATGCAAACTGAACTAATGAACTAAACCATATCAGCCCAAACACATACACAAAAACATGCATATTGAAAATGAATATATGTACATAAAACACAAAACCAGCCCCAAAAAATGTTGGCATTGTAGGTTCCTGCAAACCACAGATACGTTAATATGACACATTGTTAGCATCTTTTAGCTTTAGCCGCAGGCTGGTGACATAGAACAACAACAGTCTGTGGAGGGACTAGGGTTGTCAAAAGTATCGATACTCAAAAAAGTATTGATACTAAAACGTTGTATCCGGATACAATACTCATTTTTAAAAGTATCGATACCTAGCCAAGGAATGAACACTTAAGTTAAGTTATTGTTTGTTTGTTTTGTTTTTTAATCAAGCTTGCCTAATATTGTGCACAGCATACAACCTCAAAATATTGTTCTAATTGTTATTGTTTATTGTATTTATTTATTTTTTGCACTACCTCAGAACTGACGCTTGTTTCTTTTTGCACAACTGTTTTTTATTATAAATATTTAACCTGTGGTTCTGTTAATTTTTACATGTTGCATTTATCTTGTTAATAAAGATATTTCTGTCAAATTTTGGGGTATCAAAAATGGTATCGAGTATCGAATATTTTTCTGAGTATCGGTATCGAGTTGAAAATTTTAGTATCGTGACAACCCTAGGAGGGACGACATCAGGGTGAAATCTACACTGGGCTTTCAGTTCACGTACATTACTTAGGTTTAAGACCTGTAAATTAACTTTAGTACATAAATACGTAACATTCTAACATCACGCTCTATGTAACATACGGAACTGCGTTAAGTTGTTTCTTTAGTTCATGTAGTCCAGTCTAATAGCAGTGATTTGACATGAAATACCAACATTTACATGACTGGGTTGCAAAAAAAACACCTACATGCTCAGCTTCCATGAAATAAAGCCTGGCAGAAACAAATAAATACCAGTGTGTCTGTGTGTGAGTGTGTGTGTGTGTGTGTGTGTGTGTGTGTGTGTGTGTGTGTGCCTGCCTTTAGAACTTCCAGCAAGGCTACTCTTCCCTGTCCACACACACCCACTTCACACAAAATGCTAATTTTCAGCCAGACTCGCCTTTCTCTTAACCTTGTCTGTGTGCAGCCAAATTCTTCATTGTGTGTGTGTGTGTGTGTGTGTGTGTGTGTGTGTATTTTCTGTACAGCCTTTGATGACAAATGCATGCAGCTAGTACTCAAGGCCTCACAGATAATGACAGTGAAAGACAGCACTACAGTAAAAGAAACGACTCCAATCTCTGTGCGCGCACGTACACACACACACACACACACACACACACACACACACACACACACACACACACACAAATGTACGTAGACAAATTTACACACCAATATGTGTCACTCCATATTGCTCTCACTGTCTCTTGCTCACACACACTGAGTCAGTGAGTGGGGTAGCAGCCAGTGTAACAGATTGAGTGGTCACTGTTTTATTAGGTCTGACAGACAAGTCAATGGGCTGTATTAGCACAAGGAGAGGTCACCATGGTGTCGCATACACACATCCTACCATAGTACAGTATTTAATATATATTCACACGTTTAGCTCCATGCTGCTGACCACGGTGTGTGTGTGACTGTGCTTAAACGATCCCAGCACTGATGAATGTACACTGGTGTATGGCTTTGAATAGGAAGTGACAAAGACAGATAGCTGGTACTGTACGGCACGGAGAGAGCAAGAGAGTGAAACAAAGTGCATTAAGAACAGTTCAGGAGTGGTGGGAGAAAAATGGGTGTGTACAGATGGATGGATAGAGGGGGGGAGTTAAAGAAAGATTGATGGATGGATCAAATGAGGACACAAGGAATCACAGTGTTTGGTGGGGGTGTAGAGAAAGGACAAAGAGACGTACCGAGTGAAAGAGAGGATTAGATGGAGTAAATCAGGGAGGGGAAGAATAGCAGAGAGCTTCAGTGATGGAGGGACTGTCACTCTCCCTGGTTTCTCTTTCACTTCAGCATGAAATCATTTGCGTGTGACGTTGTTTCAGGATGTCAAAATTCAAATTCAATGAGGACTCTTGGCTGTTTTTTCCCCTTTGCTCCACAGCGCCTCACTGTGCCAGGACATTACTGAAAGAGTTCACAATAGTAGAAAAATCATCTATCAACAAGATGGAGTGAAGGAGAGACCGACCCAAATTGCAAAGAGCGGTGTGCATCACCAAGCTGCCTACAAGACTCGAGGCTACAACACATTGTTGACGTCAAAGTTAAAAGGTGTGGAGCAAACAGGTCAGCACAGCAGTGGTTCACATAATGCATAAAAAAACAACTTGACTGCACACAATACCACAACACATTTCACTCGTCTGTCTCTGGTCTGTACAAGGTGAGGCTGCGGCAGAATCACAATGAAAGAAAAAATAAGAATTCTGCTTGATCTTACAAAATTCTCTCACAATTGTTGTCTCTGTTGTTGCTGATGGCAAGGTCAGAACTTGGCAAACTTTAAATTTTCGGGTTTATCATAATCATGGCAGCCCTTCAAAACAGGGAGGTAAGGGCAGTGAGATGACGTGGAGGAGGGCTGTCCTGGAAAATATATAAATATATATATATATATATATATATATATATATATATATATATATATATATATATATATATATATATATTTATATTACATTACATGCTTCACGACCACATACTTGTCGAATAATTATTTCCAGGAGGATAACTGTTACAGGGCAAAGCATGGTCTCAAGATGACTCAGTAGCTTTAGTTTATCCCAGCGGCCCACACAGACTGAACAGCAGTGTCCCTGAGAGGTGGTTCAATGGATGTTTGTGGCCTTATTTCAATGCAAACACTGATGACATTCAGTCAAAAAGAAACTGCAGCGGAAACCTTCCAGCAGCGAAGGAATTCCAGCTTTTATGACACCAAAACATGATGTTGTCTTACAGTAGCTATAACTGTTGGTGCGTGTCAGTATGGCATGTCCTTGTACCCTCTCTGCACCTCTGGAGACAGGATATCTTCTTTTTCCTGGAAAGCGAATACGTCGTTTTGTAGTATTTGTATAAGCTCTCAAATACTTTTTGAATTTCATTTCTATCTGCTACAGAGGCTGAAAAATCTTTTATTTAGTAGAAGCGTTGACACTTCTGTTGAATTTCCAGAAAAACTTCAGGTTTTAGGGGCTTATTTGAAAATCGCCCAGAGGTTTTACAGGCGTTTTAGGCCTCAATGGGTTAATATGTACTGTATTCATTTATTTTAGTTGAATCTTACATTTATTTATTTTTTATGTTGTGACTATACACGTATACATGTCATGAATTTTAGTCATTCTGATGTCTGATGTAAGAAATTAAATACAACCCCTATCCCATAAAAGTTGGGATGCTGTCTTCAACGCAAGTAAAAATAAGTGCAGTACAGTACTGTGCAAAAGTGCTAGGCAGGGGTGAAAAAGAATGCCTAGAAGAACTGATGCTGGTAAAGGTGGTCACAACAAATATTATTTTGATTTAGATTATTCTCCTGTTCATCACTTTGCATTTTGTTAATTGATAAAAAATAAACTATTATTTCTATCTTTGAAAGCATTCTCATTTTACAGTATTTTTTCCACACCTGCCTTTTGCATATTACTGTATATTTAATTGAAAACTGCACAATGATGATATATTTAATGTTCAAAGAGATTTTATTTGCAATTGTACACTAAAAAACGTTATTTGCCCACACAGTGTTGTGGTGAACCTCACACCATCCTTGCTTGTGAGCAACTGAGCCTGTTAATACTGTTACCAAGTAACCACTTTACCCTTGAAATTTACTTAATCTATGAGGTCGATAAGGAGACTGTCTTTGTACGGTTTTCAACGCATGTCAAAAAGGATTAGTAAATTACTTAATTCTTGTTTTATTTACATTTTATATAGTCACACCTTTTATGGAATCAGGGTTGTAGTCATAACGGTTTCCTTTTTTGTATAATCACCTGGACATAAGTATTGCTGTATTTTTATTATTTTAGAATGAGCCCTTTATATCCACATAGTCCAAGCCCGCCATTTTGCACCGCCATCAGATGCTGTCTCTAGAGGGGGCCGTTTGTGTTTTTACATTACCTTACTGTCCCTTTTGGTTTTACAACATACATGGAAAGGGAGTGGTATTCAGCTGGTCGCAATCTACAACCGAATAACAAGATGCCACTAAATACTACGATGCTCCTTTCTCAAGACAGAGTGTATTCGAGTTTTCAAGTGTTCGTGCAGTAAGTTCATTGCTGAGGGCTACTTTACAATTGTCTTCTGTAACCCTGAAAAGACTTAAAATGGCAGTCTTAAGAAGTGCTTTGGTTTGCGTGAGTTTCTTGTGTGTATGTGTGTAGTCTTGTTTCATGCTGGCACTGCACATTGTCTAATCTTTATCTTCTCTGCCTGAGCAGATGATGTTTGGGATTTAAGTTGCACTGACTCTTGTAAAAGAGTGTGTAGCAGCATTACCAGTGGGATCCCCTTTGGCTACTGGAGGCACGGCATTCTCAAATCAGCAACTTGTAATTAGCCTTGATGTGTCTTGACTGAGTAGGTCCAATGCTGTGGCGATGGCGCAGAATAAACACAGCAGGTAAAAGCATGCCGCAGATGACACTCCGTTCCACCCCACTTATTTTATATTTCACAATATGCAATGTTGTTTTTTCCATTTATGCATCATAAAATACTCCTGTTAGGCACAGAAGCCCTTTATTCCCCGAGAAGTGTAGTTTGTAGCGCCAAGGTGTGCAAAGATGTACTACACAGGATACTGCTAATTGTTCGACAGGTTTTTGTTCTTGCCAGCAGAACATTGGGTCATTGATTAGGTTTGCACTCGTCTACGACTCCCAAAATGTTTTTATTATGTGTCGAGCTTCATCTTTATTTGAGGGCTTATCTACAGTTTCATCTCTGCAAGGACACACAAAGAATCCGAGCGGCTGAGGCTTGGTGCTAAGCATAACAATCATTTTTGTCTTTGAACTCACAGTGCAGGAACCATTACCTACATATAAAACTGGCTTTGATTAGTCATGGGGGGTAACTTTCAAGATTTTCTTTCAGAGGTTTTCTATTCAACTCAACACTGCTTGGAAAATAGTCAAATTCTACCCAAATACCACACAGACACACACACAGACACACAAATAGTCTCTGTGGTCATCAGGTCGGCACTCGCACTACACTTGCTGTCGAAACAGGAAAAAATGATTTCCTCTCAAGGTTGGTGCTGCCAGATTGCTGTCACTACATGCAAATCCTGAGAGGGAAAACAATATTGATGATTCACTGCACAGCACACATAAAGCCTTCTGATTAGTCAAGTCCCTTGCCATCTCCCTCAATGCCCCACATCCACCAGCCAGAAAGCAGTGCATGCTGGGTCATGAAATGTCCAGGGGCAGTCAGCGTAATGTGTTACATGCTCCCAAGCTTTGTGTGTGTTGTGCATCAGGCAGCAGAGGGAACAAAACAAATCAATCGTATAATCAATGGTACTGACCTGTTAAATGGCTATGTCTGGTCACATTAGTGTGTGTGTGTGTGTGTGTGTGTGTGTGTGTGTGTGTGTAGTGCAGTTTGGCTTGTCAGTTTAGTGCAGAGTGACATTCAGGGGGTTTAAATGATTCTTAGCTTGATTGTTAACACGAAATCAAAGGTGTAGCTGTTGTGAACTCTGATTGACACACTGGTTTTAAAATGTGTGGGAGAGACTGGTTTCCCCTCAAAAACGACCCCATTTGTCATTTGTACAGGCATGACCCATATGACCAATGTTTACATTTTAGACTGTCCTCCGCCCGCCCTCTAGCGGTTGTTATACTAATAAATGGCGGCAATGCCAATTTTAAATGGTGAAATTCGTGCTCCAGCGGGCGGGACTGGAGGTGGATGGGTCGAACAAATGTCGGACTTTCACCCAGGAGAACAAGGTTGGTGTCCTTTGTTGAAGAAAAAGTAAACAATGTGATTCAAACATCACTGAAGTGCCATGTTTCACATTTTGTGCATCATGTTTTACTTAACTTTTGGTAGTCACGCAACCCTTGTATCTACTTCACTTCCAGCTGTCACATACATTTATTTAAGTTTTATAACGCCTAAACCTAGGTCAGTGGTTGTGTAGCCTAAATTCAATGGAAATGAAGCCTTTTGTTTACAACCACGAACTCTGTATGTATAATAAAAATGTATAATAGTGTATGTATAATGACAGACGTGTGTACGATTTTTGAACTTCCCATTCTGCTCTCTACCAAAAAACGAACAAATGGGTCGTTTTGACGAATGCTCATATTGGTCATTATTAGGGATGTAACGATGCATCACAAGATGGTTAAAAATGGATACAAATGTGTGACGACTTACTTTGGTTGAGATGAAAAGTGAACAGTCAATAGAAGAGGAAGTATTCTACTTTTGATTTCACTTGATCGGCGGCATACGTCACTGTCAGAGCGCACATATAGCTAATATTTGGGACATTGTGAATGCGCAAACATCTCAGCTTCTGCCTGAGAATATGCTGATCTTTCAAAAAAAAAAAAAAAAAAAAAAACATGTAAATTCCAATACTAAGAACACATGCAACTCATAATTTGTTTATTTGAATAGATTTTATTCATTTGTATTATTAATTTAGTTATTTTAAATTTCTTAACATTTTTAAATATAAGGATATATGCGTTGTTTTGCACAGTTTACCCCTTCCTCAAAAAAATAAGGGATACTCTTTTATTTGTTATGATAAGAGAAAATATATTAAGTAGTTTGTATATAATGCATTCATTGCATAGTTTGTGTTTTGCAGTTACAACCTACCCCACCTTTTTTTTGTCTGAGAAATATTTAAGGAATCTTTTTCAGTCATAATTTGTCTGCAAGCTCATTCTGCAAAAAAACGTAAAAATCGTGAGAAAATTATATGGATAATCCTGTATTGTAAAATCGTATCGAATTGTGAGTTTAGTGTGTCCATAGTCATTATTGGTGCTTTTGGCAAACATCCTATTCTGTCGTTTAGGTTGGAGATCTTGTTGGTGTGAATAGAAATGTGTATCTCAATGTGAGCGAGGTTAAACAAGAAGGTGTTATTTTGTTCTGGTATGAAGTAAACCTTGTCTCTCTTGAAGTTCAACACTATTTTTTTGTCTTTTTAGAAAATCTTTAGAATATTCTTTGCATCAAAAGAGGCCTTTGTTACTTTTTATGACCAGTATGGACAGCAGGAATTATAATCGTAACCAATATTACTATAGAATACTTATATGCCCATGTGAACAGTAAAAAAAACAAACATCTGAACATATCCTTTAAGGAACTTGCCGGGTTGCTTACAGCACCCAAACAAAATATGCTAAGGCAAAGCTTCTGGCATTGCCAAGGGGTGGAATGAGTAAAGCACAGATGGAGAGATAATAAAAAATAAAAAAAAAAAACACACAACTTAATTTTCAGTGAAGCCCAAGGGAAAAGTGCACACAGTCACTGTGGGGAGGGGAGGGAGAGGAGTGCTGCCATCTTCATGATAGCAACACAGTTTATGGGGAAAGTGGCCTTTGTTTTGAAAAGAGCAGCACTAACAGTCACCGCCATGAAATAGAGGCTGAACACAAACTCTTTTTTGTTTTCCTTTCTGTATAATACACGAAGGTATCATAATGTGAAAATGAAAAGCGGTTTAAAAGGTGCTACGCACGGCAACGTTAGAGGCACACTGTCAGTTATTACATAAGCATATCCTATAATACATCTCGTCCCTCCTCATCTAAACATCCCTGCTGCTTCTTCCTTTTAACTCACTTCTTTGCTTTCTTTCATTTCTTTCCTCTCTTGTGAGGATTGGAGTTAATCTGGTGCCAAGATGTTCTGTAATCTGATCCAATTCCCTTTCAGACTTGCAGCACACACAACTCTCATCCGATTCATTGCTGATACAACCGCAGAATAACACAAACACACACTCACAAATAGATCGGCTCCATTTCAGTGGTGCCACCTCTCTAATCCTTTTGCTGCAGGCAGGGAGCTGCCAAAGCAGAGGTGCTCACCCACCCGAGCACGCTAAACACAATGTACACAACCAATATCTCACATACACACATCACATACATGCCTATAGGCACAAAAAACACATGATCATAATGAGCACAATCACATGTGCGCCCACACACACATACACACACACACAAACATGTGCTCACAGTCCCATATGCACCCACACGTCCCAGCTGTGATGGAAAGAAGCTTGACCGGAATCCCTCCATTTACTATTCATGTATTTATCCCTTCATTTCAGCTCTTCTCCAGGCTTTAAGTCCATCACTTCTCTCTTTCTCCTCCAATCATACCTATTCATAATTTCACCTCTAACCTCTGCCTCTAATTAACATTCAGGCCATCTTCATCTTCATTTACTGGTCATAAAGAGAACAACATTTTGTTTCAAATTTGTCATAGGAAAACAAACATACTGCAGGAGAACTATTCACAGATCTGAATGGGAAGGATGAAACAAAACAATAAATTGATACTTATTACAATTCTCATGGGAGAGGTTTGACTCAAGAGGGTACTGTAATTGGAAAGTTTACTTATTATGTCATTAATTCTGGTGGAGTATTGAGACGGGATAAGACTCCCTGCTGAATTGATGCCCAAATTACCCCATGTCTAAGTGTTTGCTGAGCATGGTCATTAGTATTACATAATGCACACATAACAGGTTATCAATTTGGGACCAGAACACCCAAGCTTTGCTTCAAATGTGGTTGCAGCTTTGGCCGGTTGTGATATTTAAATTCTGGGGATCAATGCTCCTCTCCATGTTGGTTAAGCTGTCAGAAAGTTTCTAAACTACCACACGCATACGAATGAAGAAAGTAGACAGTGTGCCAAAACTCATAACATGATTGACAAATGGGCAAGTCTTAGTGTTAGAAGTCAGAATCAATCTTTTGATATTACAGATTCTGACAGCGGAATCTTCAACCAAGCAGATCTGTGAGGTTGTTCTCAGACACAGCTACGCTTTGATGTTCAACATCCAAGTTTAATGTTTTACAGTCAAATAAACTGCTTCATTTATATTTACACACACACATAATCAGTATAGGATTTTATCAGTAGGATTTTTTATGCGTTTGTGAATTTTTCTGTACCAGCAGAGGTATTGACAGGTGGCAAGTATTATCTTTTCATACTAGTACTTTTTTGAATTTTAAAATTCTAGTATTGTGGCAAACTTGCATGTAAACATTCGTTAATAAGCATGTTTTACATATTTATTGGATTTCACGTGTATGCAGTCAGACTATATTTCCACCAAGGCAAGAATGTCTTTTTATGTTTTTTTACTATTTTGTGACTTTGAATGTCCAGATATTGTCCACATATTTTAGTCTGGATCAACCAAATGAGTAACTTAAAATCATGCCACAAAGCAAGGCTAATAAAAAAATATATAGTGATGATGATAATAATCAGTTATAGGTAAAAAAAAAAAAAAATTTTGATTATATATGTATTTTGACAAAATTATGCTTTAGTTTCATTATAATAATTTCATTATGTTTACGCATGGTGAAAAGTCAGAGGTCAGGCTATGCAACTAGCACTGGTGCAGACTTAATGTTATTCTTAAGGACACCTTAGCAGCCTCGTTGAATGCAAACACAGAAGGTCGACCCAGAGTCCTTCACTTGGAGGGATGCATCCTTACTCATTACACGGCTGTAATGCAAACAACCTTTTGGTAAAGCTGCATGTTTATTCAGTGGTAGATAAGAATGTACATAGCACCTTGAAGAATGGCAATCCCTACCAGTCTACCCAGAAAAGGTAAAATCCTATATTCTACAAATAAAAACTACTTCTTCTGAAGTGTCAGCCATTCAATTCTGCTGCACCCTCCTTTTGTTCACTGCTCTCTGATCCTTCCTCTTGCCTTTCTCCCTTCATCTTTTTCCCTCTCTTCTTCTACATGGCTACACATCAAAACAGTTACTTTTGCACCCAGCACCATCGCTCCATATGTGGCAGTCGTCCTTTTCTCCACTTTCAACGCTCTGTTCCTTCTCTCCCTGTACGTTTGTCAAGCCTTCAGAATATACGTCTTTTCATCTAAAAAAAAAATTAAAGAAATGGAATTTTAAAAAATAAAAAGGGTGTCAAGAGTGACTAAGGGCTGAAAGGTCACAGATGGACAGATGGCAGAACAGCGATACAGAGAGACAGACGAAAGAATGGAAGGGATGAGGGATGGTAGATGGTGAATGGAGCAGATGGCTGGAAGGGAACAGAGACAAAGTGAGGGAAACTAGAAGGAGCAAGATTGAGAGTAAGACATTGAGATAAATAGAGAATGATCTTGAAGAGCTGTAAGCGAAATCAAAGCACCTGTAGATTTACAGCGAGAGAACCTGACGGGGTGTTAGTAACTGGCGCTAAATAATGACTGAAACGTGTGATGTAAGAGTGATGAAAGGAAAGGCCACAAGAAGCAGCAGAGTTGAAAGGTTTTAAGTTGCACAGATGATGTACGTGATTCATGTAACAGCACTGCAGACAAAGACGACAGTGTGGAGCAACAAAAGTCCTTTTCAGACACAGAATACATCACAACTTCATCTGTCTGAATGGCTTTTGTCTGAATCCTATTTGCTTACATGCTGTATGGAAATTACATCCATAATTTCATGCATGCAGATGGTGAAAGCAGAATATTTAGGGAGGGAGATGATTAACATTGCTCTATGAGGGCTTTTTATTTTTATAAACTAATCTCACTCCTGACTTGAATCCTAACAACTTGGCATACTCACAGTATTCCTTTTTAATTAAACCAACTTTATTTTCTTTGTGCAGAAGAGATAGTAATTTAATATGGTTATGAAGCTATTGCACTGTACTTAAAAGCTAAGAGGTTTATTTTGTGAAAAAAAATCCACCTTATTATGGATGCAATACAGTATCTCTTGTTAAACAGTTTAGAGTTAAATTGGCCACAGCAATGAGCCTTTGACTATAATTTAAAGGCCAAAGAATCGGGGATGTGCACGAGCAACAAGATCTCCAACCTAAACGACAAAAGGACCGTTTTTCCAATACCACCCATAACGACACATATGAGCATTTGTTAAAATCGCGGTTGAAAAAAAAAAAATGCTGCAGAATTTAGGGTACAAAACCACTGACCTAGGTTTAGGGAAAAAAAACTTCCTGGTAAGGCGTTATAAGAGTCAGTTTTACAGTAAATAAATGCACGTTAATGCCATATGAAGTAGTTACGAGGGTGACGTGAGCCACGGAAGCTACATAAAAAAACGTAATGATTGACAAATATTAAGTCTTAATGTTAGAAGTCACGGAAGTTATTTAGTCCGCCATTTAAACTCCACATCGCCGTCAGTCACTACTACATCTGCAAGATGGCAGCCAAGGACAGTTGAAAAGTAAATGTTTTAATGTGAGTAATATTTTGCAAACGCCTTTTTTGAAGGGAGTCCAGTCTGGCATGAGCATCAGCATTTTTATAGAACAGCCAATAGGAAAACTCTCTCTGAACTTATGTGATTGGCCGAAGTCTCCCTTCACAGGCTATTTTTACAAAGCTTGTAAACAGAGCAGTCTCGTCTAGTTTTTTCTCAAGCCACTTAAATTGCATTATGCTGAAAGATAATTGTGGAATTTTTTGACCAATAACACCAAAAATAAAAGGCCTATTCCAGCTTTAAGTTTGTATATTTAACTTTGAGTTTACCTTAATGCAGGTTTAATTCAGACTGTTGCTGTGCTGAAGGCGTTGCAGAAAGGTTATAAGCCGACTATGCAACTGCAGAGGTGACTTTTACATTTTAACTGACTGGGGTGCTTCTTCAGACTGTAAGACTAAAGTAGATCGAAAAGCTTATTGGTGTTCCTCTAAGACTGCTGCTATAGACCATGAAAATAAACATTGCCACAGTGCATATGGCCATTAAAATGAATTTTAGATGCACTGATGTAGATGTGCAATAAACAACGTTGTATGCTGCATTATCTCTGTGCTTTCAAGTAGCTATTTGAGCGACAAACAAATCAGCCGTTCTTTAGCTGCAGAGAAAATGTGCTGCCACGGCCATGACACATCAACAGGGATGTGGAGACAAAAAATATATCGATCAGTCGATTTTTCTCAAATTACAGAGAGATCCTGTGAGCAGAATGGAAGCTGCAAGGCCATCAGCCAACAATGTAATGGGAGTTGTACATAGTCTGGAAGCGATGCAGCCATAAAGTGCACGCACAGAAGCTGGAGAGGTGGAGAGAGAGAGAGAGGAAGAGGAAAGGCAATGCACAGATTTTAAATCAATACAGCCACAGAAGACACCTAACAGAAATTTACAGTCCACGTGTGCACACACAGACTTGTGGGCTCATAAAATCTGATGTTTACTATCAATTAATTAAAAAAAAAAAAAAAAAGACATCAAGTGCAAAGTGCAGCCATAACTTTAGATGTACTGAAGGGACAGAGACAGAAAGGAAGACCAAAATAACACTGCACGGTTGAGAGAAAGTTTCCGTGGGCTGATTTGCTGTCAGCAAGGCAACCCAAACTGTCACATTTTATGACACCATCAAATAAACTGCTATACGGTGAGAGTATGTGTGTGTGCTTGGATTTTACATCTTATGCCACACATTGTTTTATTTTCTCTACCTTTCCTTTGCCTTCATGGCCCTATAACCTTTACTTGTCCACCCGTTTTTTCTGTCTCCTTTGCCTTCAAGTTTCTTCTCAGGTCGTAAACTTTGGCCTTTTATGAAATGTCACTGACAGCTGACTTCCATGTGTGAAAATGTTTGTTTAATTTCCCTGCAACTAAGCCTGAAGGGTAAAAATAAATAAACCAACTTTTTTTTATTCTTTGAAGGTATTATCGTTGTAAAAAATATATTTTCCAACTAATCCTCTATTCAAAGGAAAAAGTGGGTGCCTTTATATGATTTAGTTTTTTTTTTTTTTGTTTTATAGACTTTCCACTCTTAAATTATACAAATCAAAGCCAGACAACTAAAAACAAGAGTTCTTAGACATGAGGTTGAAAACT
The DNA here is from genome assembly GCF_030273125.1 of Centropristis striata. Lineage (NCBI taxonomy): Eukaryota > Metazoa > Chordata > Actinopteri > Perciformes > Serranidae > Centropristis > Centropristis striata. The sequence goes on from NC_081533.1 coordinate 22,616,858, forward strand.
TCTGACTATCACCACCTTACCTCCTTCCTCATCTATCACAGACAATATGAGACCATAACGTTTTATAAGAGTCTTTCGGAATCTCATACCTTTACTGCACCAGCCTTCTCTCCCTCTCCGTCTGCTCGCCTTAGCCTCTATCCCTCAATCTACTCCTCTTCCTACTCTCCAATCTGCCACCTCTCCATTTCTACATGAGAGGTGCTTTCATGCCGGTATCACCAATTTTCTTGAGGTAAAGTGGCAATATGGCTGCCCCACAGTGCAAGGTTACATATAAATTTATTAAAGTATTCTGGTTACGAAACTACCATCTCTGACCTTAAACAGCACATGCATGATGAAAGGATTCCTCATTCCAATCTAAGCCTAGCGTCGCCGGACTTATCTGCAAATAGAAATTGAACTGAGATGGTCTAGACTATAATACAACTGAGCGTTATCAATGGGCGGACCGAAGTGTCTCTGGATAGAACTACCACCAGTCAGAGGAACTAAATTTGACATATACTCCTTTTTAGACCAACGCGAACCTAGTTTCTTTACTTTTTTCTACTGCTGGTTCGCAGTTGGTTCAACTTGAGAACCATTATAGAACCTGTTTTTCCACAAGCTCGAGAGTATAATAAAGTATAATAAAAATGGCAGACAACATTGTCTCTTTACAAATGTTGCTCATGGCTTTGCAAGCCTACATTGGCATCCAAACACGACTGGTACAACACATTTGTGCTGCTCGTCTTGAATGCTATGGACGGATGGATGTTATGTTCTTATTAACACTAAAGATAACATGTTAATGTTAGACTTTGTTGCAAGCTAACGCTAGCCAGCTAATGCAAGCCCATATCAATCACATTGAAGTTAAATAAAATAAAATGAATGATACACTTTTGTTCAGTCTTAATCCAGTCCCCAGCCGCTGACATGAGCAGTTCGCGGTTTGAGACCAGCAAAGGGTTGGTGGCACTCTGGAACCAGTTTTCCTGGCCGAGAGCCGGTTCTTTGGCTGTCAAAAAGCGAAGAACTGGTTCAAGATTAAGCACCGGTTTCGAACCGAATAGGGGTCGAAGGGGTAATAGAGCTTTGAGCAAGTTGGGCCGATGCTTGGTTTGTTTTCAGGGGAAACAATGGCAGCATGGTCACAGACCTTTTCAAATGACAGTGCACTAAAAGTGAACATTTGAGGCAAAAAATACAGTAACAGAATCTTGACTCATATCTGATCAGCGCTGCCTAGTTAGGCAGTTTAATCAGAGTTTAGTCAGTCTGGGGAATTGAGATCAACAGTTGTGATTGGCCAGCGTCCCTGTCTGAATGGGAGGTAGTCCAAATTCCTCTTTTACTTCTTACACACAGATGGCTACAAGAATTATTTCCTTCATTTCTGGTTTAACTGTCACTCACAACAGGAGAACCTCAACGCTTATAGGCTGCTACGACAGCATCACACAAATTTCTTCACAAATGTGTGTCATTTGTAACTTTGCATTTATTTTGGTATGTAATTGTGCCATGTGAAAATTTTAGCTTAGCCTTCAGTGTGACCACACCATCAGACCACTGCAAATCCAAATTTTATCAACCAACTACCAGATCCAAAAGGGAACCAATAAGCCATGCCAGCAAGCCAGCAGGCATGATGTCAGTGCTCTGGAACTGGCAAAACTAAATGGTAGGCAGCCATTGTTAATGTTATTAAGGACACCTGTTGTTTTTGTGTTATGGCACGCCAAAACCTTTACTGTGAAAAGGGTCTAATAGTTTACAGTTAAAATTGATTCCTGTCCAAACAGGAATTGCAGCATTTTAAATAATAACTTTCCTATACAGATTAAAATTAAGTTTGTGATTGTGAGAATTTATTGCAAATCACATTATGAAAGTAATCATTCCCAATCATGCATGCCAAATGCTGATATGTTGAGCAATGGCCTTGAGACTTGATCTAAAACTTTATATCCCATAAAGTGATGACTGTGTGGTGAATTTCAATAATCACACATGCTGCCGGTCAAAATGTCAATGCGGTCTTATTCGGAAAGTTTCCCCATTACAACTCAGTCTGACTGCACCCACTTTTCTTAAATCCCTCTTTTCACATCTTACTTATGCCGCGCTACATTTTAAGGCTTCCCCTCTCTCCACCTCCCTGATCTCATATCCCGTCTTCTCACCTCATCCAGCCTCTCCTCCTCTCCGCTCATCCCTCTTCCCAAATCTCTCTTAATATAGGGCATTACTCCTCATTTTTGGTTAAGTCAGCCAGTCATGCCTCCCCTTTCTCTTCCACTTTGCTTTCATTTCTCTCCCTCTCAGTCCCCCCCGTCTCTCGGTCTGCCCTCATTCACCCTTCACTCTGTCAGCAGTTAATAGAAGCATAATGAGCTTGTTGTGTATGAAAATGATGAGAAGCAGGAGTGAATGCAGCTGTCTAATGATCAAAGAGCACTGCAAAATACACACAGCTGGACAAAGGCAGGCGCATACATGCCTATACAGAAATACCAGCAACGCACACAGCCACACGCACAAAGATTAATGTTTGGTGACGTGCAGAGGTGTGGCTACTGAATCACAGACACACAAACAAACTGAAATCTATTCTCTGTGGAGCTCCACGATTAGTGAGTTGGACCCAAATTCAGGCCAAACCCTATTTTTCTTCCTCTGCTCTCACCACAGCTTCCTCACTCCAAGCATGCCTCCCTCCATCTCACTCTTTCCTCCATCACGCCCCCGCCCTCCTTTATCTCCCTCTTTCACTCCTTCGTTCTCGCTCCTTTCAAAAGGTAGTCAGGGCAGAAATGGGTTTTCTACTTCACAAGGCTGCAGTTGTGTGCATGTGTCCGCACACTGCTCGGTGTGTGTCGTGTGTGTGTCAGACTTAAGATTTGGATGTAGTCTGAGCGAAGACACCCACACTGCAGCATTTGACACAGCCGGAGGGAGCGAGGAACTAGAGAGCGACACAAGGGAAAGACGACAACAGTGGCACAAAAACACAACGGGGAGGGGGGGATTTTGTTTGCATGTCTGTGCCATTACCACGTGAAGATGTGCATTTTTTCTCGAGTGTTTCTTCCAAATATATCCTGTACGAGTGTGTATATTTTCATTTGCATCCTTTACTGAATGCATGCTGTTGTGTGCCTATAGGTGAGCACATAAATATACGTCTATGGCCACGTTTTTTTTGTATAGTTGTGTGAATACATGTTTATATTTGCATTCGTTTTTTGCGCCCTATGTGTGGATTTGTGGGTATTATTCTGACTGTTGTTTTCAACCCAGACACGGCCATTTCTGTGCAGAGTAAAGAGGAGGGGAAGTGAAAGAGAAAAGGAGAAGAAAGTGGAGAGAGAGAAGGTGAAATAAGTTGACTGAAGTCTTATCCCATGTGCATAATCAGGGTAGTGCACTAAATAGGGAAAACTGCTGATGCCGGTGAGTCTGCCAGTGCAGGCTTGTGTGCGTGTCCACTCCAGTTTCATTAACAGCTCTTTGCTTTCTTAGACAAGTTAAAAGGAGAGGTGAGGGAGGAAAGAGAAGGTGAGGGGGAGGAAGAGCATGGCCTATTCGTCCTTTCTTTCCCTTCAATGCAATAGAAGCTTTGCAGTTTTCTGTTTCATTCACTCAGTGCTCACGCTTTGTGTGTGACAGAACAGAGAGAAAGTGCTCCAGTGAACTGCTCGATCAGTCAAAACACTCTAAAAACTTTTTCCTGTCTTTCCAATTTAATTTCCCCATAGGCAAATTGTCTTTCTTCTATCTCTAATCATCAAGAGAGATTCCTCTTTTTACTGCATGCAGCAGCACATTATGGCTGCAATTCTTCTGCCCGCGATAGAGGATTTCTTTGGAAAATTTGCTCCACATTTTTTCTTGCAGTCCTCAGAGGGCAGCGCTGGCAGGAAGCAGGCCAGTTGTGAACTACAGTAGACCCATTTAGATTTACTGTACATCATTAGGATGCTAAATAAGGAGGAGTAATGTAGTGCACGCTCGTCAGTGTTGCAAAATGAGGCCTGACGGGGAATCAACACCCCAATGTGACGCTGATGGTTTCATTACAAGCTAAAGTGCAATTTACAAGCGTCTGCCAAAAAGTAGCCCAGCACGCCTGTCAGTAGTCAGGGACTAATGCCTTTTTGGTAGAAGGTCACTCATTAATCCAATTAGAAATTAACAAAATGGACTGGACGTCCTGACTGCAGAGTTTAATGTCAAAACATAGGGTCACTGTGCTCGAATATCAGACCTCAGAATCAGACAAATTCTCATATTCAGTAAAACAGTATCGCTAAATGGTCATCACCCCGTCCTTTATCTTAGAAAAATAGTTATTCCAGGATGCAACCGCACAAAATTAATGTAGATGGCTGGTATCTGTAGCTAAAGTGCAGCCATAGAACAGCAGAAATAAAAATAAATTCTCCAAAAATTGCCACGGAGCTTCCCTCCAGCAATACCAAATTTTATAATTCCTTAATACATTTCAAATAAAGAATTTCCTATACTTGTTTGTCTGCAGTAACCAAGGATCAATGTCTCTCTGGCAGCAGGTGCCTCATGTTAATACAGTTAACATGCACAACCAGGCTTGTTGCTAAATGATAGTAGTAAACTTTAAAATATAATTTGTTTTTTCATTTCATTCCTCCACACTTCCCTCACTACATTTCAGTACAGGTTTTGTGCGTTTTGTCAGCAGGGCCCTGCGCATATACTGCCATTATAGCAGGCAGTCCAGTGGAGACCTTGCCCCACAGATTTCTGCTATTTCATTATTTTTCACTTTTACAACACAACACACTTGCAGCACATGTCCATTGCACATTTGCAGTCATTTTGTATTTACTGTGTTTAAAGGTTTGGTCTGAGCCTATTTTGGCAAAATGTGCTTGTGTGAAGTGGCAGAAAGCAGATGGGATAGGTAGGGTTGTAAACAAACTAAATGGAGCTACTGTGGCTAACATGCTAACAACAGCATTTCACGGGTTGTGATTTATACAGCTTTTTCAACACTTTATGTCACAAAAGTAGTGATGTCACTATAATGGAATATCCAAATATACCATGAAAAGTATTGATATTCAACACCAAAAGTTGAGCACAACATATAATCGAAACCCCAAATTACTAGTTTCAAATACGCAGTTCTGATTTGTATCGATACTTCAATATTTTGGACAACACTACAGCCGTGCAGTATCTTGCATTCCCTGCAAGAGAATCTAAGTAAGCATATAAACAAACAATATTTGAACTCTCTTGAGAGTTCAAAGAGGCTAAACAGGAGAGCTTTGTGATTGTGCATGAAAAGCACAGGTGGTCATAACATTAACAATGGCTCAGTTTCATTAAGTGTCTCACTTAAATGCAGTCATTATCAATCACATCTGTGCTTTTCCTGTTGTGATAAGAGACGGTACGTGAGGTGCTGACAGAAAATAAAGCACAACGTTACCATCCCCGTTTAAAGCACTTAGTTTGTTTTGTTGTCTGAGTTTACAGCTCCCCACCCGAACCACTCTAACTTGTTACTAAAATCGTTTGACCTGTGATTGCCTTCAAGGCCGTTTTAGCTTTTCATTTTCATTCAGCGTTATTGTGTGGGTAATTTAGAAAATGTTCTCTAAATGATTTGTGTCTTTGTTCGGCACCTGATGTGTTTTGCTTGTTAAACTGGTGGTTCTGTAGGCGTGATGTTTTGATTGCTAGTTTTGATCTTACCTGAATAAATTAATTGCATCTTTGTTTATTCCCATTTAAATCACTTTGTACCGACTCTTTAACTTAATGCAATGATTCAGTATCAATCAAAATAAAAAAACGACCTCTAAAGAGGGGTTTCATTTTGCAGTTCGAGTACAGTTATTCTTCTGTACCAACCACTGCTGTGACCATATATTATTTATAACCAATGCACTTTTCACTGTTCTTTAGTGTTACTGCTGCACAATATGATACAAACAGTACCCAGGCTTGCTTGCTACGCTCTTCTACCATTTTCTCCTCCACCCTCCACCTTTCCCTTGGCTCTAATTTCAGAAAGCACAGTTGGCTTGAGTTTCTCCCCAGCTGGCGGAAAGAATCAATACCTCCCCTCTTTTGTCTTTCTCTCACTTCCTCTCGTCTCAGTTCCTGCATCCTCCGACCACCTCACTTAGCTCCTGTATACTCAGTCTCTTTTTTAACTCTCCTCATTCTATTAACAGCGGTTTGACTGCTTTCTTTACCTTTGCCTTTTCATCCTGCCTCCATCCACTTCCCTCTGCTTTATGTTCTTTTGCTTTTCTTATGCTCCATCTGTCTCTCCCTTTTGTCTTACATCGACATTCCATTCCTGCCTAAGGAAATCTTTTCCCAAAAAGCCTCATATGCTAATGTTAGAATCCTCACATATAGTCCAATACACACATTCACATTCATAATAAGCTACAAGAAAAGCACTGTCCATTCCAATATCACACTCAGTCCTCGGCTTGAATTGACGAATACACACAGGCATGTGGATTCTGCAGGCATGAGGATACAGAAGCCACAGATGCTCAAAATAGCACCCATCTGATCACAAGTGCCAATGTCACCCTGACATGCAAGACTCCTGCACTACTTTATGCATCCTACATTACACACACCGCAATAGAATGTGTCTTTGCTTTCAGCAGACAATGGAGCACACTGCACACAGATACTGACCAAGCTGAGGCAGGGAAAGAATGAAGAAGCTGTTTATTACTTATTTGTACCATCTAAAATCTGGTTTATTTTGCATTAGCTTGTAGTTAGAGCTTGCATTTTAAACAGTACATAAGAATCAATGTGGTTTCTGCAATGTGTTTCCTTCAACTAACTTGTCAATCAGATTGTGTGGGCAACACAGAGACATTGTGTTTCTGTGAGGGGTTTTTTTTCCCAGCTTCCACACACTGTGTTTACAGCAGCTTTCATAACTGGTCATATATTCAATAACTGCACTACAACAATAAAGAGGAGACAAAATGTGTATTATTCATTTGTAAATAATATTGGGCTAAATATTGAAATTGATCATCTAATCTGATTCATTTCAATACAGTTGGACTAGTTTAATGGTGTGTTCACATCAAACACAAAGCAAAACTAGCTTTCAGGCTGCAAAGAAGAGTCTGAACTAGGCAGCACAAATGACACAAATATGTTAAATTGGCATCATTCACATGATCAGTACCGACACTCTCCTGCATAGTATATCACTAACTATTCAAAATGCCAACCGGGCGCATTAAAAGTTGTTAGCTTGTCATCTTGCAGACAAAACTGAAAACTATTTCCTTCTACTTTTTATGAATCTGTATCATGATATAGTTATTTAGGCATTGTTCCAGCCATTTATTCAGTGGCGGTTCTAGACCAGTTTTATTGTGGGGGCGAAGCAGGGGCCAGTGTTTAATCAGAGGGGCACATTAAAAACAGCAAAGATGATATTTAATCATTCAAAACCTTTATTTTAGCTTATTTAAAAATATCATTTAAATATATTTGGAAAGATACAAATACACTGATTGAAACAATTAGACTTACCAACAATAACTATTTTTTGTACTACAATGACATTTCTGAATTTTTGTGCACAATTACTTTTTTTATTTTGCAAGTGCAGCGCAGTGAGAATTATCTTTTTATAAATATACACACGTTTTTATTGCACAATTAAACTACTATACAATGTACACATTCTGGGTTCATTTTGTGTACAATGAGATATTGTTTGAACAAAAAAATAGTCTCTCATCTTTACAAATTGATCATTTTATTATTAATTTGACACAGGGGCCACAGCAGGGGCCACGGGCTTCTTCACAGGGGCAGTGGCCCCTGTAGGCCCCTGTGTAGAACCGCCACTGCATTTATTGCAATTAAATAACACAATCAGTTTATTTTTAGGTCCATGTGCTGTAGTACGGCCAGTCATTCAGAACAGTGATACAGTTGCATATCAATTAAAAATATTTTGCCCTGTTGCTGCTTTGTGGCTAGGTTTTGGCTGAACTGGAGGCCAAGTGAAAGATGCGCCGAATCAGTGACAAGATGACTTTGGGTCCCAAGATGAACAACAAGATTGGGGGAAAAGCTGCTTCTACTACACAAAACTTTATTTTTGCTCCAACTTTAGATTGAGGAATATTTAATCATTTAACCTCTTCAGGCATTTAACTGTGCAAATGAATCAATCTGAGAAAAAAACATTACTCTTTGATTAAACCGCTTCAAACATATAAACCTGTTACAGGACATCATTAAGGGGTCACAAGCAGAACAGTTTCTGAAGCAATGTGCTATTGGATTAGATCATTTAATTTTCACATTTGGTCTTTTATGAAGATTTTTAATTCGTCCGCATTGTTGACCCCTTCTATTTTAAGTATAACTTCAAGAGTGCAGAGTAAATAGATGAGGAATGAGAGAAAGTAAGTTGAACAGCGCAGAAGGGGATAAGAGCCAAATTTAGATTTAGATACTAAAAAGTATTGAATATGAAAGAGGAGAGGGACACGGTACATAGAAAAAATAAATGAAGGAACAGAAAAAGAAAAGCTGAAAACACCAAAAAAGAAGTGAAGATAAATAGAGAAAGATAGCAAAGCGTAAGAGGCAGAACATAAATAAGTAAATTAGAGAAAGGAAAACTGACTGATGCATGAGCTCACTGGGAAAAGGAGTGGAACATTTTTCGTCTACCCTATTTCCAAATGCTGGTTTTCCTGATGGAATATTAAAATATGCTTTTAGGGCAAAATGTGCTGCTAGTTTTGAAGTCAAAAACAGGAGCACGCAAAGACACACACAGGCAGGGTGTTTATGGGTCTATAAGTAGTAATAATGTTTACAGTAGACTGAGCACCTTCAGAGACCAAGTGTCAATCTGCACTTGAGCCCCCCATGTATGCGTGTGTGTGTGTGTGTGTGTGTGTGTGTGTACTGGGGACATGACTTGTGTGAGAGCAAGCGTGTCATCTCTGCACTCACCGGCACCAAGGTGATTGACAGCAGAACTAATTCCACGTTTATCACCCTTGGTGGATTGACGGATGCGTGCGGCACACAAACAGAGTTTACAGAAGGACACTGAGCAAGAGAGCTGCAGCGTTTCATTTCACAACCACACACATTTGTCTGACACACAGTAGGTGCTATTATATAATTAAGGGTGATGTCAGGCTGTAGACTCTCACCTAATTATAATGAAACTACAAACAAACAAAATCAGACAAAGAAAACCTACTCTCTCTAAATATGTGCATCATACAGGGAAACATCTTTCCTTCCTCCTGTTATCGTGTATATTATGTATTTTAAGTGTTTTGAGGTAGAAACTTACACATCTGACAAAGACACCTGTTGCCCCCAATTTCTGGTGATATTTAATGTCAACAAGGTGGTGTTTCAATGAGAGATGAGAGATAATCCAAAGGAAATATACAGACATTTCTGGAATAATAGTTCTGAAATATCAAGGACAAGTTGACAAAAAGGACTAAAAGAGAAGGACAATGAAATCAAGTGAAAATCTTTTCGGTCCCAATGCGAGCATCTTGCAAACATCTTGACAATTCATGTGAAGGACAAACATACAGGGGAACCTGCATAGCAACGTAGGTGAATAAAGCGTTTATTCTAAGCAAAAGTTTAATTATTACTTTTGAGGGTGTTGGTGAAAAGTTGGAGCTGGAAGACCAGTCAGTGGGTTCACAGCCAGCTACAACAGCAGTGAAGAGCCAGTGTTGCCACACGACGGTAGGATAATGTTATTTGAATAAAAGCACTATTTCACCCAGTGGCGATTCTAGACCAATTTTACCGTGGGGGCCAAGGAGGGGCCAGTGTTTAATCAGAGGGGCACATTATGTGCTAATGTGCCCCTCTGATTAAAAATGGCAATGAAAAAAAAATGGCAAAGGTGATACTGAAGCATTTAAAGTCTTTATTTTAGCTCATTTAAACATCTAATTTAAGTATATTTGGAAGATACAAATACATTGATTTAAATAATGAGACTGACCAACAAGAATTTTTTATATGACAATGACATTTCTCATTTTTGTGCACAATCACTTTTTTTATTTTGAAAGTGCAGTACAGTCAGAATGATCTTTATATATATTTGGGTTCCTTTTGTGTACAATGAGATATTGTAAGATATTCTAAGGTTAGAATTGTTCCATTGTTCATCATTATAAATTGATCATTTTATTATTTATTTGACACAGGGGCCACAGCAGGGGCCAAAGGCTTCTTCACAGGGGCAGTGGCCCCTGTCGGCCCCTGTGTAGAACCGCCACTGATTTCACTGAGCAGAGGCTGTTTGTTTTACTTGCAGTCACATCACTGACCTGCTGTCCCAAATGCACATTAGTTCATGGCTGAAAAGAATCCCTAGAAGTTTACAGTTTTGTCATGTTTGACTTGTGCGTGATAAAAACTACAGTAGTCAGCAGTTTTAGGAAATACAATATATTTGTGACACATTTATCAAGATTAATGTTTTCAGTAAGGATGAATGGGCTAGGGGATGAGTTGCATACACAGAGTAGAGAAGAAAAAAGTACTGTCCGTTTAGATGACACTGCATTTACAAATACGCACTTTTCCACTTCCACACAGGCGATGTGTAGATGAGTTTAAGACATATTTGTGCTTTTGAGTAGTGGTTCTCTCAGGGGATAGTGGGAAAACAAGCTGGCAAACACGAGCCAAATACCCAACACAAACAACAAATTATTTCACTCCAATTCTCTAAAACACTCAACAGCAAATGATGCTTCCCTCCAAATCATCTTGCACACAGATTTAAAATCTTTGTGTCCCGTTTCCCTCTCTCCATCTCACTTAAAACACAGCAGCATATTAGAATTTGCTGCCCTCTTCCACTCCTCGCTTCACAAGAGCGCGAGAAAATGGAGAATTGTTGTTTTCTGGCCCAGCTTCAATGTTGTCTGCTAATTCCTGCCAAAAAAAAGAAAATTTCACCTCTCACCTCGCCACCCAAAAAAACACTAACAAAAAGTGAGTGGGTGAGACTGCTCCACATACGGCATAAAATGAGTCTTTATTGTCAGCACTCCTCACCCACACAAGAGCCAGAATTGAATTCCTAATTACAGATGCACGAGTATCTCACAGTAACTCTGCCTCATCCTTCTCTTAAGGTTAAACCAATAAATATGCCATGAAACAAAAATGTCAGATGGTGAGGCCTTGTTGACATTAAAGTCACCTATAAACACACACCTGCTAGTCTTTCCTCTCACCCATCGGGATAAATGTTGATGTAATTAGAGTGATGGTTTTGTTGCCCACAGACATCTAAGGTGAGCTTACATGCGCGCTTAAACGCTAATAAATGAGGTGTGTGTATTATTGAGCTAACAACTTATCCAAGGACTGTTAAGTGATGGTCTTGTTTTGATGTGACACCCTGTGCAGACATTGTTTGTCCTTCCCACATGCTAATGCTCTAGTGTGTCGACTGTAAACTCTGTAGACATTAAAAGAACAACATTCATTAGCTCAAAAAGCTTAATCATTTTTGGATCGTACACGCATTTTTTCCCTTGTGCTTATACTCCTTCACAGCAGCTACCTCTGCCAAATTCCAATCATGATATAGAGGCTTGAAAATAGTGCAACAACTTGGTGCCAAACTGCAACATAAAGACAGCTCCAAGATTCATTGGAAAGAGCCCAAACTGTGGGTTAGACAGTGCAGCACAGTGCAGGAGAAATGTTAAGTATATAAATAGGGCCAAATGCAGGGTTGTTTGACTTTATCTGGACGTTTGGATTGAATACAAAAAAACAACACAATTTTCCACAGCAAAGGAAACCTCAAGAACCAAGTTAAGGACATGATCATACTACCATGTTGACAGAAACAGATCTAACACTTTTGAAGACGCATTTGTTTGATATGGACAAAAAAAAAAAAAACGCTTTTGCATAATCTGCTGCCATTATACGGTATGTCTAATTACTGCAGACGGATGAATAAACAGCCAAGTGATTTGAGTGACCCAAATGCATTATGATTGGTGAAATTTAAAGGGCTGCATTATGGTGTAGTGCTTTAGATTTTATGCACAAAAAAATGAACATTAAAATCAATTAACGCTGAAAAGATTGTGTTGAAAGCAAACAAGCAAGTTCAAAAGATGGAGAACTAGCAGGTCTATGCTGCTGCCAAACAGTCAAGTTGCTCTTCATCCATGTCTGTTCGGATTAATATGTAGCCACGACAGGGAACAGTGCTTCAAATATGGATGTTGATGCAAAGAAGCTACTAATTCTAAAAACTGAAGGCTTCACACATCTTCAACCGGGCAGAAGATCTACACAATCACCAGGGTTTCACGCCACAAATTTAGTATAGGACCAAATGTAAAATACAGCCACAATTTGCCCTTCTGTTGCTGAGTTATGTGTTGAATAGTGGCCAGAAAAGAGTTTGGGGGGTTGTTGGCAGGCTGAGGAGGGATTAGTGGTTTCATAATCGCAGGGCAACGTAGTTTCTTCACCGCACTGATAAAAGACAAATCCATGTCATCTCGCACACAGGGATTCAACATGCACCAACATGCATGCGTGGTCAGACCGGCGAAGGCAAAGATTTGTTGTTGTTTGTTGTCAACAAAAAGCAGAGAAGCTCAGAACAAACACACACTGACGGAGCGTGACTCAATCACTTCACTACATCTTAACAGGGTAACTCGTTGCTATATTGATGTTCTAAACTTCATGTGTCAGCCCTTTAAAAGTCTTTGTTAAAAAAGAAACAAAGAGCTTGTGAAATGGAACAATGCTAATAACTGTAGCAGGTTGCTGGAGTTGACAACAGATAAGTATTGCGTTTGTTGGTCAGCCAACCCTAAAATCAATGCCCCAATATGAGGCTATCCATGTTGCAACCTATCAATTAGAATCCTCTCTACTTCATAATTAAAGAAGGATTGTGCGAGAGTTGGTAAGCCTGGTGCGACCATACAGACCTTATAGGAACACCGAAAGGAGCTCAAGTCTTCGATCCCATTTTATAAGCTTAAATGACACTGGAACATTTTTACAGGATGCATCTACTTTGTTCCGAAAGCATTAAGGAAAGGAGGTGTTGGCCTTCCAGCAATCCAGCAAAAAGAAAAGGTAACTAATTTGTTGTCAACCGACAATAAATATGTCTTCTTACATATGAATTATGCAGCTGCCCTCACAGCCAGTCAGCAACAAATAGAGCACTATTCACTTGTTATTGAATCAAGCATCTTGTAGAAGTTATAATCTATCACAGGATTGTGCTGCTTAAACCACATTCTGTTTGGGCATGTTGCTTGTTTCATAGACAACATGTATATCTTGAGGATTGAGACATTAATGCCAACCTCACTTCCTGTCAAAAAAATAATGCTCACCAAGCAAAACAAAGTACACAGGGCTTCTGTTACCTGCAGCTCTATCCACTCCAAAACTTCTCAACCAACTGCAGATGCAAAAAATACCCTATATTACATAAAATACATGCTGAGAAGCAACGCAGATATCAAAGAGGTATTTAAAAACTTATCACATGCAACGCATGGATGAATGAGCAAGCAATGAAGCGCCCAATCAGTTTTCCAATCACTGATTATGAAAACCTCACACTGCTATAGTGAGATGCATCATTAATAAAACTAATCAGGACTGGCTCAGATATTGTGTTGGTTAAATGAAATGTCAGCCATAGTCCCTTCTCGGAGGAAATAAAGAAAACAAAGCAAAGACATGGCAGTCAGACAATCAGAGGGCCAAAAAGAGAAAAAAAAACAAAAAAAACAAAATCAGCTGTTTGAGCAGCAGAACAGATAACACATAACAGGCCGTTTGACAATATCTCTGATTTCCTCGTGAGCTCTGGCATGATATTCACAAACCCTTTTTACCAAGAGCTGAAGTAACTTCCTGTAGCCGTCAGTGTTGCCAGGCAACTTTGTTCTCTAGGACATTCTATCAGGAAATACTGCGGCCTGCAGTGAGTTCAAAGACAGCGCTGTTTTCTCTGAAAGACTCAGATGGAGGCTGCTGATAATGGAAGATGGGCGATACGCACAGACGGCCAGATGAAGGGGGACAAAGCGCCAGCACTATGGAGCCGCCATTAAAACCAGATAAGAGCCGAGAAATAGCAGGTGGGTGTGGGGGGAGTTGGAGAAAAATGTGTATATGAGCGTGAGTGTGTGAAGGCATACAGAACCAAAAGCTCGGACATTATATCATCCAGTGGATCTTTTTATTTAAACAGATTATATCTCTATGGGTACACCAAATGTGTTTCTACAGGAGTGGGAGACTTTTTGTGTTGTCGTCGTCCTGTGTGTAGGTGCAAGCAATAGCTGGAGAGACTGCATGTGTACACACACACACACACACACACACACACACACACACACACACGTACATGTGATACAATAGCAGTTTAATGTCCGAAACACCACACCATTAGATTCCAAAGAGCTGATTAAAATTAAAAGGCTCTAATTACACTGCAAATTTTACTGCACGCATTAATGTGTCTGAGCCCCTACCTCTGAGTGTGGCACAGAGAAAGTTTGAGTCTATTTAGCAGACTATGGGAAACTGGCCACATGGGACAAAAACATGTAAGTGTTAATGTGTGTTTGTGTACCGAGAACAGCAGCCGTACCATCTCCATCATTTTCTATTCCATTAGGACCACAGAATACATTAAAGATAAATGTCGCCTTGTACCGCCTCTCAGTTTCTCTCTCACTCACACACACGTACACACACAGGCTGTGACAAACACACATACACACACTCACATTAATAATACCCAACTAAGTACCAAAGTTCAGTCTCAGCGTTGCTCAGGGAGCAGGTTTCAATACCTGCAGTGAGAGCTGGGTTCAGCTCTGGAGTGGAAGCCTTCACTGTGGGGACGGGCACAATGGGAAATGCAATCACAACACATCGCAGGGAAATGCAAGGACAGGAGGGAGGGAGGGAGGGGAGGTAGAGAGGGGGTTGTCTGGAACAAGAAAAATGGAGGATGAGGCCGGGGGAAAGTGAGACCCCTGGTGATAATCTGCAAAAGCTGCAGGTTTGATCCTTCAGCTGTGTGTGTGCGACTTCTAGATGGGGTCTGTGTTACTATACTTGTTAGGACTTAACCAATGCCAGAATCTCTAAGAAAGGCTGCCGTGGGCCCATGGAATAATCTGCCATTTCACCAATTTGACAAATCTAAACACTAATCTTCTACTTTGACTGTTTTAATTGAACCTTCGTGCTGTTCTATTACAGAAACTGCCGGTTATTTATGTCAATTTACCAGGGTGGATTAAACTCCTGAATCCAGACCCTATAACTATGAATCTCTTTTCTAGCACTAAGTGCTATAATAAGCCAATGTTAAATAAATGATGCTCTCTAAAATAATCATATCACTAGTCAGTCAGTCACGATTATCGTTGTTCGAGGGATTATCAGGGATCGAGACAAGAACCAACTTAAATTATTCCAAGTCAAGTCAAATCTAAATAAATATCTATGTATAAAGAAGATTGAACCGTTTTCTGACGGCAAGCTAATCTAACATATTGTGTTTGCAGAATCAGCCCATCAGTCTGGACATTCCGTACAACTGATCCTGAATCAGGAACCAGGAAACAGCTTAACTTGTTCTCAATAGCCAAGACAGGTACTACAGTATTGAGTATTGTTATTAATATGACTATAATCTATTTATTACATGGATACATCCAGATGTGTTTATATACAATAAATATTATCTATATGCATGTCAATTGATCGGTCGCAGATAACGTCAAAAACTCATTATCCTCCTTTTTTTGTATTTTATGGTCCTTTATCATTCATTTTCTTTCTAGCTGAGGGGTAATGAGCTTTAAACATGTTGCCATCCTGTACCAGCCTCTGATAATCCTCCATTTGTTTATGTGTGTGCATTGAAAATTGTGATAAATAAGGTATTATATATGGCAAACCAGGAACTTCCCTATTGTATCCGTCTTGTACAATAAGACGAGCAGAAACTGATATATGCTGCTGATACAGGCAATCATGTCTAGTTTTGTACATATGAAACACTGCAACCTGGCTGCACATAGAGCTTGACCCTAAAATAATTTACCTTATGTTAAATTACAGGTTCAAAACAAGGGAAAATCTTCCTCCTGCAAACAACATCAACAATTGCTCTCACACAGACAGCACGTTGCAGCAGTGCCCGTGTGATGGGGCTGAAACATGTCCTTGTACTGAGTCAATTTAGGTCCTCCCAAGAATAGTAAATGGCGACGTGCATGAGGGTGCATGCTGTACTCTTGTTGCTACCAGTAATCTACACATGGTCGTTTAAGGAGCAACATCACTCTCTGCTTCAAATGACAATGTGAAGAGACGAGTCATGGGCTGCTGTTGCTTTTTAACACACACAAAGAGAAATGATTTGTCACTTTAATCACACAAGCTGTGTGATGTTGGGGTTTGATTACTAAAGCAAGGTCACATCATGAGTCTCGCATAAAGTTTCTATCTCTCTCTTGTACCCATCTCTCCATCAGCATCATCAAGGTCATTTCTTTAGCAAATCACCATCCCTGTCTCCATCCTCCTCTCCTACTCTTCCCTCTTTACTTCTATCCATTCCTCAACTGGGCCATTACCTGAAAAGGCCATTACTTGAAATCTCCTCTGAGAGATGAGGCTTGACTTTTAAGTGATGCTGTCATAGTTGAGCCAACTTTTCGGCAACACTAAAGCCAGACCAGCTGTGATATAAATGATTTTAAAAGGCTAAATACAAGGTAAGCATTCACTTCTCACAGATTGTTTTTGCATTTTTTTACTGAGGCAGAGTGCACATTGGTGGCAATAATCATAAAATTGGTCTCGACAAATGCACTCAAAAACTGTTCAAACACTCATTTCCAGAATTGCATTTACTGTCTGCACTGTTGACATCTATTTCCACCCATTTTCAAATTGTATTTTCATTTGCACAGTTTGGCACTGCACTAATGTTCTCCTCATTTGAATCACAGGTAGATAGTGCATTAAAATTCCTGGGGAGAATCCAGTTGTTTTGCAGACCAATTATAGACAGAAAAATGAATAGCGTTGGGAATTTGCTCAGACCTAAACACAACCCAAAGCTTGAACGTGCTCGCCAGCAAAGCTTTTTCAGTTACAGTGAGCCATTTCTCCTCAAGTCTGCCAACTTTTTTTAACAAGCGGTCAGAAAACTCTAACACTGCAAATACAACGTGCTGACACCTGCCTTGACAACTTAGAGAAAATGCTGCTTCCTAGTGAATACGCTGCTTTAACATCATGCCACAGCCACATGAATATTTAACATTATTTTACTACACGGCTATTCATTTTCTGTGCTTAATGATTAAAAAGTGATTAAGAAGGGGTTCTGCCATAAAACTTTCTTCTTTTCCATTCATCCAGGAGCATCTTCCCTAATGTAATGAAATGGTCCAGTTAATCTGAACCTTGGGGAAATGCCTGTTTGACTTTGAAATAAAAAGGGGGGGGGGGGGGTAAGAGACAGCAGAAATCACAAGAGCTTTGTGGCTGACTGGTGCTGGCTTTAACACAAAACACATAAAAGTACCTGTTTGGCCAGGTTGACAGCATCAGCATGAAGTCTGTCTCTTAGATGGGGATCCAGTTGGAAAGCCGGTGCAATCTCCACAACCTTCAAAACAATAGAAGACAATTGATAATGACACAGTGACCAGAGCTCTATCAGAGTTGAATGTTGAATATGTTACAACTCAATAATACACACCCTGTCCGGTTTTACTAATTAAATTTGACATTTATTGTAGCATTTGGATGAAAAATTTATTAAAAATTGATTAAGCCCGACACTGAGGTTGGAAATGCACAAATTCTCTTGGACCTTGTACTGCTTTTGACACATGATATAATAACATGCTAGTGAAAGACAATCTCTTTTACCCTTACTGAAAGCAGTCTTGAGAGCAGTGAGTGAACTAAAACAATAAAGCTGCAAGCCTTAAACAATGAGTTAAAAGATGCTGAATTGCCCTGTAGAGCTGTGGGAGCTGCAAGGTCGGATGAAATCTACCAATTCATCTTCACAAGTGACCCTTTTCACATCGTTACTTCATCCATTTTTTATCTAAAAGTGCCACTAAGTCCAGCTTTATAGAGACACTTCTGACTTTGCTATAACAAACTATTCTAAATTCCTCCCAGTTCACAGCTCTTTCAAAAACAGACAGTAAAGTACCACATACTTACAGTTAGCTTTCTACTAACACTTAGTAAATACCGTAATTTGTTTTCATTTTTCCTACAGTAGCCATCAGCTTGATGCAGTACGTGTCACTTTAGCTTCAGCAAAACAGATGGAGTGAATCATTTACAGTGACATTCAGCCTTTCATTTGGTCTCGTCTCGGCTGCTGGGTGGGTGGGGTTCACCATGTTGGAGGCTGATCTGTTTCACTCCACTGCATCTAACAAATCAGCCCATCCAACAGAAATAATTGAGTCCAGTTCAAAACAGCGTGACCCGTGTCTGATTTTAAAGAATATACATCACAAGAACTCGATGTAGAATTTTATCAGATAATCAAATACCACCCCTATCCACCCGAAGAGTATGAATTGTATTTCCAAGATAGAAAAAAAAAACTAAAAATATCCTGTCGGCGCTCTACCAGCCCTAATTTATTTCAACCAGCAACTATTCCTGTATTCTTGTTTCTGAGATTCAAAAAGATCTTAGATTAAGGGCAAAGGCAGATTAAGACTCACAGAATCAAAGAGCAGCAGCTCTGGCATGAACAGAGCCACTAATGTGATTATCATCTATAATTTGATTAAAAGGAGAGGAAGAAAGTGATGAAAACACATGATTGAAACTGCTTTGAGGTGACAATAAGTAATGAAATATTACACATGTTAATCAGCTTCCTCTGATGAAAGCATTGTTATACCGAGTGCTTATTAGATGACAATTTCAATTTCCTCTCGTGAGGGATTCAGTTATTTGTTATTTTTACAATCAGGTGCTGTAATACCCAATTTCTCTCCAGTACCAGCCCAAAAAATCTGTAAAAAGCCCTGGTAATGAATGACAATCATTTCAAGGCTATATAGTCTTTAATAAACTGGTTTTGTTGATCCAAGTTGATTTGCAGGAGGATTCTGCAGCAGTTGGTGCTTTGACGCCCATTCACACAGCATTAAGAGCGGCTAATTTTTATTGGTGCATAATCCTCTTACCCCCTGCTGGTCAGGACATATTTGATACCCATGCCCACCAGTGGCATAATAGTCATATCTATAATCAGGAATATAATCACCATATTTATTAATGTGCTGTTAAATTGGCCTGTGTTCCTGAATAAAGAGGGGAATAAAACACGACAGTCTTTTGTATATTCAGTACACCTCCATGCCTGCAGGTGTGATTTCTGCTTATGACCTTTGTTTAATGCCCGTCCACAATCACCATCCACTTCATGGTAATCTACCTAATACAGCACAAATGCCATGAAGATAATCTTAAGTAAATTCAAACATTAAGTTGGGTTAGATGAATTTTTAAATGGGGACTTCACCTTTTGGTGTCTCCGCTGAATGGAGCAGTCTCTCTCGTAGAGGTGGATGACATTACCATATTTATCGCCTGTGGAAAGAGACAAAGAATAAGTGGGTGAGAAAATGAAATTAGCAAAGACAATAAGAAGATAATCAGGAGTACGGAGAAAAGCTGTGGTTGAGATCAAGTAAAGGAGGAGTGAGAGAAACATTCATTAGTCCTCGGCCAGCTTCAAATTTCTACATCAAATTCTGACAGCGTCCGAATTTGAGGACCAAAATTCTCACACTGAGTGCTGCTATAACGTGTGTATATATGCAGCATGAGAGGACACATTCTGATGTGCGAATCTGAAGGGATTGCAACAAGCAAGCTGAGATAATGGTCATGTGACAGACGGAGGCAGCGGTAGGCTACATCTTGATATAGTTATTGCTAGCTGGACTATATGGACTGTAAAACATAATGTTTTCAAAGACACAGTTCAACCACCTACTTAAATGTCTCCACCATGTCTTTAGCTATCACAGATTTCTCCCTTAAGTACTTCAATATGTGGGGAGTCCAGCAAAACACTTGCCAGAGAAATGTGTGATAATGAAAAACAGCACAGCCCCCGCAAAAAAATTCTTTATCAAAAACATGTTCTCAGCATTTCACAGATATCTGTAAAACTTTTTTTAAATCATGATCTGTATAAAAGGGTGGTCTTTTTAAGATAATATCATGGGTTGCAACTAGCATTTATCTTCATTAACGATTAATCTGTCAATTATTTCTCAATTAACAACTGATAAGTAATTTAGTCTATAAAACATAAAAAGTGAAACATCCCTATGTGATATGTCTTGTTTTGTCTGAACAATAGTCCAAGACAAAGAGATTCAGTTTAAATTAGAAAAAAAAAAGCAAAAATGCAGCCAGTCGTCACACTGAAAGCTGTCATCCACTATTATCAGATATCATTTTCACAAGTATATAACTATATACTAACTCCTACTTATGGCTAAAGATAAAAACAGTGCCTGTATGAGGGCCAAATACGTTTTTGTGCTGCTTGTTTAAAAATGAGTGGAGCACATTGATGATGCAAGATAATGTCATGTCTTTTTTTCTCTTTATAATGTAGAGCTCCAATTTACCACATATTGCACAATCTAACATGCGACTTAGAGCTAATTAGACCCATCTTACACAGTATGACCTGCAAGATCGTGGTTATTGCATGCTGTGTAATGGCCTAAAAAGGAGAAAGAATGGTGGAAAGTTGACAGAAAACACAAAGGCAGGAGACACAAAATGAGGCAGCGGGAGGTTAGGAACGCAACAATGGAGAAAGGGTGAAAGAAAATGAGAAGATTAAGGAGGAGGAACTGGAAATATATTGAAAGTGAAGAATTGAACAAAAAGAGGGCTGGCAAAGACATGGCTTTTAACAGGTAATTCATAGAATTCACACAATCCCTTACATGGCCTAAAGACAGTCATTAATCACAGTGACCACACACAGAACTACACCAAGGTAAATGCTGATACATGCAGACATAAATGCACAAACACACCTGTGTGAAACCACAGATAAATGTACACCCGATAACAAAGGTGCCTGCAGTAATGTGCACATGAACATGCACTCACAGATGTGCACAGAATATGTTCAAAGAGCAGATACACTTCCTGTAAGTGTCAGTGTTGAATTTCAGTTCTACAGTATTGAGTGGTAGTAGAGTTACGCTCACTATAATAAGAAATAATGGCTGGAGAATCCTCTGCTGTCCAATAAAGCTCCTTCATTCTCATTGTTCATCCTTCCCTCTTCCTCCCTTAGCAATACCACTGAGTTCAATGACTTGTATGCACCCTGCTTTCTCAATGAACTTAGATCAATCGGCATAAACAAAGCAAATAAAAAAAAATGGACGCATGGTTAAATGCAAACACAGAGGGAGTCGTAAATGCACTTACCGAGGATCTGTACTTCGATGTGTCGTGGCTTTTCAATAAACTTCTCAACAAACAGGGCTCCGTTCCCAAAAGCCGTCAGGGCTTCAGAGTAGGCCCGCTGATAATTCTCCTCAAGTTCCTGACAAACAGAGGAGAAAAATCCATACACGTCTGAGTTAGTGCTGCTATTCAAGAAGCAGACAAGTCACAGCAAAGAATTTATAAGGTTTTCAAGGAGTTTTGGTGCTGCACAGAGACATCATTTTAACATCCTTTAGTTTTTAATACAACTTTTATTTCTTCTTGTAATCTACTGTATTCCCTTCTCCCTCCCTTGTCATTCACATGTCATGGTGTGCAGCTTCCCTTATGTTTTTTTTTGCTTTCTTTTGACACGAATGTTTTCACCCCTTAAGGGCAACTTTCTATCCGACATCTCGGGGACCAGTGGGAGGTCATGACCGAGCATGCTGGAGGTCATGACACAATCTGTATTTGTCAGTCTGTGACGTCTGACCAGCCTTTCCACAATACCCTCTATTGGGGAAAGAGTCACCATCATGACCCCTTTGGCTGAGCCTCAGGAGAGGAGACCCAATCCTGTCGTCATCTGTCATCCCAAAGCCTTGAGAAAAGATGCTCTTGAAAGAAAAAATAAGCCTCCCCGGTAAACTGGCATAAAAATACAGCGTGGATTTTACAGATTGACCGGAAATTGTACCGCTGTGTAAAAATAAATACATTTTATTTCCCTGACCATGATCTGATCAGACCAGATGACAGCCATCAATAAAGAGGACATTTAGTACCATCAGTGTTGCCGACTGGCTTCATTCTACCAAGTTAACTGGCACGAACAGATGTATATTCATTGGCTTACACATACGGTACGTAATGAATTTGTATTATAGTTATATGAAACACTCCAACAGGGCTCTACATATATTTATCCTCTCCGTTTCTGATCATGTGTGGTGCGTTAGAAGATACTGCATGAACCTGTCAAAGCATCATAGCATCATACTGCCCTATGTTGAAAAATAATTTGCATGCATTTTGATAACTGAATATTCATTTGAGTCCTTTTGGTGGCTCTAACATCTTACTTTTAGGATTTCCAGGGTTTTTTGGTCTTATGTGATAGTACATAGCAAACCTGTGTGTTTTGAACTGCTGCACAGACAACAGAAGCTATTTGAAAATGTTACCTTAGGCTCTGGGGAACTGTGGTAGGCATGTATTTCTATTTTTTTTTTCATTTCATAGAGAAAATTATTAATCAAGAGAATAATTGTCAGTTTAATCAAACATGAAGATATAATCTTCAAAATTAAAAATGAATAAATCACTGCATAATATCACTGTCTTGGGATGAGATAATTATAATTACAAATGTGCCTCGATTTGTAAGTGTTATGGTCAGGCAAATGGCTTCTACAATTGTTAGAGAAATGCACTTACTGTAGATTGAAATGAGCGTTCATAAAAACAAAAAGCCACTGAAAAGATTACTTACAACCTGCACTGCATTCAATGTGTGGTAAAAAGAATTTACAGTCACGAAGCTAGAAGCGTTTTGAAATCATTGGTGCACCTCTATTTTTGTAAATGACAGAAAAGACTTTTGAAAGACTCAAAGTTATCAGAATTCCATTTGTACTCCTTCCACATCAGTTCAGTCCGTCTGTCAGCTTTGGCCACTGGAGCTTTGATACGTGCCATTTTCTTGTTCTCTTCCTCTTTGGGAAAGCACATCACGTCGAACTCTGAGGAAAAATCTGGCACTTTAATTCTGCCCTGCTTATCAGTAAACATACACATCTCAGCCTACAATATGTTGAGAATAGTTAGGCTCGTTCTGTTAATTCAGCATACAAATGACCCACGAGCTGGCCTTAATGGAATTAAAAGCCAACCTACGCATTGTTGCTTGAGGTCCCAAAAGTGCAGAGAAACCTCTTTACAATTTCCTCACATCATATCAGCTAGAGCTGCTGAGGCCCCTGTGACTGAACTGAATAACTAGAAATGTCAACAACTAATTAATTAGACTGTCGTACAACTCAGGAAAGGTCATACTCTCCAATGGTTTGCTGACTTCAATGGCTACAGTACAACACAACAATGCATTTCCTCGCGTAGATCAGTGAGAAACGCTGTGGCTGACATTGAGAAGTCAAGTGTGTTGTGTTCAGTGAACATGAGCATTTTTTGAACAAGCTCTCTTTCTGGGGGTCAATGGTAAACTGAACATATTTGCTTGTAACTAATTAACTGTGTTTTAATACACCCAAGGATGCCAGTATTTGGTAGAGGGATATGTCATGGTTGTTCTTAATGAGGGCAACTTTAAATACTGTGTTTATTGACTACGCCAATCATTTAGGTAAGTTATGACAAATCACCAATTTGCACAGCCATTTGTTAAAACAGCAGTAATGCTGAAGACTGCATGTGGATAGGAACCAATCTGTACAGATTCCCACAAAAATCTCATTTTTATGCAAACTGTGAACATCAGATCTAAAAAAAAAAAAAATCATCTAAATCGACAACAAATTTGAAAAATCCTACTGAAGGATCCAACCAGTCTTGGCAATTATAGATTTGCAAGATTAGTGACTGGTTTCCAGCTGAAGCAGCTCTATACAAGGAATGTTAAAAGAAGAAATAAACATGAACTAGTTAATTTATTGGGACTGTGACATTGGTTCAAAAATTTAAATTGTGAACAATGAACTACTCATTTTAATCTGTGAATTGAACTGTGAACTAGAGTTTGTGAAGTGTGTACAACACTGGACATGTTTCTCTGGATCAAGGCTTTAGTTAATGTCACAGGCGGTAGAGCCAGCCTGCCAATAATATAAAAACAGTTCAAAGGAAATGAATAATTAAGGAATCTTAATCTGCACTTTGCACATATTTAATGCATAAATTTCAAAGTGAGGATGAAAGAATGTTGTATTTTTAGGTCGGAAAAAAGTTACAGTGATGATATGCATGGCCTTCTTCAATTTGACTTAAATATTCTTTGTTTGTTAAATAACCAAAGCGAAGAAATAAAGTACAGTAAATGCTACGAGCCATGAAGTATGAGGAGGTGTTGATGCTCTATGCAGCTCTGATTCACTGCTGATCTGTGCCCTCTTCCATCTTATTGGGCAACAACCAGCTGCTTGCTGAAAAAGTTTGACATGGTCAAACTTGCAAGGCTGACACAGGGGGAAATCTGCGTGCGTTCACATGAAGAGCGACCACACATGCTCCCTCTGGTGCCCCCACTGCCGGCACAAGAAGCAAAGCTGCCGCCAGACCTCCGCTGACATAAACAGGGGTGACAACTTGCCGCTTCCTGGTGTCTTTGAGAGTTCATTTTCCTTTTGAGACACATGTTTTTAGATAAAATCCTCCCCTAAAAGGACATTAAACCTTAATATAATGATGTTCTATTTCTGTTGGTTTTATTTTGCCATTCATAATTATAGTATTATATAATAGTATTATTGGACCTGCTGGCCCAGTTTCCAATAACAATCAACAGAGGTTAGGGATGTTTTTCTTGGAGGTTAAAAACTCTGCAAACATTCTGAATTTTTCACAAGCATCTCCCAATACACCACTTACACTGAGTGAGCAGCTGTTGGCTGCCCATGCTCAAAAGCTTTATGAATATGTTTTAAATGAATGGACTTATCGAACAGCAGTACAATTATACATCAACACATGGCATGCTCAACAGATGAAACAAGCAGGAGAAGCACTGTATATGTAGACCATCATTATACTTAACTTATCACGAAAATGTTCTACATCCTGTATAAGGTAGCCTTTAAAGTCTGTTTTTAGTTTTCTGGACATGATGGTCCATTTCCCAGTTCAAGTACATATTTAAAAAAAGGAGATAAAATGTGCTTCTATCCTTCAGGTTCTTGTTTGAAGTACATCCTGGCAAAAATGTGCAGCAAGCCTATAATCTAGAGGTGACAGATCACATATGCTTTGACAGTCGGCACAGGTGAGTCAGACATAAAACTGCTCCTTCTATAAGAGACTTTCATTAGAAAACAGATGTTTTATAACCAAGCAACCTACATACACAAGCTATAACAAACAAAAGGATGGGAAGATATAGAAACTAGAATCTAAAGCTTCAGAAAAGTATCATACTGACCAGACAGGGTTAGTCTGCAATTTCATTTGAGCATCATTTAATATCAAAACAACAATAATTTAACCATAGGGTAACATGACCCAAAAAGTCCAGGTCTGGCTTTTATCACATTGCTGTGCAGTTATCACTGACAGCTCTCTCACGGCTCTCTGAGCGATGCCACTGTACGTGGCTGAGAGGAGGGAGATGAGCAGGATGATAAAGGTGAGTTCTCCTACCTACAGCTTTTGATCTCCGGATCATATTTATTTATGTAGGGCTATGTATTTTGTATGTTAGGGTATTTAATCATATGAAGATTGCTCATGTTGAAAATTGTAAGATGCATTAGGTTTTATGACCATCTTTACATTGAGATGCATATTTGAAAAGTGGCCCCTGGACAGCTACAATATTGAGAGACATTATTTTCTTAATGTCCTCTGCTGATGCAGGATAAAGAGTCTCCAACACACAGAAATCACCCTGGCTTCGCTAGATGACAGAAGCAATTTCAGAGTACACACACCAAAACACGCAGGTTGATTGGTGGCCGGAAAGATAAATGACCAGGTTATAATTCCCAAGAAATTTCACCTTCATTCAAAACAAACATAAAACTAATGAATATGGAAACCAAAATGTGTCATGAGGCCATCCTCTATCAAGTTAGGTTTGTTTTCTCTTTGCTGGACACGAGTAAAGGACAAGATTTATGTTGTCAGAGCAAGCTATTGAATTACATCGCTCACAGAGGTGATAATGTAATGCAGCGGGTGACGGCTCACCTCGTACTCTCTGACCACTCTCATGCCACGACCACCTCCTCCATAGGCCGCCTTGAAGATGATGGGGAAGCCGTAGGTTTGGGCGAACACCTGCGCATCCTGCAGGCAGGAGATGGGGGAATCTGTTCCTGGGACCACAGGTACACCTGGACAGGGGTGGGTAGAGTAAAACAGCAATACATCGTTAGTGCATTAATTAAGAGGGATTTCCACATTTCCACATTTAATGTGGGACCACCTTTGAGAAGACTGCAAGCAACTACCTTTACAGTGCAACAACACCAACAGGGAAGAGGGGTGCTGTAAACTCCATATAAATAGAGCTATATTTTTTCTGCATTTCTTGCAAGTTAAAGGCTGAAACATAAGTTCTAAAAATGTTCATCCCCCGCAGGTGAAATATATGCTTGGAGAGTAAAAGCCGAAGCAATGCCAGGCTGAAAGGTGGGCGAGTCATCATCTTGACAACAAGCACCACTGTTAATTTATGCCAAATATGGTTTAAATTTTGAGAAACACTTCCACCATATCTATGAATCTACTCTTTTTTTTATTTTTGCAAGTCAACTCCTTCCATACCTGCACTGATGGCCAGGGCACGAGCCTCCACCTTGTCTCCCATCTTGCGAACCGTTTCTGGGGTTGGTCCTACAAACATCACCCCAGCGTCTGCGCAGGCCTGTGCAAAGTCTGCCCGCTCAGACAGGAAACCGTAGCCTGGGTGGATAGCGTCCACATTGTTGTCCTAAGAAGTGAGATACATGGAGAAATGGTTATTCACATTCATTATATTTCTGTGTGTCGACCAGTTTGGTTTTACTGCTTTGAAACAAAGAAAAGACTGATCCATCTATGACACCATCTTATGTGACACATTTTTTTTTTATCCACATATAATTAAAGTTTATGATAATGCATTTCAAATGGAAACCTGAGAAAGGAAATGAAGCCCAGCTAAGCAACAGGAGTTCTATTAAATACAAAGCCACTGTGGGGCTCCAGTTAACACTTGGCCGACTATTGGTGTGGGAAATAAAGAGTCATCACACACACTAACCTGCATGCTTTACCACACACTGTCTGCTGGCCAGTGAAAAGGATGTATGCATCACTTGCAGCAACGGGAGTGTGAGCTAATGACATACTTTATTCTCATTCTATCTTAGTTGCAATCGCCTCAATCATGATCTATTCAATGGACACCAGCAGGAAACTGAGCGAGGAGACAGGCACACATAATTTGAGGGTCAGGGGGAAGGTATTGAGAGGAACACACAAACGCTCACACACACACACACACACACACACACACAGGGTAGCAGACAGATACAGTAGCTGCCGAGCTTGACAGATAGAGCCATCTCTGGATCAGTATGTGCCATCTGCTCTTGGATACGAGGCGGACTATAATTATGGGCTGTCCCGTTGTTAAGGGAGCTGTTACTGGCAGGCCGGAGGAGGCATGGAGCCACACACACATAAAATGCAGCAAGTGCGTGCACACAAGCAGGTACACACACACACAAGAGACAGCGACAGTAGGTTGAAGTTTCACACACACAGGCTCACAACTCCCCGGGGTGATACACATTCAAATAGGCAAGATCATACACTCGTGCTTTCACAGTTGCAAGCAGACACACAATTTCACATACAACATCACACACAGAAGGTACTGGTACAGCGACGGACGGTTATTTTGGTCACACAGTAACAGAGTGATACACAGTGTGAAGAAGAGGTACACATACACTGAATGTGAAAGAGTGAGAGCAGGAGAGAAAGAACACACACACACTTCTTTGCTAGCATGGGGTGGCTGGGCTCCCAGACAGGCAGAAGGATTTTTGAGAAATGAGTTGGATGGCGGCCGCTCCCCGACTTGGCCGGCTGACCACATGCCCACGCAGAAAATTATAAACCGTGAGAGATTGATCAGAGAAATGATAATGAACAACTGGCAGCACATCCTCGAGGATGGAGGGAGGATGGGAGGGAAAAGGAGGTAACGAGGAACAGATCTGATCTAACACCGCGATAAGTGACAGAGGTAAGAGAAGGAGAGGGATGATGGATAGAACGATGGGAAAAGGAGGGAAATGGTAGAAGGAAGCTTACAAGAGGAGGAAAAGAGGAACAAAGGGCAAAGGGAAGGAAGGACAGAGGATAGACAGAAGTTGTTTCCTTTTCCTTCCTCGCAACCAAACTAAATATAGACTTTGCGTGAGGAGAGAGGAATTATAAAGGGAATTGTCTGTCACTATTTTTATGCCATTGAAAAATAAGTTTTGCCAGATCAATGCCACCTGCCAAATTCAGGAAGGTAGCAGGGTTTTCCTGCAGATCAAAAATAAGATGAACTGCAAGAGAATATTTTTTCATACTACCTACCTACTGTAAAAACCTTAGCAGAGAAGAAAAATCTAGCACAACACATCAGGGGAATACCATTGTAGGTAACTTTGCCTAACACTAAAAATAGTTCCAAATTTTCATTTTTTCTTCCTGTACTGGTTAAATAAATGACAAAAAACATGGTGATTAGAAGCTTTAGATGTGTTGGCAAGGAGTGATTCCAGTCGTTATCCTGATTCAACCAAATAAAGCACTTTGTAAATTTGTTTTGAAAAGTGCTGTATAAATAAAGATTATTGTTATAATGTTATTATGCTGAGTGAAGGGACATAATGTGGCACATGCTAATGTGTTGAAGGAACACTGACAGAGGAGGTGTATTTGTTTGGTTGCTGAGTTCAAATATCAACAATTCATTTCCTAATTCTCAGATTCCACCTTTAATGCAAAGACTAGAGATTTATAATCTTCTTATGTCACTCCTAGAAAGACAGCAAATGTTGACACTACTTCAAAGTAAAAGCCTTCAAACAAAGAGGAGAAGCATGGCTTATTTCAGCTTAGTTACATTTTTTAACATGGAGAGACACAATTCTTATCAAAAAATCTGTAATACTGACAACACCTCCCAGTGCAAGATGGAGCTGATGTATGATGACACACTGCAAGCTACTCATGTATGCATGGGTGACAATTCAAAAGAAAAACCAACATGAAATGTTTTAGATCAAATCAGGACACAACAATCCCCCCAAAACAGCTTAAATGTTCCTTCTCAGGTCTGTGAAACTCTATGGGAGGGATAAAGACCATTCCTCCTCTGATCAATTTTAATCAGTCACAGGCATGGCTAAAGAGATGTGAAGACAAAATGTATATAAAATAATTTAGTGTAAAAAGAGATTGCTGTGGAGTGCATTGTTTTACACATGGGTGTTGAACTGCGGTGAGATCTGGCTTTTCTTTTTTATTCCAGTTTTTCCATTATTTGTTCCCCTATCTGCATGTTTTCCTGAGAGCTATTTTTCCTGTTCTAGCAGATGAGATTGAAATGCTGCATCCTACTTTGTGATGTAATTTAGTAGTGTTTTTTCGTTTTTTGTGATCTTCCATGTCTCTGAAGGTCGACACCCCCAGTTTTCAGCACTAGCTGTATTATAACAACTTGAATTTTTTTCAGCCTGAGCTGAGAAAACCCTAATGACATCACTTGGGATATTTTCTCATACTTTAAAAAGGCTCCTCCGGGGCCACAGAAGTCATTCAGCATTAAAACTACTCTCACGGGCTGAGTGTTGGAGTAAAAAATGTAAAATCACAGTTTTTTGCTTTAAACAAGTGAATAGATTTGAATACAATATGTTTATTTATTTTAATTATCTGTTACCTTTGCTACTTTGATGATGTCAGGAATGTCCAGGTATGCTGCAACAGGTGGCAGGCCTTTTCCAATCAGGTAAGCCTCATCTGCTTTCTGCCTGTGAAGACAAGGGTGAAGGATTTAATGTCAGCGTAATGGGAGGAGGAGAGCAGAAGCAAACACAAAGATGTGCACAAGCTCTCAAGCACACAACCATTATGGCCCCACAGCAGCAAATCTAAGCTCAGCAGAGGGTAGGGACCAGTATTTAATCAAATAAAGCCTGCTTAAAATATTTAAACTAGTCCTCCACTCAGCCTTTTTAGGGTTTATGTTACATATGGAGAATGAGGGGATTTATTAGTCTCTGAAAGGCATTTTAAAAGACAGGCATTAGAAAGTCAGGGGGGGGATAGAAAAAGCTGACAGATTAGGATGTTTGTGCATGTAAACTAAGCAGTGTGATTACCTGAATGTTTGGGATGTCAATACAATTATACTTATGTCCCTACTTAATACCAAGCGCAAAACAAAGAACTGGCCCAAAGCACTGGAGAGGAGAGAAATACTCCCAAGCTTCCTTTAATTGCTGTTGGCTCTAATCACCTGTTAGCATTTCATGGTCGATATCCAGCAGTGGCAGCCCTGCAGTTAACTAAGACATCTGTCGGTTATGCTGCCTTTATTTAAACCTGCATGGACCCATTCGGCTCCAGTGTTGCAGAGCTTAGTACCTGTGCATTTGTCCAGTGTCTTGCTCAGAGTAGACAGCCACAGTTCGAATCCCCAGTTCAGTGCAGGCTCTGAACACACGGATAGCGATTTCACCTGGAAGGAAAGGGAAAGACATATGTAATGAATGGATGATGCAGGAGGTGCCTATGTGACTTACCTTCCAGCCATATTGTCAGTTTCCCATCTGTCCTAAATGTTGCTCTTCCTCTCCTTCTCCTTTTATTCCCTTTATTTTTTTAAAAATGTGTTTGTATTTTTGATGCAGTTTAGCAGCTTGTGTGTAGTGGAAGGTTGTGCTTCTTCGTCTTTCATCATCCATTTTTCATAACCACACACTTTATATGATTTTATCAACATCCTGTAGCACTGGCCCTATTTTGCGTGAAATCCGCATCCACTGAGAGAATAAAATAAACTTTGAATTTTTTATGTGAAAACAAGACAAATCCATCTGGTTTACTTCATCACACTGTGCAACATATCAACAGACACTGCAATAAGTCTACTGTACTGTTTTTTCTAAAGTTTGAGAACACACAGTGTAACATCTCTGCTTTAGACAACCAAAACATTGCCTGCTTTTTATCTTGCTGTCACTGGAGCCAAATACTTGTTTTTCAAGCAACACACATTTTCGGGGAGAAAAAAGTTTAGTCACTGAAAGCAAGTAAGATGTGTTGTTCCTGCTTGAAAGGGAGGACAGCATTCAAACATTTGAAGAGTGTTAAAAAAGAAAGAAAGCGAGCAAGAAAAAAACGTGAATTCTAGAGCAAGACAACAGTGGGAACATAAAAGGATGGAAATATGAGAGCGGACCGAGCGAGTACAGGTCGAGTCTGACAGATAGAAAGAGATCTAGACAATGGAAGGTGAGGAAATGCAGAAAGTTAAGAACGAACTATGTAAAAAGAGAAAGGAGACATAAGAGGTTTTAAGGAATTGAGGCTCCAAAAGAAACACAGTTTGGCAAGTTTAACAACATGACAAATAAGGAGACCAGAAAAGCAGTAGATGGGGGGAAAAGAGGGAAACGGGGTGAGAATGCAAAAAGGATAGCGAAAAGGAGGAAAAAAGGAAGACAGCAAGGGACTCAAAGGAAAATCACATTTGACAAGTGCTGAAAAATACAGGGAGAGCAAAGGGATGGAGGGGAGGAGAGAGGAAAGGAAAGGAGAATATTAGTGAAAGAGCAGAGAAGCAATGGCAGTGAGGAGATGTGCTTGGTGAAGTGGAATCTGGGCTGATATGATGTGATGGTCCAGTCTCCCTTTTCAACACACACACACACACACACACGCACGCACGCAGACATACACGTGCACACACACTGCATGGTCCAGTGCACACCAGTGTGATGAATGTGATCTAATGTGGTGTTGATATCGTGTCACGCCTATGTGAAGAAGAGAGATTGACGGATCGCCGTGCTATGTGTGTGTTAGTGTTTTTTCTCGTGCGTGCACTTGTGGCAGAGACCACAATCTATTCGAATCAAATTGATTGATTAATGCAGTTAGAAAGAGCCTTTATGGAGGCGTAGACATGAATGTATGCATGCATATGCACCATGCAGACCTTTGATGTGCAGCAGGAGGTCTACAACGTACCACGTGTGTTCCGAATTGGAATCACACTGGAAACCCACGCAACAATCAATCTGAAATAATGAATCACTGAACCAGATGAAGCACTTTAAATATGTCTGCAGGAATAAATATACAGTAATGGGAGGCTCTAAAAAGCAATTAGAATAATACATTGATTTGTCACTCAAATCCAGCATGTCACCTTACAGAGTCATTTTAATTGCACAGCGATAGTCTGTCTGGACAGCATTAGCATTAATAGGCGGGGGTGCAGTGATTACAAGTATAACCAGAGCCCGTCAGTCATATTTATGCTGCATGCAACGACCACAGGGGTGACTGCTTTGTGTTTAGAAAGCAGTATGTTTCTCTAGAATTTTATTTCCATTCAGAGCTCAATGCAGACCCCACTTATGGTGATTTCCAGCAGCTTCGAATGTTGCAAACAAAATATTTGGCTATTGGTGGGGTCAGTTTATTTTGTGGGAAGTGTACGTGTAAACACAGCATGAAACACATTTTAATTCACTTAAAACCAGTTTATAATAAAGCCATGAAACTCAGCTTCCTATTGTGCTGTGAGGATTTGTTGTGGCAGTTTCACCTCTGTTTCGAATATTCTAAAAAGAACTCAGTGCTTTTGGAACAACAAATCTAACTTGTGCAGCCACCCACATACAATGTGTGCTTAAATATTAGCATGTGCCAAGGCCGACTAAATGTTGGGCATTAATTATTAAGAGTCTGAGAGTCTGTTCTCTTGCCTGGGGAAGATTATAAATGTCATAACTTTTTCTTTCTTACAGTATTGTATTTAATTTAATGATACTATCTGAATTGCTCATCTCCTTCAGCGGTGAATTAGTACTGTCAGGATGTGGATGGGGTCTCTTACCTCTATTGGCCACCATGACTTTCTTGATTGGTCGATACTCGTTCTTCGGTGCAGAGTGGGCGAAGCGGGGAGAAAGACAGGCCCTCCTCACAGCCAGCAGGCCGAGGCCGCCTCGGACTACAGTGTACCTCAACATCCTTGGAGAAAGAGAGATAAAATGTTCGTCATACACAATGTCTCTATACACTTAAAACTGTAACAGTGATAAGTGAAGGGGCGACAGATGGAACACATGGATCAGGAAAGGGGTGAATTTTTACAATCGCACAAGAAATTATTCAAATATGCTTTCTGGGACACGTATCCAGCATATTCTCTACAGAATAAGAAACTATACATTTGTTCTTCAGCAACAAGACAACCAGTAAGTGACTAGAATTCATTACATCGAGATCAAACCAAACCAAACACCTTGTCCAGAAACTACCACTCATGCATTCTTACTATCTCTATGTAGAAACCATTTGCTAAGTTCACTTCCTCAGGTGAAAAAAAAAAAGGATGTTTTAAGGAAAATGATAAGAGGATGATAATGCTTTGAGAGTGATTAAACAAGAGGTGTGAGCCCTGTTTAGAGAGATTAAATCTACTAAAGCGCCAAGCCCTATTAAGTTGTTGCCGAGGGTTGTGTGTGCCTTTCAACTGTATGGTATTTTTTCTGAAGAATTTTAATTGCTGTTGCTGATATTTAGTAGGAATCTTACATTATTCCAGTACTAAAGAAAAAAAAAAGGCTGTATTATGCATGAATGAGTCAAGGGCTGTGGCCCTGACTTCTGTTGCAATGAAAGTGACTGTTGAAAAATCGAATAGAATTTGCAGATAAGTCACTCTCGTTCCATCATGAGGCTGTTAGTGTTTTCTGTGATAATGATTTAAGCCCTTGAATCAATACATTTTATGACACATCATGAGTCAGAGGCTATTACAGATGCAGCTCTTTGCCAAGACACTGACATTAAAAAGACAGTAGTCAGAATTCTATTGAAATCACAATATGGACGAGTGCAATATCCAAATCACAGGAGGTGCAATTTTTGGAAAAAGGCAAACCATGTCTCAAAATACTATTCCGGATTAAAGTGGCTGAATTCACAGCATATCAGGGCAGAACATCCAAATCCCCCCATTTCAGTGACTCTGAAAAGACTGAAATGACAGTTCACAGCTGACAGAAGAACCAACCGATTAGATTTCCATAAAAGGGGGAGGGAGTTAAAAAGCCAATCAGCTGCTGCTCTGCCTGCCAGCTGCCAATCAGCTGCAGGTGTGTCAAATTAAAGACAACAAGTTTCTGGTGCGTTTGTGATATGCATTTTAACAAACCACAGCAAAACATAGAAGGCACTAGTTATCTTTTTCCTATCAAATACAAACCATACTTGTAGAACAGAGACTGCCCCCATGAGGTCCATTCGTAGCTTTAATTGTAGGAAAGAAACAAACTTGCTGATATTTATCCTTCAAATGCAAAACATTTTGTCCCCAGGGATACAAACTGGGGTGATTAAACTGGAACAGACTCACTGTTCATAATTTAATGTAAAAATACTGAATGAGATACTTTAAAGCCTGTCTCAGTTGAGTTGTTTTCTCCTCAGAGTGCACCCACTTGGCTGTATTGTCTACAACCTCCAACTCTCACAAGACAAAGTCAGCTTCTTCACTGAAAGAACATACAAACAAACCACATATTCCACTTCACAATGGCTCGTGGTTTAATGGTTGCATTTAATACCAAGAATCTGCAGTTCAATTACTAAATTGAAGCACCCTATAAGCATCAGACAGGCTTACCCACAACCACATGTGAAAGTCACACATTAACACAGAACTACCTTCAACTTGATGGGATGTGACTGAGTCACTCTGAGGAAACAGGCAGATTTACTGCTGGAAGCTGTTTGAGACTGCAGAGGTGGGAGCTTCTTCTTCTGGTCTGACTACAAGGCTACACCTCACTGACAGTCCTCTGCTGCCACACTGTGGTCAAACAGCAGCAATGCAGTCCATGGAGACCACAGCTAACCTGAAAAAGTGCCTCTCATGGAGAGCCCATAATGAGCACATTCTTTTTAATACTTTATTGCAAGGCTTCTTACTTTCACAAACATAATCAGTCATTTCGTTTTCTTTACAATATTGTACCTTGCATTTTTTTCCCCTTTTTTTCAAGGTATATATTCACAAAGTAAATAACAAAACATAGGGTAAACAGACAAACATATGTACAAGGCAAACTGGTATTCCCCAAATGAGGATCTCCAAGAAAAGGAATAAACAACAAACTAACGACACAAAAAAAATAAAAAAATAATAAATAAATAAATAAATAAAAAATACTAAGATATACTAAAATAGACTAATGACAAAATAAGGGGTGGTGCATGTATGCGTGTTCATGTATCTGTGTGTGTGTGTATGCATGTGAGTGTTAGTTACCACCCTGATCACGCCCGATCTCGTTATAATGTGCACATGATGAACTCCTATTCGAAAACTTATTTAACAATAACTTTGGGTTATTGTACAAGCAGCACTAGAGATGGGAATTAATAAGATTTCATTGATGCCAATGCTATTTTGGATTCTGCTTATCCATCTGATTCTTCATGGATCCCCTTATTTGTTCTTGATCATTTTTTCTGTGAAAACAGTACGCAGGTCTTCAGCATCAACACGACCATTTTATTATGATTTTAAGCCCATGTTGCATTATCAGTACAGACATTAAAAGCTGTGGCATTGTTGTCATCTAGATTTGTGAAATGAAGCCACGCTTTGGACCATTTCTTCGTCTCCGTCCTAACTCCTTGTTTCCAGTTATCAGCTTCGTTGACGCATAAGTTTGATGCCATTGTTTTGCAATGTGCAACTGTCAGAAAAACATGTCAGCATTGGTAAAAGGAAATAATAAGCTCAAAGGCATATTTGTAACAGCTTCTCAACTGGAACCGGTTCCCGACTTCGCTCCCAAAGTAGCACATTAAAAAATAAGTAACAAGGCCATACCCTTAATACTAACAAAAGTTCAAAGAGCCTCAGATCACAATGAGTGTGGTCTAAATGAACCTGTTTCACATGTGTGAAGTGGACAGTCTACTTTCAAACTACTTTAATTATATGAAACCAAACAAGTCTACTATTCATTACCAATTAAAATATGTCTGTTAAGGCATATACAATATGTCAAATCCCAAAAGAAAATAATGAGACAGACTGCTGCGAGATTAGATCACCCAGACTGGGAAAAATCAAATGTGATTTTTTTTTTTTTTTAACTCAAAATCTGCTTTACAGTGAGAAATTCTATATGGGTGATGTTTTATATAAATATATGTCTTGGTAAATGAATCAATAACCAGTTACTAGATCATTTTGACTGCAAATGAATGCCTTGAGAATGTCTGAAGACACAGGTTGAAACAGTATCCTGTTTCTTCACAAAAGCAACAGCGTCACACTTTGAAACAGATAGAGTTTCCGTCAGCCTGAATACAACGAGCCAGAAAGGAAAGGGACAATTGTACCAGGTAGACAAATACTTCCTGTGTCCTGCACCAACTGTATCAATCCAATACACCTAAAGTACAACTTCTACTATATCTATTGTAAACTGGGTTTGAGTGATATGGTAAAATATATTTATACTGATTTAGCATGTGGATTTAATGGCCAGACAGATAGAGGTATCACCTGCTATGACAGTCAATTGAGTTCAGAAATCTGTAATGTAGCTTTAAAGCCTTAATAAAAACATGCAGCTGTATCTAATAAGAACATAGTTTCTGATCACAGCATGAACTGTTATAAATATATACAATACAAAATAATTATTTTTTTAACGCTTCTTAAAAGGAACATTTGGCCATAGCAAGACCAAATAATAGTCACAACACCAGCAATGATATGTACAGAAAATTACATTTAAATATTGGCAGCCACTAGTGTAATGATGGTTAATTTAAGATGTGGTCTATAATCTAAAATGCTCTTTCATCTCTCTAAAGCTGGAAATCTTCCAGACACTGTGGCCTGCAATGGAGAGAAACTTCCTGACCTGAAACACTGCACGCTGATGATTCTCTGTCCATATGTTAAGTTGTAAACCATTCTAATGACTAAAAACTCAAACACAGAAAGTATGCTGTTTATCATGTTCAATAAATGTTTTAAACATTTCTCTATGCAGAGTTCTGGACAGGGATGCTGCCACATACACAACTGCTTTCTTACTTCCGTCCCTGCATAACATATCCTCCACTCCAAGATTTTTTTCTTTTCCTTACAGTTTTACATCAGCTTACATTCAACAGTTTTGAAGTGTAGTTCACTACTCCCTTCCTTCTTTTCTTCCCATCTCCCTGCACTGACAGATGGAGCCACAATCAAATGTGTCACAGCAAGTGGTTCACTGGTAGTATGACTTGCATTGCCAAAATGCAATGAGCCAAACTCAAGGATAAATCGCGGTATGAAAGGAATGTCAAATGGTGGGGAAACTCAAGCTGTGGCAGCACAATTTCAAGGTCATTCTGCTTTTACTAGTTTGTGTATTTGGGTGACTGCTTCTGAGATAAAACTGTTCTTTATCAGGATTTAGCCTAAAAAGGAAAGAAGGAACATAACAACAGGAGGGAACAATATATTGTGTGTGTGTCTGAACAGCTGGCTGGAAACTAAAGTGTGTATTTTGAAAATATCTGTTATATCTTGAACTAGACACCTTCACAGATTTTCTCACTGTTATAGCTCACTGACAATCTTGAATGAGCTTTGGAACACTGAAGCTTCTCAAAAAGAAAAATATACTTGATAAACACAATGCTGAATTGCGAATTACTGTAAGTAACATGAAATGCAACATGGCAAATCCTTTAATAAATGTTATGGCTAAATATTCTTACTGAGCAACAATAAATTACCATGTGACCAGTGAGACAGCAGTTGTGCATGTTGACTCATGCACAGTAATAGCAGGAAAATGCAACACAACTGACTGGCAGCTTTGGATAATGCCTTTTTGTTCAACATCAGTGTAGCCCATGTTAAATCACTGGGACCAGCAAAAAGATTTGATCACATTGTATTTTCTGAAGTCGAAGCAAACATTAGTGTACACCACAAGACTAAATTCCTCTAACAGCTCAGTACAGTAGGCTCAGATTATCATGTCACAGTCAACATCATTATCATACATTTTACTGCCCATGATAAGCTCACAGTAATCATTAGTACTTGAAAAAAATGAAACTGCCATAAAATTTAATTTGCATTCCACGTGCCTCAGACTGATAAAGTAGGAATATATGTATAGTATTTTATCATGCACAACACTGGAGTAAAACAGTAGCTTAATCAATCAATGTATTTAATACTGATAGTCTATATGATTGGACAGAATAATTTACAACTCTAAACTGTGACCAGGGTCTCTCCCAGTGTATTGTAAGCACAAAGGCCCTCTAGGCCTAAGATGATCCCGCACAGGGACCAAGCATCTAGGATTTTTTAAACATGATTTTAACTGTACTACAGCTACACACGGCAAAAAAGCCAACTTGTATTTTTTGGCCTAAAACAGTGATTTAAGTTGGTACAACTTGGAAACATAAATTATTGACATTTAGGGCAATAATGTAAGTTAGCACAACAAAGGAAGCTAGTTGTCTTCTCAAAAACTAGTGTGTGAGTTGTTGTTACTTATATCTTTAAGTTGGGGTTCACAACAAGGGACAATAGTTCTGCTCACTCTTATTTCTTTATTGTGAAATTCGGTCATTAGCGAAAGCTAGCGGCTAACTGATGCTAGCAGCTAACTGATGCTAGCGGCGCTGCTTGTTACAGCTACTAGAGTAGCCATTAGCGTATCAATGCTAACTCAAAATTGTGGTCGCAACATTAGCTGACATTTCATAGCAGCGTTACAGTCGTGCCAATTCAGCACATTGCAGAAGTAAGGATTAAAAGTTATTACAATGTTAAATTATAAGTTAGCACAACTTACAGTTGAGTTGACAAAAATCTGAATTCAGAGTTGAGCAAACTCAAAAACAAAACTTAAAATATTTTGTTTATTTGTCCAACTTAAAATTTTATGGAAGTTTGTTGCCTTAAAATTTTGAGTTCACCCAACTTTTCTTTTTTTGCAGTGCAGTGTGGTGGCTTGGTTGGAAACATAGATATAATGGTTTGAAAGCTAGTTAGTGATATCTGTTGGTTTAACCATGAGCGCACTACAGGAAACGTCAGGTCTGAGTTCAGTTTTCTTTACCCTCAGGCTTCCAACTGTCACAACAAGCAAACATTACTTAGCAAACATGACTAACGTACAGTAACAAACAGACAAAGTCATGTCAGATATCTGTCAACTGATATCTTTCGTTTCGTTCGAACTTCATGTGATACACAAAAAGCAATGTAAGCCAAGAGCAGAGAGACAGAACTGAATACACGTTGATACCTTTTTATTTATCACAATATAATTTTGTTAAAATGCAACAATGTTATCGCATATTTTCCTCATATAACGCACCCTCCATACTGTTTACTGCATTTTTAGAGGAAAAGCAAGGGAGGGATTTACTTCCGTCAGTAAAGAAAATTCTTTCCTTGCTTTATCCACACACAACTCTAACAAAGCAAATCTCAGATGGATTACATAGGGATCAGTTTAGTCCAGTGGCATGTAAACTTAGTCAGAATAGGTCAGATATCACAATACTCATGTGATTCCAGTGTAACAACACTGTATTATTGTATTCATTACTTAGAAGTAAGGTTACAATGCTTCATAGTGAGCTGCATAGTCATTATTCATGCAGGTTCCTATTCACTTTATGCTAATACATTTTAAAAGGCATTAGTTTCACTAATTAGTTTTATCAAAGTTCAGACAAATACCCTACTTCAGCTCTCTGTACAGTACTTGTTTTATGTCATGAGCACTGATTCCTATCAAGAATTCCCGACAAAAAGAGAACAGAATCACAAACATAATTATCCTGAGCATAATCATATCTGAAGTTGCATTCATATGAAGTGTTAAAGCTGCAACAATTTGGAAAAGTTTCCTTTTAACAGGCCTTTAAAAAGGTCCCTACTGTGGCACAGGAATGTGACCTTTGTTTTTAATTGAGTCTGAAAAGGATAAATGGGACAGTGGGGGTGTCTTCTTCTTTCAGATATGAACAATACATCCCACTTCAAACCAGCCCTTTCAATTAATAATATACCTCGGTTTCATAAGATATAGGGCTGAACTATTTATCCGAATGTCATCAAAATCGTAATAAGGACGAGTGCAATATTCCAAATTTTAAATGATGATGGTGCTGCAGAACTGTGCCAGTGTGCAATATCACCACAAACCTACCATGACCATTTAAATATATTTTCAATGAAAATAAGAATAATGGTGCAAGAATGATAATTCCCTCCACTATTGTGAAATATATCCCTTTTGCAATATCTGTCAAAAATAATCACAAATAGATATTTTCAGCCCTACAAGATACCACTGAATACGAAAATGTATTTTTCAAAGTCCCACGAGGCTCAAAGCCCATTGCAGACCTCTCATTGTTGCAAACTTTCGTTCTCTATTTAAAAACAAAAATAAAATCCAGTTGAGAGATAAGTCAGTGAGAAAAGGTGATTAACAGATTTGTTGTGTCAATTCAACAGGACAATAAAAAAGAACACGATGCACATTTAATTTGAGCAGGGTGTGGCCGTTTCTTTGATGTCTGAACCAGTGAGAACAAACCACACTATTTGGCTCTTCATTACAGACACAGCACGGTGGAACTGTACAACTGCTTTCACAGCTCTAATCCTGAATACTAACCTTTCAAAACTGCTGCAACAAAAAAACAAGGACTGAATTAAATTATAGTCGGAGAGCCAAAATGGAATGTTGATGTTTTATGCCAAATTCTCTGTCTCTCTCTCTTTCTCTCTCTCTCTGTCTCTCTGACTTTAAATCTCTCTCACACACAGGGAACAAACAACAAAATGCACAATGTCCTTGTATCATATAAAGTTTCTCAATAACCCAAACTGTTCTCCTTCCGTGTATCTGTCTGGCAGCACATGTGCACTGTGGCATGCCTACATCAGACACTCCTCTGTCTAAAGTTAAAGGTCAAAGGCTACTGACAATAACCTGAGTATGTCGGGCAGCTCAAAAGGTATACGGGCGATTTCTGGTTCATACATTAACTCCTTAGAGATCAAAGTTCTGTTCTGTTTTGACGCACAAAACCTGTGATATTGTGACACACAAACACACATATCTAGCATTAACTTTGCCCTACTTGGCTGATAATGGGGCAAATACATACAATGGCTATCTGCCAGCACTTGTGCAATAACAGAGGATCTACCTATGTATCCTTAATAGCAGGCAGCTAATCCTCCAGAGTGCTTTTAGAAGCCTTGATACACTGTGTGTGATTTCACATTTAAAGATGAGCAAGAGATGTTTATTTCTATTACTAAGGCTGAGAATAAGTTCCTTCAGTTCCCTCACTGCATGGAGTGGAGTTAAATATATTTTGGTATTTTATCGAAATAGCTCCTTACCTGTAGTGGAATTAAGTATTAACGGGGAAGGATACAATTCTCTGGTCACTTTAAATGTAATTTCTGGGATATTTGACATTCTTGATGTTGACTTGATCATTAAAACTAGGCCTGGGAGGGATTTCTTCTGTATCACTTTATGCACATTTTCCCAATAGCTCAGCCTGACTTATTTTGCATTTTTGGAAACCTTGGCTCTGGAGTCAAGAAGTTTTAATCTAAAGCAGACTGCTGTGAAAAAACACCTGCAAGCATCAGGGACAGGACATAGCACAGCTGGGTTGCAAACATGAATTTTGGGATGACAACAGTAGCTTGCAAAGCTATAAATTACAGTGTGTTATCTACTACTGTTATTAACCTCACCACTGTCTTTACACTCACTGCAGCCAAACAGCATCCTTCCTTCTCTGTTGCTTGGCTCTTCAGACACAAGAGCAGTAGTTTCTAATGTTTCCATTAAAAGTTTACTCCTTAATCTAAATGCAAACACACCAAACAGGAGGCTTGACTGATAATAATTCTGTTTAATTCTGTTTTCTTAGAGTTCCTGTTTTTAAGTACCACAGTCTCTGAGAACATGCAATGATAGTAAAATAGTAAAAGGCAGTCACAAGAAAATGTCATCCCTTGCTCAGTAAAGTGCAGGAAATTAAGTGCCATAAAGTTAAGTTCAGGATCAACTGACAGGGGAAATGATCTATAAAGGATGAGGTCTAAAAGAGGTCTTAATTATCAACAGCAACACATGCTCAGACAGCAGGAACAAGGTTACCCTGGCTGATCATGTCTGTGTACACAAAGCAAATGCTTGTGACTGGACTTAAAAGTGGGCAGTTGCGGCATAAAGGTTATAATGTTGTGCTTGTAGAAAGGTGGATCGTGGGTTCGAATTCACAAGCAGTCTGGGAAACTCTGCCAAAAAAAAAAACATAAACAAGAAATACATTACAGACTTGGAAAAGGTCCCTTGAGAAACACATATAGATGAAGCCAAAGAGATATTACTCGTTTGAACAGAGTTGTAACAAAGTGCAATTTGTGATACAATGCCAGGATTATTTGAGCGAAATGAAACTGCTGCGTTTGGCTCTTGACTTTCGCTGTCACTCAGCCCTTTTACCAGCTGTGTCAACAAGATGCTCCAGCCTCCTGCTGCTACAGGCTGCTCCATAGGGTATGATGTGTTGGAAGAACACACGATTTCTTACATATTTCTTAAAACATGTACATGTTTCTTTTACATGTTCACTGTGCTGTAGCATAGTGTCATAGTAGCCAGGAAATTATTTATCTTTTTATGGGCATTTTTTTCATCTTTTTGTGACGTATACGTGTGTTTGTCAGTAGGCCTTCCCATACTAGCAGAAGGAACAGGTGGGCCTAGGGGAGGTGCAGAGCTAGGGGCAATTGTCCACTATTTACCTGGATGGATAAACTCACTTAAGTAAAGTCTATGTGTGGGAAACACTGGATTCTGGTTCAGCAAGATGCTGGGACATAGCAGGGAAAGAAACCAATAGAATATCAGTTTGGGAAGAAACATATGTTCTATGTGGTGTAGTAGAGTAGCCAATATATTTCTTATTTTACGTTTTAATTGGTTGTTTAATCGGTCAGAATATTTATTAATGCCTACAAGCAGAGCAAGATGTGCTAATAACTATCTGCCCTACAAAGCAAAAAGGCAGTAACTGCATTTTTGGTGAAAAATGAGTTATTATCATTTTCATGACTTTCAAGGCATCCTTTGTTATGTGACAAAACATCTTATCTCAAATGTGTGTCGTTTTGGATAAAAATGGTAGTCGTTTGTACAGTAACTAAACGGCTGGATTACAGGATAACTTTAAAGTCATTTTTCTCAGTTCTGCACTCTGCGTAGTTACTGCCTTTTTGCTTTGTAGGGCAGTTACTTCTCTAAAACATGACCAAGCACTTCACAATTAATGTTAAACAATAATCCTTGTTATGAACTTCAGAAGGTAATTTGTCAAATCAAATTGCCAGGGACACAGCTAGTTTATTATCACCACTGGTACCTGTCTCTGTTTACTACCTGCCTCCAGGTCTGGCAGTCTAACTCATCTCATCATTTGCTGAATGTTACCCTGGCAGTACGAAAAGCAGAAGGTCCAGAGCTTCCCAGGACGCATAAATACTTCTTCATTTCATGGAAACACTAACGACAGGTCAGGGCCCCAATTAGCTGACTGCCCTGAAGCTGAAGTGCAGCCTTTTAAAATGAACATCTATTGACACATTGTTTTGTCATAGGTCTCCATGTCAGGAAAAATGTTATACCATATAGCATTTTCTTTAAAAAAAAAACAACAACAACACACTAACAAGAGACATTCCAGTCTATTTGCGTTTACTGTGGCACATGTTGAAAGACAGGCTGTACCACTTATGATGCAAAACACTTGAGTTAAAATGTTCTCTCTGAACTCTTCTTAAAAGACTCTTTTAATTCATGCTTAAAGGTGTCCAAACTGATTTAGAAAACATTTAGGAACTCAGATTTAAAATTTGGCTTGTAAAATGGTATTAGATAAGTCTTTGTGCTTGTGGAAATATAATACCCGACCTGTCCAACCAGATAAAGTCTGAACTTAGTGTCATGGTAGTAACAACAGAAGTACTGATTAAGTACCATGTGGACATTTCTGAGGTGTATCTGACATTTCAAGGGGGATACAATTATTTTGCAGCATGCTTTTTTTTTCATCTTACTGCTTTGATGCAATCACAAAAGGTCAACTATACTATACTAGTCCAGTCTCTCCAAAACTGTCATCCTTAGGGGATTTTTGCACAGGAGCCCCTGCATCATTGTTATAATACTGTTATGGATAT
This sequence comes from Centropristis striata, assembly GCF_030273125.1. NCBI lineage: Eukaryota > Metazoa > Chordata > Actinopteri > Perciformes > Serranidae > Centropristis > Centropristis striata. Next base: position 22,661,766 of record NC_081533.1, read on the forward strand.
GTCTGAGTTGCCTGTAACATTTTCAGGCTTTTACATTGGCATTACTGCAACATCAAGGTTGATGAGCAAATGGCAGATGTCCATCAAACAGACAGTCACTTTAAGAGACTTAAGACACAAAGTAAACTTGTGTATTGTCCTGCCAGCATATTTCTAATTTCTCACATCCATGCTAAAGGATTTACTGCAGGTTCTGCTTATGACTTGTGGAAAAAAAACTTCCTTTCGCTCAATTACTACACCTCTCCCTCTGGGCCTCCCTGAGCTCTGGGATGGGACAGCTGTTCTACATGTACCATTCTTTAAAACAGAGTAAAGGTTGCTCTGAAGATGAACAAACTGTACAGTCAAATGACACAACAGATACACATGTATGGGTTCAAAGGTGAAGGAGCAGAGACCACAGCTCTGCAACACAGAGAACCAGTAACATAATCTGCCCATCTCACACACACACAGTTACCAGCTCTTTTGAAGAAGCAGCTCACATAAAAAAACAAGCATGTTATGCAATCCACAAGTTTCAGCATGTAAACAGTGTTCTTTCTCAATAAAGAGGTGTATGTAGTTTAATCCCTACTGCCAGCCTTCAATACATCCATAAGTAACATATTATTTTACCTAACCATCTACTCTGTTGATGTGAAAGTAACAGTGGGTAACCCATGACAAAAATCATTGTTGCATGTTTTTCCCTGCTGCCAAGTCATACAAATACAAAACTCCAATGAAAAAAAATACAAATTTTGCGAATTTTCCTGCAACAACATCCACACCCATTGACCTAGCTGGTAACTACTACGAGCAGAAGTTCAAGTTTGCATGTGCACATTTAAGCTAAAAAAAAAAGTGTAGCTAGCAAAGTAAGCCACTTTCTAAACAAGTTCTCAATGCAAAGCGTTTGGTTTGGGTAGACATACAACTTGTAAATGTCTCACTGTAGTAGCTGTGCAGCTATGACAGGACTGAACGTACTTGGAACATCTTTAAGCACGTTGACAGCGAGACACATTAAGGTTACACATGTAGCCATTCAGACACACAGCGGAAAGGGTTTGTCTTTAAGTCAAAAGCACTCATTGACAGCCACACACACACACCCATAGGACTCGTTCATTCATGCACACACATTATCTATCAGTACTCACATGCTGGTGCTGTGTCGGTAACAGTAAATGATGTGAATCCGTTGGCAAGTAACCGGACACCGATTGTAAACAGCCGACTATCACACAGTGTGTTTATGTGTGCGTTTGCTAACAGACACACTGCTGCTCGTAGCCTATTAGAAAGAGGGAGATAGGGGAGTTTATATACACACACGCACTCTCTCGCTCTCTCTCTCTCTCTCTCTCTCTCACGCACACACAGGTACACACAAACACACGGAGTGACTTCGGGACGGCCGAGCGGGCGCTCTAAGCATCGACACACACGCTGTCACACACGCACGCACACACACTTTTGCTCAGTCCCTCATATGTAGTAAAGGCGCAAGGACTCTGAGGCTAGTTGCTAACTGTCTACTATAGCTAACTTAGCTAGCAGCTGGCACCGTCCGTCTCCGTCTGACGGAAATAGGAGTCTGCTACTGCGCGTGCCTCATACTCGCTGTTAATCTCTCTCTCTCTCTCTCTCTCTCTCTCTCTCTGGATAAGCTTTCATCCCTCTCTTTGACATGACGCAACCAGGCACGCCCCCCTCTGCTCTCAGCCAATCACAGAAGAGGACATGACAGCACGCACAGAGCGGCAGCATTTAAAGTGCTCCAGACACCAAAATGTAACATCAACTAGTTACAGTAAGTGTAAAATTAAAAAGCTATAGCACAAGTAATAAGTTTGGCTGCAAAAAAAATCTGTCCATTCATTTCAGTGCAAAATTTGAAAACTTCTCACTCGATTTATTACCTCAGATTTTTTTTTTTAGGACAACACTATGGTCTCAATCACAAGTAAAAAATCTTCTTCAAGACAATTTGATGTTAATAGTTAATAATGGCCCCATTTAGAAGAAAATAGAAGATAAAGAATCGTATGGTTTGGGGCATGGCTACCTTTGATTGACAGCTGGCTAACAAGGCGAGCTGTCATCAGGAGAGAAGCAGAACAATGCATATCCATGGCAACATGTCAATGAAGTTGTATATAACGTTAGATATAAAAAAAGGACGTTTCACAATTTAATTGAACATTTTGTTCATTAAAAGTGTTCAGAGTTTGGTTGGACTAACAGACACTCCAAGGAGTCGCTGTTCAGTTTTCTGAGGTCAGTAACATACATTTAGTTTTGTTTTTTGCTAGCCAAAACTAGCATCACAGTTAATGCTCCAGTTAATGCTAACATGAGTTAGCAGCGGCTTCTCTCAGTCGGGTTGCCGTTGTAGAAAGGCGTCAGTGTCGTCAGATCCCTCTCGCTCCTCCACAGTCCAAATATGGTCTGATCCATATCGGAAACAAGATGGCGACACAAGATGGCAACGAGGTTAACCCTAAACTCGATACTTCAAACAGGCAGTCCACAAATCAATGGGTGACTACGTCCATTATTTATATACAGTCTATGTAACAAACATATACTCATTTATAAGGTAGAGCTGTGCAACTGCTTATTAACGTAAATATCTAATCAGCCAATCACAGGACAGCTACTCAATGCATTTAAAACCAGCATCAGAATGCAAAAGAAAGGTGATTTTAGTTACTTTAAACTTGACAGGCTGGTCTGAGTATTTCACAAACTGTTGATCTACTGGGATTTTCACACACACAACCATCTCTAGTGTTTAAAAATATACAGTGAGCGGCAGTTCTCAGTTCTCTCTCAATGCCTTGTTGATGCCAGAGGTCAGAGGAGAATGGACAGCCTTGTTCGAGATGATAGAAAGTCGATTGGCTACAGAAGCATAAGACCACACCTGCCACTTTATTAGGTATTGTTTTATTGTATTATTAGGCACATTGTTAGCTAATAAAGTGGCCAATAAGTACATTACTGTTTTGAAGAAGGTGACTCGAATTTAAGAAACAAATTAACAAATTTCCAGCACCGGTAGAAAATTTCAACTCTATTAACTGTTGTTATTAGTAATTCTCAAGCACAGGTGTTATTCATAACATTAACAAAGCTTTTGTCCCTGTCAGTGTGTGTGTCAGTGTGACATTGAGCCTATCAAGGCCCTGAAACTAAAGCTGCCTTTTCTTAAGTCTTTAGTCTTTTATACTACTTACACCTGTGTCAAATGGGTTGACAAAAATGAGGAAGACTCACGTGAATAATATATATATATATATATATATGTATATATATACACCATATATATACACCTGTGCACACTCCTCCAGATACACATGCTTTACACACACACACACACACGTAACTTTATGTGATTTTCGTTACACACACACACAAATGCGCGCGTAAGCGCGCACACTCCTCCAGATACACATGTTTCACACACACACACATTTTGAGGTTAAAGGGCATAGGTTGCTGTATAAATTAATACTTGAAAAGGAATGCTTGTTGTAGGTGTGCTCCTTGTATATTATATAGTATCATAACATTACTAATATTAATTGTTTGTATTAATCTCTGAGGAATCTCATCATAGTGTACCAACACCAGCAGTAGCCCCCGTGGCCCTTTCAGAATTTCGCCAGAGGAAATTTTCTAGTTATTATTATTATTATTATTATTATTATTATTATTATTGCAGTTGGTGTGGTATTGAGGACCACAATTTGGCAAGAATTTTTTTTTTTTCAATGAGTTTTCTTTTATTGACCTTAAACTAGAATTCAGTACTGACAAAAAAGAGAATATGCGTAAATATGTGAATATACACTTTACATTAATTTTTATACATTATAAACTAAAAAAACTGAAATAGAAAACTAGAATTCTTCTATTACTTGAATGTACAACCCATGTAATTATCAGAATAACCTATATGGGTTTGATCCTAAACATTTATGCCAGGTTAAAGAAACTGGGTCAACTCCTCATCAAGAAACTTTAGTAAATAGTGAAAAGAAAGGAAAAAGAAGAGAAGAAATGTGAGTGCATGTAAATTTTGTGGTGGCCAGAATAAAAGAAAGAAAAAAACTCTGGTGCAGGAAACACCTGAAAAGGACAGGATTTGATTTCAGGCTATTAAATGGTTCCTTGTAGTGTTGCTTTGTAAAGCGGACAATAGACTACTGTGCTTTTATCTCACAAACAACGCAACACAGGGACAAAACTGGGATGACATTGCATTGAAACAAGTATATCATGACCTCCTCATTCTAACACTCCCTATAACCTTCAACTATCAAGTATGATATACCCTAATTTAAAGGGAAATACGCCCTATTAAACTTTATTATTATTGTGATGTTTCAAAGAAAATTCACAGTTAAGCAAGGAAGAAATTTCCCACAAAATTAAAATTGTTCATCACAACATCAACAACATTTGTTGGATGTGTGCACGTATCCTTGTTTACATGCAGTTGTGAAATGACAGAAGTTCAGCACCACAGACAAACACACACACACACCGGCTCGACGCAGGTAAACTCATGCTGTATCTGAAGGTTTCTCAACTCTTGTGTGTCCTCTTATCAGTTCCAGATAACAGAGTCTGTGTCAATGACATTCAGTATGAGGACGCAGTTGAAATCAACCAGAATTTTTTCAGGGGCAAAAATGAATATCATAATAAGTGATGTATTCACAGGAGTAAGTTAGAGACACACACCTAATATTAATCACACTTGGATTGGGATTCCTGATCAGTTCAAATGCCTTATAAGTCATATTAAAGTGCATACTGTAGTTTAATCATGCTGCTCCCTTTCCTTCTCTGTTGCTTTCACTCATCCTCTCTCTCCGCCTGACCCCAGGCAGTCTCTCAAAGGTTGTGATTAATACCATACTCTCATAGTTTCTCACACACCTCCTTGAGAAGCTGAGAGAGTGCTCTCAGTCATGCCAAGTGGGCCAACCACGGCGTGCAAGTCTTACATCCCCAGTACTGGCGTAGCTAAGCCACAATGGACTGAGCTAAAAAGAATTTTTATGGGGCCTCTTCTCCGTATAACAGTCTCTCAATATTAGGTTATCATTTCATATGCATAAGAGCGTGCACATATGTCAGAGAGTGGCTTTGGCGGGGGTCAATACTTATCACCCAAGTGACTATAGTGAATACACTTTAAATTATAATAATGTATGGCTGTGCCAACTATTACATAACAGAGGCCAACCTCCATGTGTCAATGACAGCAGTCGGCCTCTTTGTACAGTATCTCACAAGTGATAAACCTTATATGCTGTCATTTGTCCATGAAGGGCAAAACAGGTTCTTCAGGAGGAGAGAAAGAGGAGAAAATACTTTGGCTTTAACTTCCATCGTATAAAACAGGAGGGAATCATTATGTCAGGTGTCACAGTTGTTTAAACTCACTTTAGATTGCTTTCTTTTTCATTTCTACAATTTCAGCATTTCTTTTTTAGTGTCCCTAAATGACGGCTAGTTTGCACACGCTCAGCCTTTACATAGCACTGCCTCTCAGTGAGGTAAAGATAACAGTGTTGCCTGGTATGTGTGCATTAATGTGCCAAACAAGGACAGCCATGCTATTGTGCATGCAGTCTAGTTTTCAAGAAAATGTATTAAAATATGCAGTAGCTGTGATAAGAACTTGTATGAGTGCATATAGACTTTCCAAACACAGAGTCAGTCTGACTAATTGCATTGTTTGACTTTTCTTGAATTTATGTGAGTGGTAGCAGGATGTGGTTTGGCGCCAGATGCCGGAGGAGATGGGGGAGTGAATTTTGGGAACAGCACCTTGTACAGGTGTGACCTGTTAATAATTAGACCTCTCTTTATGCAGTAGTGGACAGGGCCTGAAGGAGACTTTTGACCAGGCGAGAAGCACGGCTGTCCCTGAACAACGCGCGCTAGAAAGCGTGTCGCTATATATATTATGTCTTGCAATAAATGTGCTACATCTGCTATCTGTGTCCGTATTGTGGTCAACGGAGAACCCCGAGTACCTAACGTGGTTACAATATTAGTACCTGTTTATGTAGGCTACCCATTGTATGTCAGACAAGGATATCTTCGCAGAATATAATAATTGCAATTTAATACAACTGAAAAATATCATGTTGTCTTTTGTTGTCATTGTTTATGATTTTTATAACTCTAGGTTTTTGTAGTTATTTCTGATTGGCACAGCAATTCTACGTATGACAGTAAAAGTGCTTTCTTGGTAAGGCATGATGAGGTGTTTTATCCTTGTCACAACAGTGAAGCATCTGAAAAAGCTGATTTTCTTTACTGGAACCACTCTCACCTAGGGGGGAAATCAAGAACGTGGGGATGGGCTGTGGTGGGGGCCATGAGCTCAGTCAACTGGCAGAGAGCTGTGCACCATGAATAGGTGAATGGCCACTGTTTATTCTCTGCCTGTTCCCCCTTTTCCCTCACCCCACTGCTCTCTCCCTCTCCCCCTTGGCTTGGGCTCTCTCTCTCTCTGAAGTAGGCCAACTTTCAGGACTGTTTCTGGTTGCCACTCCTCTAATTTCTTTCAACTTAGTGCAAAGCAAAACGTTTCCAATTAAAGAAAAAGAACAAAATCTTCAAGCACATACACCCTGCCCTCCATCAAAAGCCCAATATAAGACTATATTTTCACAGAGATAATGCTTTGGGTGTGATAAACAGTTAAAATGCTTGTCATAGCTCTGGGAGTTAAACAGAAGAATACGTACTTGAGCAAGAAAATTGGACAAATCTGTCAGTCTTTGAGCACATTTATTGTCACGTACAGCTCGTGGTCTATATTGCAGAAGTTGTAAGTGGAGTTTTAGAAAGAATCCACGTCAGAGAGAAAAAAGAGGACAGACAAACTGTGCTAGACATGTTGGACTTTTGTCAGGAGAAGGGAGTGCTGCAGGGGGAGGGACCACTTTAAAGGCTTGTTGTTAACTGTGATCAGGGATACACACATACGGTAAACACATGTGCAGAAACACACGTACATTTGCATAAAACACATACACTTAATGACATGCTTACTTACAGGTTAACTTTACAAAGGATACCTTGAAGGACATTATATACACATGAACAAACAGACACACTGTACACACTCACACAACAATTATCACTATCAGTGGCAGTTACACTCAAGAAGAAGTGGGACCAAGCCTTCAGAAATGCTCCAGAGCCACCGGACAAACAAATATGAGACAGAACTGGTCGACAGTACAGTTGAACTGTTAGTAAACGTGTAGAGAATATAGTCAATGTGCCGATCCTGGAAATTTGCATTAGCTAAATAATGATTGACTGGTTCCTGTTTACATATCTTTTGCACTGTCTAAATTTGGATCCGTTTTGTGTTCTTACAAACATCCTAATGTGTTTTTGTTTATTTGCCATGTCTTAGATCAACTTCAAACCTGCTCTATATCACACACACTGTACACACCAGCCTGACATAAAGGTCCCAATAAGTCTTTCCAGCTTCTTTCGGGACACAGTCACAAAAACACACAATCTCTGTGGTTAACCATCAACAGGTGAATTCTGGACTCAGACAGCTGTAAGAGAGGAGATGGTCTACCAAGGTCAATATTAGCCCATTATGGTGTCATATCAAAACCTTTTAACAAGCTGTGTGTTGAAATAGCTGCGCCAACTACGTGTGTGCATGTGTGTGCGCTTATGTTTATCTTTGTGGAGACCTCAGACCTTAATAGCAAGGACACAAAGTATGAACTGAGATTAATTCTCATGTCTCCAAAAGTCTTCATGAGAATTATAGGAATAGTTCATTGTATTGGCATATATAAACAGCTAACCTGGCTCTCTCCAAAGGTAAAATAAAAAAAAGAAACTGCCTCTCAGCACCCCTACCCCTCACATATTAATATATTTGTAAATGGAACAAGCTTTAGACAAAACATCAAAAACAAAACCATTTATTCAAATGTCGAACATATGAGAAACATTTAAATATGTATCACATTTATAAACACAATTTACAACAAGAAAATACAAAAATAATCATGGTTTATTTAACTATCCTTCCAAAAGTACCAAAGTTTGAACTTAAATTTAGTTTGTATTAACAGCACAGTTTTTGTACGTCTCAGACCTTCATGTTAGTAATGCTTTTCGAGAGAGCTAAACGCTACTGCCAGTTGATTGGCTCTTTTCCTCCCACTGTCCCAGATTCCACATTGTCTTTCCCTTCTGTGTTGCAGTAGAAAATAGTGGGATCGTGTCCAAATGAGCCCCATGATTGGTGGAAAGGTAATACCAGAGTTGGCTCTCTTTGATTTGAGCCATCAATATTGGTGGTAACATGAGAGTTTGAAGCAGTGATGTTGCTATATGTTACCACAGGATCTAGGACACTGGCATTGGTGGGAGTGATGGCGTTGCTATTGGTTACAGAGTTGAGGACACTGTCTGCATTGGTGTTGTTGCTTGATGTTCCAGCAGGGCCAGAGGGACGAAAATTCAGAGCTGGACCCTGGGGTGGGAGCAGATTGCTGCCTGGGGTGGGGATGAGGTTGGGGGGCCGACTGAGAGCCAGACGCTGGGTGAGGAGCTGGTGGTGCAGCCGCCTGTCGGTCCAATCCTCCTGAGGCTGGCGATGGATCTTCATGTGAGCATTACGGGACTTGATCTTGTAGAACATTCTGGAACAACAAGAGAGGACAAACAAGTTTGAAATGCGTACATAAAAATCCAAACCATCTGTTGGCCCTGAAGCCAAACAAACACAGAGTTTGTGTTGGATCTTCCTCAGTTACTACTGGTCCTACTTACTTGCCACACAGCTTGCAGGGGAAGAAGCTGGCCAATGAGGGCACTGGAACCGCCTCCTCCAGTCCAAACTGTCTGCCCATTGGCTGACAGTTGGGTGTCATCTATGAGAACAGGAGCAATTGTAAGCAAATGTTCTGTGATGGACTTGTTGGGCTGCATTCCATACCGGATCAACATATATTGCATGTAACCGATTACACATAGCTCCACATATTCTTTCCTTTGCCAAACACACTCTATTCTATTCTATTTGTTTCTATGCTATGAGTCCTATCCGTCTGACATCTGATTGCATGACACAGTGTAGCCCATAGAGTATCATGGGAACAGACAACAACAACAGGAAATAAGGGAACAATACAAAGAGGATGAGAACTAAAGCACTTAACAAACAAACAAACAAACTAAAAGACACATCAGGGACATAACCGGGTCTCTGGATCCTCTGGGACATCTTGACATGCGGCAACACTAAATTCCAAACTGCTTCTTTTTAGTTGTTTCTTACACTTTTCTGCTGCTCCACTTCATCTCTCTTCTCCTCCTCCTTCTGTTTCTTCTGCTTGTCCTGGAGCTTCTTGCTCAGGTAGTAAAATTCAACACACTGGCACACGGTCTTAGTCCTCACCTGCAGCATACACACACACACACACACACACACACACACACACATACAAACACACACATAGTGAATATTTAACTCATTAAAAAATCAACCTATCAGCATAACATTTTCCAGGTTTTGGTTTTGGATTCCAAATCGAATAGCCTTATTAAGACAACTCTTTCTGTTGCACTAACATATAAACTATATATGAACATTTCCAGCCATTGTTGGGTCAGTGAGTTTTCAAGTGCTAATTTTGGGAATTAAGTTGCAACAGTGCAAGGGGAGTCACGAAAAACCAAACAGCCAAAACTCACTGCACCTTCGAAAAATACTACTTCTCCTTTGTGTAGTAATCCTAAACAAAAAAGTTCACTTTGACAAGCACAAAATAAACACTGTTAATCGGATTAAAGCTTTAGCTTGTTTCACAGAACCAGAACAGTCCACTTAGATGTGTGTAGTTTTAATAATAAATAATAATAATGCATTTTATTTGATAGGGTGCCTTTCAAGGCACTCAAGGTTGCCTTATAGCTATATGTGTGCAAAGACAGAATGTGACTGTTAAAAAAAAGCAGAGTAAACGCAAGCAATGCATGAGTCATAGTTGTACCATTTTCTGTATGAGTGAAAAGTCTTTTCCATTAGTTGCCAGAGCTGCACTGAAGAGACTCTTTTCACTGTCTGTCCAACAATCACTTCCTACAGAAAGAGACAAGACGAGTTCATGAATACAGTAAATGTAATGGACGTGCTAAAATACACAGAAAGTAGTTTGCCTGAGGACACCCACACATTGTTAGACTTCATTCAGAAAGCTTCAGACAGACAACCTGGAGTTATTCAATAGGTCAATAGCTGGGGGGGAGTCCAGAGACATACCAGAGGTTTTAGACATCCAAAATGTTGTCAAGCTGTTGTCAGGGGGCCCAAAACCTTTAACAAAACCCCTGTCTACAGGAATACACCCACCTGAGTGAACACTAGCACGCTGAACAATGTCTACTCTGTGCTTTACACGTTCTTGGTGGATTTAAATGCACCAAAGGAACAAACAGAAAGAGAGAAAGAGAGAGAGAGAAAGAGAGAGAGAGAGAGAGAGAGAGAGAGAGAGAGAGAGAGAGAGAGAGAGAGAGAGAGAGACAGGAGGCTTGGGTTTCTACAAAGGCTACTATTGTATGCACAGTGGATATAATTTCGCCTTTGCTGACTCACGTTTTGACAGACATACAACTGTTCTCTGTCTCAGAGAAACATTAAAGTCTCTTCCTGTTTCAATCCTGGTTGAATTCAACAAAATTGTGAGTTAAGGCAGGTTAAATATCAAATAATCCAGCTAAAGAGTAACCTCAACTTGTAATTTAGGAATTATCCTGCAACAGACATAGAAAACACAAAAGCGAGAGTGAGGTCAAAGGTCAAAGGTTACCAGAGTAGTGGTAGTCTCCTCTTGGTGTCGGCTGTGAGAACAGCAGCATCTCCAGTGTGGCCTGAAAAACAGAGAGGGATGGAGGAGGCACAGAACAGACAGATGAGGCGTGAGAGGGCTCTGAATAGGATTAACTGGATATGAATGAGTGAATGAGTGAGTGAGTGTGAGAGAGAGAGAGAAAGAAAGAAAGAAAGAAAGAAAGAAAGAAAGAAAGAAAGAAAGAAAGAAAGAAAGAAAGAACTAATATTCCTCCACTACTCACCATTGTGTTCCCCTGACAGTAGTGCAGACAATGCAGAGCCAGCTCTGTGTTACTGCCCCCTCCTGGTAGGCAGCTGGAACTACACATGGACAACAGCTTCTCCACTGTGCATGAACACACACACACACGCACACACAGTAGGTAAACTACAATTTTGATGAAACTTCCATCGATTGATTGTAACATTGAAGAAGTAAGAATTCATTAGGGTTTGTCTTTTGGGTTGGAAATCTGTATTTTAGAGTGACTATTACCTTCATTCTGTAAGTTGGCACCCTCTTCAAGCTTGTCACATGGTTTCCAGAGCAGCTGTTCCCTCTGGGATTCCTCTTTTGGTGGCCAAACTGTGGACCCTTCCACGCCAACAAAGCATGGAGGAAGCTCTGCCTGGAAATCATGACCCACGTTGACATACCTGCAGAGAAGGGAAGAAGAAAGTTAGAGTGAAAAGGAGAAAATTGTTGGATCTAGAATCTACACCGGAAAAACAAATGACATCAAATGTTTCATAGACATCACGCTTATTAATAAAGTAACACATTTTCCTTCAGCATTTTACTCACGGTAAAACAACACTCTCCTCTTCGTCTTCTCCACATGCTGCTTTTTCATCTCTGTGATTGAGAGATGAGATGGAGGAGTAGAGCCCCGTCCCCTTACGAAATGGATTGAGGAGCGGTTGAGGAGTGTACCGGCCCCTCTTCTGACCTCTGCTGGACTGAAGGATACTGGGAAATGGAGTTCCATTGTACATTGGTGATACTTGTTGCTGTAAGAAAATAAGCAAAACCATATTAAGACATGGTCAGACAGCAAAAGGTAGTGCTTGTGCAACTGAAGTTCTGAAAGCTGAAGTATTTAGACAGCGACCTGATGTTTTTGGTGGATAAGAGGCATCGGCAAGTTCTCAAAAAATATATTCTCAGTCAAAGCAAATACTCAATTTTTATTCCTGTGAAACAAACAGAGATAGGTCCAGGACATAGTTATCCTAGATTGGAAGCAGGATAAACAGCTGGAGCTCTGTCACAGGTGAATAACATACATTTCACCATCTCTGAATCTGTCTCAATGCCACCCATTCAACAAGGCTAAAAATAAAAACCCAAAATAAAACTGTGGTTTTTAGAGGTATAACTGCAGTTGGAGCTCACATAATTTCTTGACAAACAAATAAATGTCAGCCTAGAACTAATGCACAGCTTCTCCCGCTGCAGCGAGTGTTGCCTCCTCCTAAACCCCAGCCTTCTCTGTTGATGGAAAACAATGTAACGACAGTGTGCAAAACTGGCAGGCCTACTGTGAAAATTTGGCTTCTGAAATGCAGTGTATGTTCATGAAGAAAAATTTCAAAAGCGCAATGCTATGAATGAATGTTTTACTCCGAATAAACTCAAAAAGTAATGCATTTCTGTATGTATTTAATAAAGAGTTTGGGCCTGGATACTTTGTGCACAAACACGTAATTATTTGGTAACAAACTGGGCAACTAATCTACACGGTCACCCATAAAGTTGGAATAGAATATTTTTTACCTCTTTCCATGAAATGATTGTGACAATGTGATTAATTCTTGACAGATAAAGTGTTTATCTTCTCAAAACTTTATTGATCAATATCTTCCTAACACATCACAATGAAAATGAAACCACAATGAACAGAGGATTGTGTCTGAAAACAAAATTATTCCAACTTAATGGTCGACTGTGTATAATGAAAAATATCTTGTAGAAGTTAAATACTGTACCTGTAGCTGTGTTTGGTTTGGATCAGCTGGACCATTCTTCACTTTCAGCGTCACAATGTTATGGGCTATTTTTTTTGCTGCCTCATAATGTTGGCCCACAAGGTGAGATGGGCGAGCGGCAAGATGGACAGAGGGATGTAGGGATGTAGTATTGGATGGACAGAGGGCTCTGGATGGATGGAGGGATGAAGGATGTGACGTGGAAGTGAGGAATACAGATTCTGGAGACTGGACGTGGGAGGCTGGGAAAATGACAGTGGGGATGAGAAGAACAGTAGAAGTCAATGCTCCATTATGTACTATTAAACTGATTGATCATTTTGAAAGCCGCACACACTCTACAGGAAAACACCACCTGTTATCTGTGCAGACCGGAAAGTGTTACACTAGACACTAATAGTATCTGTTTATTTGGAAACACTGATCAATTCTTGTGAAAACCCACATATGAAGGCAAATCATGCAGTCATTTTGGACTGTGTGCTGTTGATACATGCACAACTTTCACTTTGGTGTACAATAGTGTAAAATATATCTGTTACAAATGGTTTTATATGTGAAAAGTGAAAAGGTAATTTGCATACAGGAAACGGCAAATCTCAAAGGCTCAGCCATGAAAACCCACATAAATTTACATGTGGGTATTAACCTGTGGGTTTTATGTAAGGGGGGGAATAAAGCTCATTCAAATAAGTTCAGGTTTAAGTACTCTACAGTTAGGTCAGACTTTGAAGTGCAAGACAAAACTTTACCTGTGATGTTGCCATAGTCGCTACCATGACAAGGTCTCAGGTTGCCCTCTATGCTGCTGGGGTCGCCTGATGACTGTGAAAATGTGTGTGACAGCAGTGGAAGCTTCCATATCATCCCAGAGGAATGGATAGATGGCAAAGCCTGAAGGTGCGAAGTGAAAAACTGAAGCCTGCCAAGTGGTTCTCCCCCCTGGGACACTGAATGTCCAGTGCCCCCGAATGCACCAGGAGAGTCCATTTTGGAGGGTGAGTGTGAAGGAGGAGGTAGAGGTGTGGGAGGAGGACTAAGAACTGAAGACATGATGTGAGATGATGTGGGAGGAGAGGGGAGGGATGGAAGTGAGGGGTGAGGGGGTGAGGAAGATGAGGAGGGAGGCAGGTAGGAGTCTGAATCAAAAGCACAGCTGTGACTTGACCTGATCGATCCGGGGCTTTCTCTTCTCCCCACTCCGAATTCCCACATCGGTCCAGAGGAATCTCCACTAGGAATCATGGGGAATCGTCTCTTTCGCTGGGAGAGGAAGGCCTCGGAAAAGGAATCCAGTTTCTGTGTGAGGCCTATAGGTGATCTCTGCGGTGGGCACCCTGAGGTTAAATTGAGGGTGTCTGCTGTTTCTCTCCACCTGCCCTCTCCGGTCTGACTGGAGGGAGAGACACTGAGCCAGGGTGCCTCAGCCTCTGCTGGTTGAAGCTGGTCCTCGCCTGAGCCACAGCTGGACCCGTAGTCTTCTTCTCTTACCGAGTAATTATCACTCACTCTTGAATAATCAACACTGCTGTCACTAAAGCTCCCCGCCGCAGTTCTGCCGTAGGAAGTAGTTTGTTTCGTAAAGTGGCTAACGTTAGCCTCCCTATTGTAAACGGTTTCGCCTTTCGCTTCACAGCTAACATAATTATTATAGTTTGCTCTGAGTTGATGCTTGACTCCTTCCTCACTGCCACAATTCAAAGTGTAAAAAACTTCATTTGCGTTACTGTAGCAATCACCTTTTCTATAAAAATCATCTGCAGGGCTTTCACAACTTTCCCCCTCCTCCCAAACTTCCTCTTTTATGCTACTGCCAAACCAAGGGTCAGCATAATGGCTACCTAATCCACTTTGTCTGTCAAGATGGCCTCCCAAGTTAGCATCTCCATCCAAGCCGCTACCACTTGTGTTTAGGAAGCCTCTGTCCCCACCACTGCTCCCCCTCCTTCCCCCAGAGGAGGTGCTTGAAGTCTGGAAGGAGTTTATGGATTCTTCTCTTCTGCTTCCATATTGCTCCATAGGGTCCAGGGCCGGCTGAGGGGACGGGTACCCCACTTCTGGGCTTTGATGGCTGGGCAAAGTGAGGTGAAAGGATGGGCGGTGGCGATGGTGGTGGAGGTTGGGGAAGGATTGGGGGGATGAGTGGTCATCCATAATGGCTCACTGGGTGTAACTAGAGCGCCTACAGGAGACAGACAGGAACATATTGTTAGTAGAAAGCATTTTGTGCAGCCCCTGAATGGGACATAAAATACATGCATTATATTTAAATCATATGTGATCCATATAAATACTTTTGAAAAAAGATACTTTTATATTTGACAGGGACAATGCACTAATTCTTTGCTGTGCTGGAGTTAGCTTTAAGCTGATTCTCATCTATAGTTCCTGGGAAGCAAACAAAAATTTTATAACATAAAATGTGCAATATACAGAAACTGTAGTGAAAGTACAAGTAGTATAAAAGGTTGTAATAAATAAATAAAAAAAGGAGAAAAAATACAATTACAAGCAGTACATATTCACTAAACAGCAACAGCAACAGCAAGAAGATTACATTGGAAGGTTCCGACATTGAGATGCATCAGCTTAAAATCAGCAAAGGTGTGAAATTATCTTATTTGACTGAGTTCCAAAATGCCTACAGTAGTCTACATTTAATACTACTCCACTACAGCATCAAACTGCAGCTCCCTTATAAGTGCATCTCAGGTTTGGAATGACTTACAAGCTTATGGTTGCAAAGTAGAAAGTATTAACCTGCTAGTGTCACACAAATGACTTTTCTTGTCATCAATGCTTGTGCTGCTCCAGCCATATGCTGCCCCCCTAAATTGGCACTCAAGAAAACAAAAAATCAAGTCACACCATGAGCAGTTCTGGTTTAACTAGTACCTAAAAAATATGACGTGACACCCATTGGATTCTATGACCTAATTTCCTGTCCATTTCACATATTTTATAATGATGGCAATTACCAAACATATTTATTTTAATAGCTGTCATTTCAGTGTACAGAACTATATGATTCTGTGACAGTAGATGGTTAACTACGTGACAAATACTAAAGACTTAACCACGCATAGACAGGTCGCTGTAGACACTGGTTGACCTCTCTATATATTTATGGAGTCCATGCCTAAATACTATGCAAACTATAAAAAGTAATGGATGTGTAGATATTAAGATGCATGGGTTATACACACGGTCGCCCATAAAGTTTGAATAATTGTGTTTTCAGACACAATCACATTGTCACAATAATTTCATGGAAAGAGGTCAAAGGAATTTATTCTAACTTTATGAGCAACGATGTAACCAAAATTCCTACTGGGTCACATAATCTGATGGGTCGCAGAATTTAGTGCAACATCAACATGTTAGATCTTCTGAGTGCATAATCGCATTGCTTTGAGACACCTTTTAATGACTTTAGGTATGATATAAGTTTGTTAGAAAAGGCTGGATTCACAGAATGAGAAGCCAAGAGTCTCCAAAATCCCCTGCCTATAAACCATTTTTTACGACATCCTGCGGGTAAGGTAATTTTTTGATTAGTCATGAACATTACTAACTGTACTTTGTACTATCATGTCGTGTCCTGTCATTACCTAATTCATTAATGCAGACAACGCAGGTTTTTAGCGTGAATAATCCCCTTTAGAATTTTTGTTCACACAGTTTACCGTGACTCTTTGCCCTCAGATTAAACAGAAAAAAGATGAGATTGACAGATTATTAGTGGTCACGGAAAATGTGTCAACGTAGTCTGAAGAAACGGTGCGAA